>NC_085910.1:1860333-2170389 GCF_035658355.1 Kwoniella shivajii
CTACGTGAGTTTTTTGCTCCGTCTTTCTTTCTTGACTCTCACTAGATCTTAAGTCAAATCAACTCATCTCCTCTTTCTTGTCATCATCATCATATCTTCCCTTCTATCACGAATTCTGGATTCTGACAATATGCTTTTCGTACAAATAGCGGTACCGGTCGACACGCTCACCTCAAGGACGTCAACCGAAGATTCAAGAACGGTTTCCGAGAGGGTGGTGCTGCCCCCAAGAAGGTCAAGTCCACCTCAGAGTAAACTATTTCCATCAATAAGTTAAAATTGGTTGTTTTGGTTTTTCATTCGAGAGGGAGGTCGTTTGGGATGGATCTAGCATGTATTCATACCCGATACCACTTTAAAAACAGGAGATACAGTTTGCAGTCGATCGACGAGATTGGCGAATACGTGAATAGAGCAATTACTGATGCCCCCGTTGTTCTGACTGGAATCCGGCAATTTGCCCACAAACAGCCAGGATCTGACGTTCACCACACTGCTCCATGTCCGCAGCGCAGCAGAAGATGGTCACATCAACACAGATGATATAGCTCTTATGATGACTATTTGGTTTGATAGCAATCTCTGATCTAAAGATACAAATTTGCATTATGCTCAGACATAATCTTATGGTAAATGACATATCAAGTCGTTCTCGCTCTAGGATTCCCACTCAGTCTTCTCGTTTCATGCCTCAGTAGTCCCCGACTTCAATGCTTCGATCCAATATGCTATCCTTGACCATGTTACACTTCTGGACTTGAACACATTGAACACAGAGTCACTATTCGGATCGATGACCGTCTCTTGTCGGTCGTTTTACACACTGATCGATCGTTCCACCCTGCAAGGTATCGACATCATCGATACTCATCTTTAAGTCTCAGCATCTTCTCTTCTTGATCAGCTAACAATTTCATCCAACCCAAGAACAATTTTTGATTCGCTTCTCTGTTTTTACCAGCGTTCATAATTCTACTTCTGAAAGCACCGATGGCTTCTGACATTGGTACTGTATCCTTTTGAAGTGATCTGAACCAATCCAAAACATCTTGTTTCGTTATCATTCCCTGGAAGGAAGGCATCTCTTCAGGTGCAGGTGTAGGTGTATTTGAACCTTTTTTAGATTTTTTACCTGGTCGGTTAGTTGGTTCAACAGAATTTGCAGGTGATGTTTTTCTCTTCGATGAAGGGGATGGATTAGCTGAACCCGATCCGGAAGGTCCAGAGGGTCCAGGTGATTCTGATGTCGTTTTCCTTTTACCTGTTTTGGAAGGTTTACCAGAACCAGAACCGGATGTGGGAGCGGGTGAAGCGTCTCTTGTTGAAGGTCCTGAAACGGGACTCGATCCTCTTGTTGCACCATGTCCTGGAGCAGGAGAAGCTCCTCGCAAAGGAACGGGCGAATTACCTCTTATCATTGGAGGAGATGCTGCTCTTCCTTCAGGACTTGCAGCTCTTCCCGACAGAGGACTACCAGCTCTTGCACCTCCAGAAGGACGAGGCGAAGCACCTCTAGAAGCTGCTCTTTGAGCAAGTAGAGCTGATCCTGACCCAGGGGGCGCAGTGGCGGCTTTGCCAGACATATGCGCATTAGGTCTTTTACCAGTCGGTGATGAAGTGCCTCTTGATCCCGGTCCACGAGAAGGTGGTCGAGATGATCTATCTTCGACGGTAGATTTAGGATCTTTGTCCTTGTCTTTATCCTTATTTTGAGATGTTTTACTATTCACACTTTCCGCGTCGGAATCCTATATGATACCACACATCTTAGTTTCTGGTTGAACGAAGATCAAAACAGGTTACTTACCGATTCGTCTTCTTCATCGTCGAACAGATCGTCTTCATCATTTTCTTCTCTTCTTTTCTTCATGATCTTCCTCAATTTTTTGCCCTCATCGTCTAAAACCTTTTTCTCACCAAACAAGTCTTCTTCGTCGTCATCCTCTGCAATCTGAGGTTTATCACCGACGTTTGCATTTGCGAGTCTGTACTCTTTCTTTTGCTGTTCTTCAGCTTCCTTAGCTTCATCTTCTTCTTCGACATTTCGATAGAATGTATTAACGTCATCATCATCTTGGAAATGTTCAGCTTCGTCGAAATCTAATTCTTCATCTATTCCACCTTCGAGACCCTGCCCAAAACCCGAAATAAGCTATCACATCGCAGAAGTATCCAAACGAATGATATGATTACACTTACTCGCTCAGCTCTTCTACCGTCTTTTGCATAGTCGTCCTCGTACCTTTCAACTTTGGGTTTTCTGTCCACATTTACGCCCTTGAGTAATCTGATTCTACCTTCCATTCTCGTAGCCCTTTGTTCCAGATCTCGTTCAGCTTTGACACCGTTCACGAAAGATTCAGGTGCCACCACGTTATTTGACCCTTCCGGTCGAAGTGCCCATCGATCGTGGATTTTATGCTTGGCTTGGTGTTCGAACTATGTGAAAGAGAACGGTCAGTAAGATGTCGATGCACGACAGCGGTAAGAAGGGTCTTGAAATCAAGAACTGAGTAACGCACCAATTTTATAGCCGTATCTGAATCTAATGGTTTGAAAGGTCTTTCAGGATCGAACCGATAAGTTCTACCCAAAGGAACCATTTCGAATCCTTCACCTGTACCATCATTTATAAGGAGAACAGTAGGTAAAGCTGAAGGTTCTTGCATTCTTCCAACCCAATGTTCTGGTATAACGGATTTCTCTTTCGGTTTACCGGATTCTAGAACCCATGGAACGGCTTCTTCTCTTCTTAATCTCATTACTTCGATATCCTGATGAAATACTTCTTTTGTACCTTTTTTCATTTTTTTCTTCCCTGGAGCTTGACCGACTTGACTGTTATTGTTTACGCCATCAGGAGCTTGACCTACTAGAGACATATCCATTCCTTCTGGCCTTTTTTCGATAACTGGTTTACCTTCATTATCTAAAACTGGTTTGCCCTCGGAATCATAGACGAATTTCCCAATGATTTTCCCTTGTTCGTCAGTCGCGAATAAAGGCGGTTGTTTAGGTCCAGGTCTTTTACGATTTAACAGAACAGGTTTCGTTATTTGTGTAGGATCCATATCTCTTTCACTGTTTAATCTCATGAAATTAAACCTCGAGCCTGAACTTGAACCGGAAGAGAAGATCTTGATTTCAGTTATATTGGAATTGGGTTTGGTTCCATTGATGTTGGGTTCAGATTTTACATTGGATATACCGGAAGATGATGCGATACCGTTTGCTGGACGAGATGCTGAACCAGCAGAAGTGGATGGAGAAGGTGCGTTGTGCGACGGACCAGCTGGAGGTCCACCGACAGGTCGAGAGGGGACTCTTGCTCGTCTATCCTTGTCCTTTCGCTTTCGAAGGAACAAAGTGGCGTCAGACATGGTGAGCAACAAGTCAAGAAGTCCGAGAGATTGAGTTTATGTAGACATCGATGGGAAAGATCTTAGGATAGTGAAATATGTAAGTGGATTGAATGTCACTTGTAGGAATGCGCGTAATTCGAATGCACCCAGAATCACAAAAAGCGGAAGTCGCCGCCATCCCACATCAAAATCAAATTGACCTTGTAAGTTGTCGCACCAACATCCCCTTGTTTTCTTCTAATTTCTTCCTTCCTTCCTTCTTCCCATTCAGCCTGACAATATCATAGACGCACTTCCGATTTGCAGAAAACATGGCAAGCAATCTGGACTCGGTGCTGAAGAAGAATGCTAATGATCTAGCGAAGGAGCTGGAGGTATGTTATTCATCTTTCCCTATTCTTATGTCCGTCCTCTCCCTTTTTGTTTGTTATGCTGATCAACGCTATGTATTACAGGTAGAGAGGATATTGAAGGCGTTCAAACTGAAGTGAGCTTCATTCTTCCACTTCTATAATCAAGAGAAGCTGACGAATATCAATATATTAGTCCATATGACATACTTGATTTACCTATAACTGCGACTGAAACAGAGGTGAAAAAACAATATCGTAAGAAATCTTTACTGATCCATCCGGATAAGTTCAAACATGAAAAGGGTCTGGAGGTGAGTGGTGTCTTCCGCGACTATCAGCTGTCTTGAATATCTCAAGTATAGAATGTAGCTGATAAGGAGTATCTTCCATTATATCCTTTGGTGGCGATAATAGGCATTTGATTTTTTGAAAAAGGTCAGTTCACTGCTCCTCGTATGACTTTTTGGGGATATCAACTGACTTCATAGGTACTTGACATTAATAGGCTGAAGACCAGCTTTCTGACTCTGCTAAAAGAAAAGAAATTGACATGATTATGACTCACGCGAGAACACAAGTACTAAAAGCGTGAGTTGGCGACATCACTATTTTTGGTGTAGGTAATAAGAGGGTCAAGCTGATAGATTGGATTAATCTAGTATACTTGGAACTGGGTACTCCACCAGCATACCTGATGACGATCCAAGACTTCATAATCTAACTCCTCCTTTAGATCAGCAAGTTCGAGCTAAAGGCCGAGAAATCTTGGTTGAAGATGAATTGGCGCGAAGACGGTAAGCTTTCAGATCCGCGAAGTTTTTACCACGGGTGTAAGCTTACGCAAACCTGTACAGTAAAACCAAACTCACTTATGCAAATGAAGGTGCCGAAAAAGCAAAACAAGAAGCTGAAGTTGCAGCTAGAAAAAGAAAGGTGGAGGACCAAGCTAAATGGGAAGGTAAGCTCTAAAACCCTCTAATACACATAATCCTAAAAGGCAGTCTCGTTTGTACCTGTCCTGAGGGATATGGCGGTGGTATCTTACAAGTCTTCACGCGCAGATGTCAAGGCGAAATATCGACACAACAAGAATCATTACTATCTCTGCCCTAAGCCTCTTTTAACCGTCTGGTGAGCATTTCGCTGACACTTGGTTGTTCCCTTTTTGTTTTTGTATTTTTTTCTTTGCAGAACGAAGGGAAGACCGCATATCAGATTGGAGAAGTTTCAGTAACAAAAAGTCGAAGAAGAACAAGAAAAATGAACATGTTTTAGGATAGGCTAAAATTGGATAACACAAAAGCAAGTCATGCTGCATTCCTGTCCCCCGACTGAACAGATGTCATCTTCTGATAAATTCATCAGCGCTCGATCATTTTCCAAGACTGATTGATTTGGGCGTATGCACGATAAAACCTATATGTACTTGTACGTCAACTTTTGTATTACTGTTGTCTCCACCCTTGGTCGCGTTATCGATAATATGCATCGTTCATATGTATATATATATATATATATATATATATATATATATATATATATATGTATCTGCTTGCAATTCCAATTGGGCGTCATGATCGTTATTGTCGTAAACTCATTTTGTCTATTCCTGATTCTATACAGGTTGTCTATTCGAATATTTATGATGATCCTCTACCAAGACCAACTGTTCTTCCATTTTGTAAAGTATGTTCGACTTGTTCAGCAGTAACGAACCAACCTAATCCTTTTTCACTTTGTCGTCTGTTCCCCGTGATAGGATATTTCAATTTACCAATGAACGTGTGTTCACCTGAGAAGACATGTAGATGTAAATGAGGGACTGAAGAGAAAGGCGGGATGTGGAATCCCATTTTGGGAGGTGGTGATTCCGGTACAAGTGAATGAGCGACATTGATCATTGAGCGAACTGTACATTGTACTTGGAATCAGCTAAAGGATGGGGAAGCGAGATGGGGGAGTGAAGGAGGGAGAGAGAGGGGCTATATGAGCCCAACATTGACTGTTACTGACCAAGTGGAAGATGTGCCTTTGTCAACTGCCTCACAGAAGACACTTCATGTAATCTAGGAATGATCAGGAGATGTATGGTTGCTCGAGGTGTACGATCATGAAATGCGATCAAACCGTCATCCTATCATCCATTTGATATATCAATATCTCTCACCACATATCAGGTGAACACTCGAATTCACACGATCTGATCGTACCAGATCAATGTGAAGGCCATTAGATTGTACATACCTCATGAATCACACCAAATCCCTTTTCTACAGATACATCACAGAATGTACAACCTTTTATCACCTTGGTATTCCCATTCTCAGCTAGAAGAGATTCATCGGATAGATCTCGTTTGGTAGGCAAACAAGATAAGAATTTAGGCATACGTCTATATCGTCATATATCGAGTTGTATGTAGGTCAATCAATGAATCAAGCTATGAAATATCATCTATCAAAATATCCAATACCATTCGAATTGTCTTCTCTTCTTTTACCGGAATCCTCGGCTTTTGATATTGTTGATAATTGAGTAATTGTTTCGACGTCATGTGGAGGAGAGTGGAAATTCATTCGCAGACATCTCAAATTCATTCGCAGACATCTCTCGTAATCTTGTTCAACAGGGGGCTATTTGAACCCACAAGACTGTTGTTGGAAAAGACAACGAATGCATCATTACACGAGTACAATCACTACTAATACCCCTTCCGTCTTCTTGTTTGTCTTTGGCTTCATCCTTTTGAAGGATCTTTAAGAATCCAGAATAAATCAGCGTTGTTCGGAAAGAACCCTCAAGAAGCAAATCTCAATCACTCAGAAAAAAATCAGAATCAAGATGTCAGATAGCTATTATAGGAATATGCACAAGCATCGTCCTTTCAAAGGTGAGCGTGTCAAGATGAATCGACTTCAACTTTCACTTCACTTTGATCCTCGATCGATTGATTGAAAGGCATACTAAACTATATATATATATATATATATATATATATATATATATATACACAGATGTAGAATCCGAAAGAGAAGATTTCGATATATCAATCCAACCTCAAACTACTAAAGTTCCTGAACCAAATTTCATTCCTGGACAAGGATTGAACAATCTTGTAAGTACATGTTCATATCTCACTATCGTTATCACTATCGCTATCACTCTTTTTTTCTTTTTGGGAAAAAAGGACTCCCGTCTGTTTGCTCGTTCAGAAATATGTGCGACTTTTATTTGATGTGTTTGACAGAATTGATGTGTTAATTTTCTTCATTTTTTGTTAGCCTTATTCGAAAGATTTCGAAGCGAAACAAGATGGATTCAAAAGTATCATTCCTGAAGAACAAGAGAAATCTGATATATACAAGGTTAGTCTAGTCCTCCATTACTCACAATACTATACCATATTCTCGTCGGTCAATGCTGATGGATCCAATCTATCGTTATCGATGATCAGATGATGATTTCAGGTATAGTAAGTTCAGCTTCAAAAACCCATCGCTCAATTCCGCTGGAAGGCAAAATCGTACATATGCATACATGATGAAAATGGGAATGTTAATCTCACAATCACCTCTGTAGACCCCAAGACCAATTGCTTTCGTCTCGACAATGGATGAGAACGGCAATTCGAATGTGAGTGTGAATGGTCTACGGCAACATCGTGTCGAGGTCTCTACTCTCTAAGATTTTCCGATAAAATCCAAAAACGTAAAGAAGCTGACGAGTCAATTTCCCCTGTCCAGCTCGCTCCAATGTCATATTTCAATGCGGTCGGTCACAATCCCCCAACGATCATGATAAGTATAACCGGTGGTAAACACGAAGATGGATGGAAAGGTTGGTTTCATTCTTTCTATCCTTTCTTTTTATGCTCAGTCAGCTTGCACAATGTCGCACAGTCTCTGAGTCACGACGGAGAGACTGATCTCTGATTCCAAGTATGACGATATAGGGATAAAAGCTGATGACAATGTTGATTCTTTCCCTTCTTTTTCAATGAATGATTTATAGACACGAATCATAATATCAAAACGACGAAAGAATTCTGCGTTTCGATTATTTCCGAACCTTTCTTAGAAGCTGCAAACTACACAGCTGTAGATGCACCTGCTGATATCAGCGAGTGGGCTTTGTCAGGTTTGACTCAACGTCCTTCAGAGTAAGTATAAGTACTTGTCTCTTATTCACTCTCCTCAAGGATTTCCCGACCATCTCGTTGCTTTCCATTGTGGTGGTGATTTAAGGCTAACGACTAACGTCTAATGTGGTTATTTTCTACTCAACTATGTAGGACTATAAAACCTCCTCACGTAGCAGAATCGGCGTTTTCAATGGAATGTACACTTGAACATTTTCACGAGTTGATTGGAGATGAGGGTAAACCAACTCATAGTGTAGTATTGGGTAGAATCAAACGATTCCAAGTTGTAAGTCTTCTAAACCCTTTTTATCATTGTAACACCGTACAACATTGACAAATTGACAATACTTTTATCCTTTTCGTTGATCGTGATTCTCGATATAAATAGAAAGAATTCGTTTTAGACCCAAATGATCCATTCAAAGTTATGACTGAAAAATTGAGACCCATGAGTAGATTAGGCGGCATAACTTATTCACGCACGACTCAGTGAGCAGTTCATCAAAATTCATCTATCTTGTTTTAAGCTAATCTTGTTAATTCATATGTAGGATGGTTGAAGTACCTCGTCCTGTTTGGGATCAAGTTAAAGATACTGATGAAGTCAAAGCTGCACTGGCGAAAGGTGTCAAAAAAGTATGATCGGTCTAAAAGGCTGTCTTCGCTATCAATCTGAACAAGTATACAGTTGGGCGCCTCATCTAGAATATATATATATATGATACATATCGTGTGCGAAATGGGGTTGCTCGTCCCATGTACAAGAAACCAATGTATCGTTAATCTCTTCTTCTCGACGGCCCGAATCGTGTCTGTTCACTCATATTAGCATTAACTCTATCCATTTCTTCTGCGAATATGGGATAGAGACACTTACCAAAGACACTTCTCTAACAGTATATCTCTCTAACAGACTTCTCAAATTATTCTTATTGAGATCGAGAGTACCATTTTCCAACTTGCTGTTTTGCGGGAAAGATGATAAAGAAGGTATTGTCACATATACTGCTATCACAGTCTGGATGATGATGGTCAATATGCGATTCTCATCAAGTTCATCCTTTTTCGCGCATGTGAAGAAATTAAATGTGATATGCTCACTTTTTGCACCAGAGCATTTACACGCATAATTGTATTCATCCATTTCCAGCTCATCTGTTCTTCGTACCAATCTTCTTTTCCATATGGTGACGATAATTTATCCGATGGATCATCATATACAGGGATCACTACACACGCGAAGCTACAAATCGATATATCCATGTCAATTGGATAAAGACGAATAAGGCATGATAATAAGAGTATAAACTACTCACGCAGAATGACTGAATGCTGGGCCTTTCCTATATAATAACCAATCACAACAGAATTTTATACCATCTTTTACGACCCATCCTAATGACCTGAAATGATGATATGCTACGTATGAGACCAACAACGGATCGTCGGGTAACAAAGGTGTTTGTATCGAAGAAGTGATTGAGGTGGATGTGGGCGGAGTAAGCAGGAGTGATAACAAAGAGGGACCAACGGGAAGGTATGTTTGCTGTAATACATTGTTCAGCTCCGAGCAGACTGAGTCGAGCCAAAATTAAATGCAAATGTTCCATTATGTTACAATTCAAAAAAGAAAAAAAAGTTCAAAAGCTTACAGTGGTAGGATCAAAGATTCTTAAAACACCTAATCCCAGACTTAGGAACAAAGCTTCTTCCAAGCTCAATTGAAGATGTTCCATTTCTTCGACTAAGGATTCGTCGAATAAATCTTCTTTCAACTCTTCTTCTTCCTCTTCGTCTTCCACTCCGTTATCTGCTATTGGAGGTACGGAAGTAATGGGAGCTGGCGCTGGAGCTGCTGGTGCTGGTGCTGGTGCTGGTGCTGGTGCTGGTGCGGGACGTCTTTTAAATGCCTTTCTACCTCTATTACGATTTTGATCAGGTCTAGTAGGTCGGACCAAGAATGTCTGAGGTGTCAACTTCATTGGATCAATCGTATTCGCAGCGGCAGATGTCGTAGCGTCGGTCGAATTTGAAGGTGTAGGTGAACTTGATCTGATTTGATCTGACATATCTACAACATCTTCATAAACGTCAATGTCAATTTCAAGTGCTTGATCCTCTTCTTCATCCTGTATACTCCCTGGTAGACCTGGATCTGCAGAGTTCGTCTTGGCAGTAACGGAAGAAGTAAGTAATGCTTCAGCTTGTTTCGCGGCATTTAACATGGCAGCTGCTCGATCAATCTTGAATTGTTTTCTTTCCAATCTTCGTTTTTCTCTCATCTGTTCAGCGGCTAGGGCTGTGCATTTCCAATGAACAAGCATCAGCAAAGGAACATCCTTTTTGGCTCGTTATCGTGATGTGTATCATCAGATTTCGGTGAGAGAGTAAGACACAAGAGATAGAGGTAATATGATTTATCCCTCAGAAATAAAAGAAGAAGTTTAATAAAGTCCTCATCCATACAGTGTATGTAAGACTGTTGAGCTTGTTAAATTTATTCATCATTGGGAATTCGTTTTGGTGGTAGGGGGAGAAAGATGATGGAAAAGTAAAAAGAATAGGAAAAGTCACAGTTGACATTGTGAACTGATTGGATACTGTCATAACTTGGATGAATCAAGACGACTTGAAAGCACTCACTCGCACCACCTTTTAGTAACGCAATCTTTCTTTCCCTCCACGAAGGTTCACTTCTACTCAAGGTACCTTTACCGAAAAAACCTTTTGTGAATATAATTGCTTTTGATCTTTCATCTTCTATCCATACTGATCTTGTGATAGGGTCAAAAGTACCTATACAATTTGGTATCTCTACTTTATTACTTGCACTTGAAGAGAAAGATGGTATGTACGATGATAGGACTGAAGGTTGTCTTGATGATGAAGAAGAAGAAGACGGATCAGTGGAAGATGGAAAGAATGGGGAAGAGGAGGAAGACGAAGAAGAAGGGGTGTTGAATAAAATAGGCAAGGGATTAGCATATTTCTTTTGATTCGCTAAATGTCTTGCTCGGCCAGGATTAGACTGTGGTTTGGAGGTCGATGGACCTGTGGTGGTGCTCATGTTTACCAGTATACGACCAAGGAATTCAGCCCGAAGTTGACTGGTCAAGAGTCAAACGAAGATTATCTAAAACCAACGAGGATGTTCAACTTTAATTTCGGTGAAAGCCAGCAAAATAATTAATGCATCGAGTGGAGGTGAAAGAAGTTATTCCCAAAATTTGTTTCGTTCACAATCAATAGATAATAACAATTTTCGACGTATTTCTACTCTACCATGCAGCGATCAATCATTGTGTAACATGCAGATCACGATGCACCTCGTAGCTAAATCGAGAACATCTAGAAAGAGGTCATGATATTGATTAAAGGAATTGCATATTCTCTGTTTCAACCTCCGATCCAAAAACCATACTAAAATGTCTATATTGAAGAGGAAAACTTACACCTGACCAGAAAGTAACACATGACCACAGCGATCTCACAGCGTACAGTGTATTTCACTACCCTTACACCCATAGAAACGCAACATAAATTATGTAAAAATGAAGAGATAGAAGAATATTAAACAGTTAATTCAAGAGATTATCCCTGCGCCTTATATAGAAGAGGCAAAATTAAAGTAAAGATTGTATAATGATATTTGAAATTTCGGGGTATATTCAGTAGTCGAGAGAAATTGTTGACATTGACTTGCCGAGAATCGATTACTTGGATTTGTCCTTGGGAGAGAAAGCGTGCTTGATCTACGATATCAAACAGATTGTTAGCGTATAGACTCGCAAGTCTCCTATTACGTTCTCAACCACTCACCTTGCCAAAGATGTTGTTCTTCTTCTTCTTCATATCTGAATCTGTGGTTTGATCTTTGACATGAGCTGATTTTGCGGGTGTAGTAGCAGGAGTGGAAGTTGTCGAGGCAGGAGTACCGATATCTTTCGCAGGGGTAATAGGCGCTGTTTTAGCGGGAGTTGCAGGAGCTGCTGCAGGTGTAGGAGCAGAGGTAGAAGGTGCTACTGCGGGTGTAGGAGCAGGGGCTGCGTTTGATTTTGCTTGAGGTGAAGGGGTGATTTTGTCAACATTGTTTGAAGTGTTATCTTTATCAGATTTGACATTCGAGGTAGGAGCGTTTGGTGCTATCTTGGGTTCTGATAAAGGACTATCTGAAGCAGCAGCTGTTCTTACTGGATCTCTCTCTGCGATATCTTTCTCCCTCTTAGCGCTAACACCTGGGTTTGGTGAGGTTGGCTTTGTTCCCGCAGTATCATCTAAGCTTGTTGAAGCAGCAGTTCGATCTTTCTTTGGATCTTTATCCGACACAGTGGTGATGATGGGTTGAGGAACGGTTTGATGGTTGGCTTTAGTCTCGTGTTGAGCGGGAACATCATGCTTTGGCTTAGACTCAGGTTCTTTGTGGTTGAGATTGACAGTACCGGGAGGTGGGAGAGAAGCTGTTCATGTATTTTTGTTATGAGCTATTTTTTCACCCCACACTCAAGGGAAAGGATAGTGACTCACTCTTAGGCTCGGCGGTCTTAGGTAAAGGCACGTCCGCTACTCTACTGTTGCCATTGGAAGTGTTAGCTGTAGTGGAGGTAGAAGCGGTGTTGAGTTTCAACTCGTCGACCTTTTCCTGTAGAGCGTCAACTGCAGATGCAGATGGGGCTGTTCCGACAGGGGCGACGGTATCTGTGGGAGCGTCTGTTTTGTTTAATGATCTGACATCGATACCTTGAGCTTTAGCTTCTTCAACCGAAAGCTGGAAATATTCAATGATTGCTTTTAGCTTAACTCTTCCGCATAAAAGGTCAGATCTCGACTTACAGGAGCAGTATGAGCTAGATCTACACCGGTGAGGTTTTCGACAGCGACAGCGGCGTTTCCAACAACAGCACCGATGGCGGCAAGAGCACCGGCAGCGAATTCTGAAGCTTTCTCAGCGATACCTTGTTCTTCTGTTCCAGGAGCAGGGGCTTCACCGATGTTTGCTTGTTTAGCTACTTTCTCGATTTGGACTGAAATTGGTTCGTCCGCTAAAGGCTTAGAAGCTGGAACTGCTTTTTGATGATGAGTGTCCAAAGTAGAGGTGGTGGTGGTTGCTGCTGGCACAGAGGCGGGAGCGGCAACAGGAACAGGAGCAGGAGCTGATACGACTCGTTCAGAGGTGGTGGTGGCAGTAGCAGTAGTGGGTGAAGAGGAAGTAGTTTCAAAGTCGGTATGATGTGTATTTTTGGTTTTAGGTGAAGAAGGGAAAACTGCACCTCCGAGAATAGGTGGACCCAAAGCTGAACCTGGAGCTGAAGAAGCGATTAAAGTTGAAGGTTCAGTTTTGGTAGCTGTAGGAGCTGGGGTATCTGGGATATTGGAAGCTGGAACAGCAGATCGGACGGGTCCTGAGTTGTTGAGAGCTGAAGGTTGATCTTTCTCCGTTGGGTGAGCAGTTTTCTCCGATGATGCAGGAGCTGGAGTAGGAGTTTTGGCAGCTACGGCCGAAGGTGAAGCTGATGATTGAGAGTGAGAGATAGGTGCGGGAGGTGCGGTGTAGACGTTGTTCATGTTTCCGGCGGCGTCTATAAGACCAACTCGGATCAGTGTTTATATTTCTTGGTGTGTAGGTAGGAGATGATTCAGCTTACCCCATTCTTTAGCTTCATCCTCTCTTACTTTCCATTCTGCGTCGACGAAGATAATCAGCTAAGCCCTTCTCACCTTGTAGGAGGCCGCACAAAATAACACGTAGCAGCGAAGGCGGAATAGAGATCTTTGCTTGAGGGGAAAGTGGAATGAAACTCACCTCCATCTACAACATATTTGAAAGCTTGTTTCTCACCCCAAGGTAAAGGGACTTGGGCGGTGAAACTTCCATCAGGTTGTTTTTTCAATGGAGTAGCAGTAGCTGACCATTCATTGAAGTTTCCAGCGATATGGACCTACAAATGAAGGATTGTTCATTGTTTATTGCATGACGCGGTTGAGGATGTAAACAAACGTTGTATTACACGGAATAAAGGAATGATCATGGAAGACAACAATGGTCAGTCTAAAGTCACGAGCGAGCTTGGAACTTATTGTGATGATACATCGATATATCCCCTCCGCTCGACATCTCATCGATCCCCACATACTTGCCAGACAGAGGTAACGTCGATAAGTGACAGTAACTCACGGATTGTGCTCCGGCACCCCAAGCGAAAGTAGCTGAATGTTTATCGTTGTGACTCATCGTTTCTGTATTATCCAAAAGTCTTGTTATCAGTGTGTTTGTGTGAGTATCAGTATTGTCGAGAGTAATGTTGATATGATCCTCTCAATGTCTGTTGATCGATGTGAATTGTTGGTTGTTGATGATGATTGGGGAAAAGTAAACAATTATCACGATCAGAGTTAACGTTATGGAAAAAAAGCTTTCATGTGTTTATGGATACGTGGGATTGTGTGTGGGGGGGATGACGACTTTCAAACCCTTTTCACTCAATAATGTTGTCGAATGACATTACAAAAAAGGTATTACAAACAGGAACCACATGCTTTGTTTTCTTTTTGTAATGGGCTGATTACCCCGATTCAGGGTCATTCATTAGAAAATGGGAAAGGGGGGCAAAAAGATCTGGACTCTCGAGTAATAAGCTAAAACTCTGAATGTGGCATTTTCATAAAACATTACATTAAATTTACATCCCGTTTGTTTTGTTCGTGAGAGGAAATGCAATGACGCAAGTGTAGAACGAGCAGATTCATTGACTGTATATGCATGGGCTATGTGTTCATTTCGCAACGTGAAAGCGTACTGGTTCCTCCATGTAAATGGTCCGTCTACTCGTTCCAAGCGATCACAGCCTAGAGAAAAGCATATATATGTCAGCCTAAATCCGTCAACTAAATCGATCAGTCTAAACAAAACGAGACTAACCATGCAGAAGACACCGAATGCCATTGCAGCGTACTGATATCTTATAATCAGCCTTTGATTCAGCTACTGTCAATTACGACTTACCTCTTTCAAAGCTTGTTTAGCGCTTCTCGATTCTGCAAGTAATTCAGGTATGACACTGACACTCGCTATATATAAGAAGCCTGTAAGGATTTCCAATCAGATCACTCGTAAGCAAAAACAATACATATTTGTTGACAAAGATGAAATTGAAGACTCACCTCCTGCAGTCATGGGAATGACCAATTCACCTGCACCAACACTAGTTCCAAATAAACCTTCACCGATCTTAATGACGATATCTTTATTTCCTGCACCTGAAGTTTCCGCAATCCAGATGCCTAAAAAAGTACCTACGAATGCACCTACGGCAGTGAAGAACTGGGATCCCATAGCTTGAGATTTCGTGAATCCGGATTTGATCAAGATTGAGTAATCTGCGATCTGTCATTGAACGACCGGAGGAGTTCCATCATAGAGTCAGTATCGCAATAAGCTTTGTCGTCCAAAAGAGTAAAACAGAAAACAGAATCTACAACGATGATTACACTCACCTCATGTGGAATCTCATGACAGAAAGTAGCTATGGTAGTTACGGCACCTAAAGCTGGACTAGAGTAAAAACTAGCTGCCATAGCTAAACCATCCGTTATATTATGAGTGAAATCACCGAACAAGTTCAAATAAGCAGATAGTCTTAAAGATGGATTAGTCTCTTTCTTCTCTTCTTGATGGTCCTTTTCGTTTGCGCTTGCGTTTGCGGGTGGAGAAGGTTCAATGGAAGTTACGTCTGAAGGAGATTTACGCGATCTCAATTCATTCCCACCGGTCGAAGTTGATATTGAAGTTGAAGTTGCTTTCCCTTCAGAAATAGAAGAATGTGAATGTGAATGTGAATGAGAATGAGGTTCATTCCCTGCTGAAGAATTGAGTACTCTCATAGTTTTATCCAAAACGAAGAATGCCGCGAATCCGAGGAAGATCGCACCACTATTTACATTGTCAGCTGGATTTTCCGACTACCTCAGTATCGAGTATCTAGCTGATATTGGTCCTTTTTTGGTATATTTTTGTCTCGAGATATGGAACAGTAATTCCAACTCACCCAATAACGATATTCCTTTTTCCTTCAACGTTGATACTTCTTTCTCCTGAACAACCCTCATGACCCTCACCTTCACCAAAGAAAGAATGCGGTACGAGATGCAAGAAAACGTCTCCTAGCAATCCACCTGTAGCGAACGCTATCATTGTGTTGAGGGATGAAGGCTCGAGTGTAGCTGGAACAGCCAAAAGGATGAAGTTTGGTATTCTATGTGTATTGTTAATTCGGTCAGGCTAGGCTAGGCTAGGCGTAAAAAGAAAGATACAAGACTGGGATCGACAGAGTTTCATAGAAATTTACTCACGATGAGATGTAAAATGTAGCCAAAACTATAACAACACATTGACCAAATTCAGCAAACAGCCACGGTCTTTTCCCCTTTTCCGGATGGATATTACAGTTCAGGTAGTTTTGCTTTCACACTCACTCGAGTTATAAGCTGGACTTTCGAACGGAAACAAAGTAGCGAAAATAGCTTTCATGGAAGTCTCATGTTCATCATGACCATGTCCATGACCCTTTGTGTCCTTTGTAGGTGAGTGAAAGAACTCCTGAGTCTATTTTAAAAAATCAAATCATCAACAATGTCGTATTTTCTTTCCACAAGATTCCTTATTTTCAACATCAACATCCTCCGTATCCAACCGGTTCGAAGGTAACTTGGTCAATTTACCTTTTCTGATTTGGCCAGAACAACAGCTGTGAAAGCCAGTATGGTCGCTAGAGCGAGTAAGGTTCTTCGAGTGATCATGGTTTCTTCTTTTCTGCTTTGCTTTTGATGGCTTCTTCTGGTGCACTTGATCGTGATAGGTATCAGCTTAATCAGATAAACTTTGTTGATATCGTAGATTATTCACCATTCTCCACGTCGCGCGACTCCCCCCTCTCTGCACCTCGAACGCGAATAATGGGTGGAGATCACCGCTGAAAATTGCCACATTCAGATGGGGGGGGGATTTGGGGATTGCTAAGGATGACGTCAGTAGTCACCAGTCAGGCTGAGACCTCTATTTCGTCTGATCTCATTGTAAGCGAAAAGAATATATATATATATATATATATATATATATACGATACATACTCTATACACGATACTTTTCATCTCTCAACTCGAAGCCCACAACATAGTCTACCTTTGCATTATACAATCTACGACAAACCAGTCAGTTCCTACATAACTATTTGTACGACATGTTCCACTCAACCAAAAGAACACTTTCGATACTTTTCCGTACACCTTTAATCCCGCCTCCTTCAGCTCCTGCAGCCGTTGAGTTATCCACTTTCACTTCGCCTGGACCATCCAGACTTCGAACTAGAACTATATCGAGCTTATCTATTCGATCGACTACTACTACATCAAACTACCTGTTAGGTAGAAGAGGTTATGCGAGTGACAAAGGTCAAAAAGAGTTATATAGTGATGAAGCTGGAAGTACAGGTGCTGGAGTGAGTCTATCGTCGCCTTTCATCGATAGTGTTTTGAAGGAGAGAAGGTGGGTGAAATGACTCATGTTTAAGAGGAACATGAACGAGATGGAGTCTAAGGAGAAAGAAAGTCTTCTTGAGCTAACCAGCGTTCAATCCTTCCAGACAGACGACGTAGCTCATACAGACGCAGCATTCAATAAAGATCCCAACCCAGACTCATCAGCTAAATCAATAGAAAACGAGGTGAGTCACACTTGATCTGCGTTCAGATGGACAAATCGAAGTGATATCAGCTAAAATTAATCGCTTCTGCTGCGTTTGATAGTCTGGCAAAGATTTCACTAATCGATCTCCTGCCAAAGGCGATTACTCACATTCACCAGGGAAACAAGGTGATAAAGATAGTGAAGTCCCCTTGAACACAAGCAAGACGGAAGCCGAGAAATAAACGATAAACGAAGTATTGGATATTGGATGGGAGAAGTTGAGGGTCAGATCGAATTGTTGGAAATGACACCTCAGGTCTGTTAAGAAAGTTTTGAGAGCTAATAAATAGTATCCGTGGCGAGAGAGCAATAATCAAACCAATGTAGCATTTAAATCTTCGTCAAGTATAATGTAATAAATTTCACCGCATGGCAATGCTCGAAAATGCATACAAACAGTATAGTCATAATCAAAAGAACGCTACAATTACATTTCCTCATCCAGTCCATCGAGATCTTCAGCTGCTGCTGCATTCCCTTTGAAGTCCAATTTCCTCTTCTTACCACCTCGTCCGTTTTCACCTTCGTTCAAAAATCTAACATCTCTTCCTACTTTTTCTCTTAAACCTTCTATATCAACCGAATCACTCTCTTTAGCCCATTCAAGTACTAAATGTCTGCCTAACAGATGGGTGTGTTTCAAAGCTTCCATAGCTCTTGAAGCTTCTGTATGAGTCGTGAATTCCAAGAAAGCGAATCCACGCGTGGAAGCTGCTCCCGTCGACGATGGAACTGATTTCTTTGGTAATCGAAGAGATTTAAGTTGACCGTACGCACTATACAATGGTATACAACATCAGCAATTGCCTTCATCAAAAGATCCTTTATCGAGAAAACAAGCCAATTAACTTACCTGAACAACTCCCTTACTTCCTTCTTTGAAACTTCGAATGGTAAATTCTTGACCAATACTTTAGTTCCTTTTGTTTTACCTTCCATTGCATCTCTGTCTTTACCCTTTTCTCTACTATTTTCTTTCTGATCTTCTTCCAAACCTCTTTGAGCGAATTTGACTTGTAATACTTTGCCATCAATCTCTAAACCTTCTAATCCAGCTAAAGCTTTTGAAGCTTGATCTCTAGTTTTAAATCCCACAAATCCATATCCCATTGATAGTGTCTCACCTGCACGTTTTGGATCTTGTTTAGTTTGTACTCTCGCGAATGAGAATCCGGGTAACGAAGATAAGACACCATTCAATCTTGAGGTCGTAGTTGTGAAATTCAAGTTTTTCAAGAATAACGTTGATCCCGATTCATCATCCGCTGAAGGAACTTCTTTTATATCAGATACTTTTTCAAGTAGGGCTTTTGATTCTTCTAATTCTTTTTCTGCTGTTGATATAGGTTGTACCTTTGATTCTTCTTTGAACATTCCTATCGGTCCTTTTTCCAAGTACAAAACCGAATTACCAAGTCTACGATAAGCTAACGCTTTGAATGCTCTACCCGCGTCCATCGGAGTTTCATATTCTATCACTCCTAATGTTCCTGAAGGCGGCAATAAGACTCTAGTGAGTTTACCATGAGGAGCAAACAAATCAGTCAACGATTGTATTGTAGTCCCAAATGGTATATTCTTCACTAGTATGATGGTTTGAGATCTTGGCACTTTTGGTTGTAACGAGTCTAACACAATTCCAGCTTCTTCGAAATACTTTTTCGTTTCTTCAATCACAGTAGTTTCAGCAAGTGCAAGTTTGACCGCTGCGTTTCCGGATTCGCTATTCAGTAATTCAGATTTGCTTATTCCCATTCGGTTGGACACTGAAGCTGCAACAGCGTCGCTCTAATGGTTCACAACCACCAAAAAGGATTAGCGAAATGAGCAAAGCAATGAGCTGAGCTTGTCGATGAAAAACAAAGGATGAGAGTCTCTTAGCTGTAAAGGGAGAACCACTCACATTCATATAAAGTGTGGCCCAATTCACACCCTTTCTACCTTCTTCTTTACGTCTTTCCTCTACACCCTTTTTCACTTCTCCTTTGCCTTCAGTAGCTTTTCCCAATACCTTTCCATCCACTACTCCAGCGACGTTTGTCGTTTGACCGGGTTTAGATCTTCCAGGTAAGACATGTAATAATCTACCTTGGAATGTAGTTTTGTCCAGTGCTTGATAGGCCGTCAATGCTTCGTCTGGATTATGATATTGTAAGAAAGCAGTTCCTAATGGTTCACCCGTTGTTGAAGATATCGGTAAATGGACTTCGTCCACTCTACCATATTTCGAAAAATGATCTGATAGTTCCGAAGAAGTGACTATGAATGCTAAATTTCGGATGAACAACCTCCCTGTTGATAAAATGAGGGATTCATCAGGACTCATGTTCTGAACCATACAAAACCACGATGTCAGCTTTCTCACTTTTGATATGATGAGACACTCAAAGTCGGCTTACGGAAGGTTCCCCGTCATTCTGTAAGGCAGTTTGTCTCCTTCTTAACCAAGCAGCATCATCATCCTCCCCATCGACATTCGCATCTGGGTTGAGCTCAGGTTCTGATGATTTCTCTTTCCCTTTCTTGCTTTTCTCCTTTTTGGTATTTAATCCATCGGCTATCCAGCCTTCATCTCCTGGTACAGCGTCTGGTTTGGATGTAGAGGTAGGAGTGGCTTTATCTCCACCTTTCATTACATCCATGAACTCTTGTAATCTCTTTGAAGGTCCGGCTGCAGGTTGAACATCGGGTAGTGGTATATCATTGCTTTTTGACACCAAGGACGATTTCGACTTTGATTTTGACGGCGCAACAGCCAAAGGCTATCTCAGTAGCACGTTTCATCAGTACTCCTTTCCATATTCAGTGATATATTGAACACTCGCCTCATCTCTCACAAAATCAACTTTGACTTTTCCACCACCGAATTGAAAAGTACCATCAAACCAATCTTTGACTAATTGAGCTTCGACTTGATCTTTATATCCTACAAAAGCAAACCTCCTCTTTTGTACCAATTTCAAATCTGTTATCGTACATGATGACGTTGATTTAGGTGTTGAGAGTGTTTTACGAAACGTTTCTGGTGAGAGTGATGAAGGTAAATTCAAGAATATCAATCGTGACCTGTTCACATAAATCGAGACAAGGTCAGCTTTTTTTGTATAGCTACATAAATCGAGATCATGTACTCACATTGTTTCATGCAGTATTGTTATGGTCAGTCTGTAAAATAATGTGGGTGACTTTGTTGAGTCTATATATCTATCTACGAGCAACACCGCTTGAAATAACTTTTGAACATTCTGAACATTTTACCTCAATCTTGTCAACATAAATCTTCAAATCCCATCGCCACCATGAACGGACATCACCGCCATGCACTTCTCTTTAAATGAGTAATCCCATTAAGGGTGGTTCCGTTCATCCTGTCAAATCGTCTGTATCGCTTAAATGAGGCTGCTTAACACCGATGTGCTGTCCTGGTTGTAAAGGTGCCACTGAGCTATCCGAGTGTTATACTGTGGGAGTAATTACCGAATTCTCCGATTATCAAGCATTACGATTTTAATATTGTTGTATTAATGCTTCATGGTATGGTGGTCTGCTTTCGCTGCATAGGAATCTCCAGTGTACGCTACTCTGGGATTGGATTGGATTGGAACTGACTGTTTGGGACATTGGAGATTGGCACAACGACAGGTTTTTCAACGACTTTGATCAAGACAACAGACATCTAATATAGATCTTCTCCTTTTCCCATCCATCAATAATTCAAAATGCCAGGTGTTCGTGACATCAGGTGAGTCAACGGATCCCTATGCGAGCTTTCAGCAGGATGTATCGAGGATAGGAAATTCGGAAAAATGAAATAAAATAAGAAGGATAGAATGGCAAGGTCATCAAGTCGGATTCAAGGATCTACATTCAAGCCTAGAAGGGAATGGTATGGAGAAGACGTTGACGGAAAGATATAGCTAGGAATCATTGCTTGAGAAAGACTCTTCGCAAGTTCAGAGAGGAATGATTGTTGGAATGTTTGGAAAGGATGAAATTTGGGAATTATAATATGAATATGATCGAATGCTGACTGAATTTGTTTTTAACCTTGCTATCCAAACTCTCAACTACCTCAACCTTCCTTTCAATGCTCAAAATATCTTATTGTCATTTCCCCCTTCGTCCCTCATTTGAACAACGCGACAAATCCAACAGTGCCGAGTCCTTCATCAAGGCTTACTCATCCCATCTTAAAAGATCCGGTAAACTCGAAATCCCCACATGGGTCGATATCGTTAAGACTGGTTCCCAAAAAGAATTGGCACCTTATGACCCGGATTGGTACTACGTACGAGCTGGTGAGTTCTCGTTTTACTTGGAAAGGATAAGAGAAGGAAGGACGCAGAATGGATCTGGATCTGGATTTGGATTTGGATTTGGATATGGGCTAGGGATAGTATGAGATAGAGTGGGCTCAGGATGTCTTTTTCTGACCGTCAGTCAGAATGAGCAATTTTGGGCGTTTGAGTAGAAAGGATGGCAGGGAAACGGTCCTTGTACTTCCTGCTGGAAAATATACATCGGTGAAAGGTGGAAAAAGTTAACACAAAACTAAATCTGTTTTGATCAACTTGGGATAGCCGCCGTCGCTCGACACATCTACCTCCGAAAACACGTTGGTGTAGGTGCCCTTGCCAAACTTCACGGAACCACCAACCGAAGAGGTACCCGAAGATCTCACCACAGAGACTCTGCCACCGGTGTTCAACGAAACGTAGTTCAATCTCTCGAGAAGATTGGTGTACTTGAAGTTCACCCTGATGGTGGTAGACGAATCAGCCAAGATGGAATGTGAGTGACATATCTCATCATGCTTGTCGGTTCACTATGGGTCACACGCTCTTTACCCATCATGGACAGACGAGGGACGACCGGTGCCCACCAACACCGATTAAGATATCAGTGATCACGCGTATTGAGGAATCATGCTGATTCAATGTCGTCAATTCACAGGAGAGATCTTGACCGAATCGCCACCGCCGTCCTTGAGACCGAGCGAGAGGAAGTAGAATCTGAGGAGGAGGAGGAGGAGGAAGATGAGGAGGAAGATGAAGAGGAGGAAGAGGCCGATGAGGAGTAGACTATTATTCTTTGAAATTTGATCTCTCTTAAATTGCATTTTTCAAATTTTAGTTGTTCGTCTCAACATCAAAAAAAAAAGAATAAATGGGGTTGATCGATTCCCAGTCGGTATTTCTTTCTATTTTATACATCAGGTCATGAGATCATTTGTTCCCACAGCAACCATCCGATTCATTTCAGCAGCAAATAGAACATATAAAATCGGACAATGGTGCTGACCGTTCGTTGAAGGATGAAGCAGCTATTAAGTGAAAACGGCGGGGGGACATCGTAAATTGTGATTTGACATCAGACGAGATGTTTCTACATTAAGCAAAGGACAGTATTGATATTCTGGCACCCTAATGAGCAGACATTGTTCAAGATTACATGGTCGTATATATCTGCGGTGGTGGGCATTCCGCTTCTATCATCCGTGTGCGACCTAGGTACTTCCGTTGGGCATACCGTTTTCAACGTCACATTGGGCTGAGAAAGAGGCACAATCTGAAGGTTATGCGACTTATACATTGACTCATTGGGTATGTCATAAATCTATAAACAATGCAAGCTATCTGAGATCTATTGAATCCTTTTGTACGTTTCACTCTTTACACTGCGCTTTTCCGCTTGTCTCGAGTCGAAGAAGTACAACTTTTCATTTCGTCTATTGATTTTCTTCACATTTCATGCCGATTCTTTGGTAAGGAACGGGTCATTTGCAAGTTCAGCGTAGGCAGGTCTGGCTAAACTGTTCAAAGCTACTTTAACGTCTGTTTGGATATCTTGTATGAGAGCCTCTGTTATTCGTTTCAGGATATGTTCAGCTCAAAATGCTTTGACGAGATGCAGGTCCTATGAGCTCACCTTTTGATACGTAGTCTAATTCAGGTCTGATGTATCCTAGAACCAACACGGACATGTGATGTCCATAGAAATCTGCTTTGAAAGGGTGCATGATGTGTACTTCCTGTAAATGAGCAAACAGAAGAAATTCAGCGTTCTTGGTAGAAAGTACACAACCAGATTCCCATGGATAGATTCTGACAGTCCGTATTTCCCGAGAATCACGAAGAAGACAACAGGGAAAGCCATGACAGATACAAACCATACGTGACCCCTTCATCTGAGCTTACACCACAATGGACAATGAGATCCGCCACCACCTCTCACACCGATCGAGTCAAAAAGATCACTCACAGCAGTTATTTTCTCATTTTTGAAATAAGGGTTCCATCCAACGCTCATGACCATTGGCCAAATCTTTTCGTCTTCTTTACTCCATCTTTGAGCGTGTTGTTCAGGTGGATAAGGAGCTGTTATAGTTGGTATACTCTCCAATGCTTCATTGCTTATATCATCACCAAATGGGTTTTGTTCACTACCGGATTGTAAAGAAGGTGTTGATGGGCCCGAATGAATAGGTGTAGGATAAGTTGAAGGTAATGGTGTTGAAGATGATGGATGGATTCGCGCGAAACCATAATAGATCCCCGTCATGTTTAATGCATTGAGTGGGTCAAGTGATGTGTCAGGTAAGTTCGCTATACGGTTTGGACGAATGTTGGTGTCGTCGTACGAGAAGACGAAACAAGGATATTATCATCATCGTATGAGTTGAGTTGCACATCAGTAACCACAAGGTCGGGGTGAGGCGAAATGTGCAGATGACCAAGCAGGGTGATTGTAATTTGATCAGAGAGATGTTGTAACAAATCATCAGCACACTATCTTTTACCCTCATCTCGGATATTATGAAGATACAAGCGTCCCGCTCACCCGTTGGTATACCTAAAAACCTAGCACCTCTTCCAAACCCTTTCGTAACGCTTCCCTCTAATTTCATGGGATAAGGTGATTCAGGTTGATCGGGACCTACGATTGTAGGTCTGCTCTCGCGGGACGTGGGTGCCATTGGATGGTTTGGGGGTGCTGGCGACGTTGATTCTGTTGTCATCTTTAGTATGTCGCTTTCGGTGGTGTTCGTATGGGGTATCTGTGAGTGAAAGCAAAGATATAGATTCTGAGGAATGTTTATATATGTAAATATAGTTATCTATAATCTTCCATCGGTCTATTGTCTATTCGGTCACATCATCGATACATCTCAACAAACAGAATTACGTAATGCGGTTATCTCCGCTTGGAACTTTTACCCGGGAAATCCGATCATTCAAAGAAGTTATAAACTGAAAAGCTCATCGTTCGTATCACAAGTCAAGGGGTGCATATATAGCTCTCATAGCATAGGTGGATAGCTGCATGTCTTTGGTAGTCGCACCATGATTGGTCCTCGTATGCTGTCCAAGTCGATCCATCGATTCGTACGATATGTACACACGATACCTCCTCCACCAGCTGTTCCTCCTCCTTTGACTCTTCAATCGGTATCTCCACTAATTAGACCACATAAACCTTGTTCTTCTACAAATTATTCGATAATCAAATCTGATGATTTCTCATTCTGGCCGGGATTCTTCACTCCTCAAGAATGTAAAACCCTACTTGAAATGGCATTGTGGAAACTAGATAGGGTGGATACGACTCTCAAGCGAAGGCGTGGTGATAAAAGTGTGAAAGATATTCCGACGGTGTTGACATCCCAAGATGATGTACAGGGGTTACAGTTACTTTTTGACAAGAAATATGGATTTGAAGAAGTAAGTCCACTTCATGTCGTCTCTGTCAGTCTGTCATCTTTTGCTTTTATCATAAAAATGGTGACCATTTGTTTTCCAATAGGGTCACTACGATTCCGTCATTCATCAATATCGAGAAACGCTTTTATCGTCTCTACCACCTTCATCACCCCCCTCTCTCAACTCAATCCTATCTCGTCTGTATGCTCTACTACCCAACTTACCAGTAAATGACACAGATCCAGATTCAGGAGTATTGCCTCCGAAAGGATCTTTGACTCATTTACTTCATCTAGCGCCTGAAGGAGAAATCTTAGCGCATGTAGATAATTTAGAAGCTTCGGGGAGTGTGATATGCGGCGTATCTTTAGGCGCAAGTAGGACATTAAGATTGGAGAAGAAGGAGAAGGATGGTGAAGATAAAGGAAGTCAAGGATGGGATGTAAGGTTAGATAATGGCAGTGTGTATTTACAACGGTAAGTCACATATGACAGTCAAAACAGACTATCGTTCACATATATCCTTATACCGTTTCAATCAACGACGTTACATTCATCTCATCCCAAACAGTGATAGTGGACAGGTTAGACAGCTGAAATCGATTATGATCTTAGTGATACTGTTCGATATCATTATGAACATTCAATCTTACCTTATTCATCTGAAGGTTCAGTATGGGATGGAAAGAAATTACAGTCAGGTCACAGAATAAGTATAATGATTAGGGTGAGTGATTCGTCGTCATCCTTGAATCTTTGATTCGTGACTAAACTTCGCATACGGTATATAGGATGCACCATCAAGACCAGCACACTTATAGATAGAATCCAATTATACCTAGCACTTATATACCATGATTTGCATTGTTTACGCTATTTATGTACATCACCGAGATTAATTTAGATCATACATGAAAAATCTTATTTCACTATCTTATTGAAATGTGACCGATTCAATACGTCTGCTGTGAGAAAGGCCAAATAGACATCAAAGTAGTTGTACAGATTCAATGATTTCTTCGAGATGGATCCTTTTCTTCACAAAATAGCTTTCATCCATCTGATTCTACTAATCCCCAATTCTTACCTATTCAACCTTTATCTCGTGTATGTTCTTTCCTGTTTATCTCGCTCAGATGGCATGACGTCGATAATCAGCTAGAGATTTGATGTAATATGCCGTACTTGCAGTTGCTAGTGCGCATACTGTAGCTGGAATTGGCATTCGAGTCTTGATCGTTCGTCTACAACATTGTATCAAAAGATGAAATAACGTCTGGTCAGCAAAAACATCTTTGTTATCTGACAACAAAATGTTCCGGATGAAGGGAATCGGATTGACGAATGGGTATGGGAAATGAAGAATAACTCACCTCAAAGTGGGAACTACCAAAGCGGCAGATGTCACTACAGATACAACAATTTCCAGGTATCAACGTCCATAATCAATATGACACTGTATCACCTTGTTTCATCCCCAAGTTAAGATCCAATGATTATGATATAGTATCACCCGTCATACCTTTGTCCATCATCTCTTTCGAATATTTGAAAGGAAAGTGTTGTACTCACACGCAGCACCTTCATAACCATATTCCATCCCATCCCTTATTCTCATAGAAGACAGTAACATAGCACTTCCAATAGCAAAGGAAGCGACGAGAGAAGGAGTCGAGTTGAATTTGGTATATGCGAAGATACCGCCTAATAAGGAGGCTCCAGAGAGCTATTTAATCGATCAGCCGAACTGTCCAATCACAAACAAGGTGGGATTCATTATGAAGGCAGTCATCACTAGATGGATGGATGTAATCTTAGAAGGCAATGGGGACGTACTGCTCCTATTGGTTTATGAGACTATTGAACATATCGTCAGTTCATTCGGGATTGATCGGACCAATCAAGTTGTGAGCTTACCATGTCTATCGGATTACTTCTTGCCTTGAGTTGATATACCCGCCTGTTATCCTGTCTCTTCTAGGCTGGCTTCGGACGAAGGATGAGTGAGTGGTCAAGTGAGTGATTGATTGAACAAGGGACGAGCTGAAGATGTTGAGATGTATCCAATTGTATTATTACTGGATGTCAACGTCACCAATAATAGCAAAGTCACGATGATGGTTTATGGACTCATTCCGGTTGAATCCACCCGGTTAATCCGTTTGCCACCATACGCTTGTCACCGTACCTTACATGTATTTTCCTGTGTCTGTTAGTGGCAGATCAGGAAAGGGCTCCGAGGGTTTCCCCGTGGGTGCATCTCCACTAGTGACCTTCATGAATATAGGTATGACAAGGAGATGGGTGGCAATGCATAGTCATGTAATTTCCAAAGACTACTCGTCTACGCTGATCAACTGGTCCTCACAATGCGACCGGCTCTCTAACCGATCTTCCGGATGTTGAGTGCGATGATGGAGAATATGCTGTATCCATTTAACTTGATTCTTGGAAACGTATATTCAGCTTTGTGTACGAGTGATATACTTGGCAAGCAGTAAACTCTCATCTTAGGGATTTATCAACATCCAGACGGAGGTGAATGTCTGCGAGTAACTATGAACGGATGGATTGTGTTTTCGATTTGTATACAGAAGGTCACAGTTGTTTCTGTCTTGCAGATCTTGATGCGGATGATTAACTTGATCGGAACTCAGCACATTGCATTCCATGTTGTGTTTTCACAGTTGGATATCAGACAGAAAACATCTTCCTCGAATAAAATATGGGTGCAGTATGTCACAGGACTGCTAAGTCATCAGTGACTGTCACCGTAACTCAAGCCAATGGCAATCAGCGGCTAAACTATCTTCGTTGTGAATGGAACAGTCCGATAGACCTCCTCGTCTTAAGTGCCAACCTTGATCGTGAGAATAAAGGAGATAACACTACCACCCCAAGACCCAGGAGATCCTGTGGTTGTTTATGGAGATGTTGGACGTGCAGCACTTCTGGGCCAATATGATTATAACCTATTAGCTCGATCACGATGTACAACTTTAGCTGGTGGCGCTTTAGGTGGGATGAAAGGCTGGGGTTGCATGCTGAGGTACTTGAATTGGAGCTGCTGATGAGTAGTAGATAAGGCCAGAATAGAATGGGGTAGACCTTTTGTGAGTATGAGGTGCAAGCTTACAGAATCTACTACCGGACCCATGCTTCGGTAATTTCTCGAAAGCGGAAATCGATTCAATGTAGAATCCATCATTTTGATGACGAGTTCACCATTTTCTGTCGTCAAAGTCTCTATCGTCCGATGGAGATGTACAAGGGCGAGGGCGAAGACACCTGATATGCCAGCAGAACGATATTGAAGACCATGAAATGATCCCATTCGACGATTAGGCAATCATCAAGTAGGGGACAAAGAGTATCCCTGAGACTCGAAGTTGATGTCTTCCGTTGAGCAAGAGAGTGCAAAATCTATAGTACGTCGTTCATCATAGAACATGTGATAAGCTTCTTTCCAACAGTCTGACGTAGCATAACCCATGTCAATGAGCAGATATGCTGTGCTTGCAAGTAAAAAATGAAAAAGCGGAAAATTAGGTTTCACGTGAGCTGAGACACGTTGCCTTATGGAGCTACATAAAGTTGAGCCTCAGTAGTGAGGTTGTTCTCATACATTACGTGTGTCATGCAGGGGCTGTAGTGATATGATGCATATAAACCACCCAGACAAGACTAGACGTTGCCCAGTATCACGCAGGTATACGAAAAGATCATAAAAGCCAAAGAGGATTGATCCATGTGCCACTGATACTGCAATCCATGAACCTGTTTTCCCTCCACTTTTCATATCTTTCCCAAATACGAAATCAACATTCCTTCTCGCTTCTTTTCCTTCTCTCCTTCATTCTTCCCTTCCTTACTTTCTCTCATTTGCCCTCATCTCACAAGCATAGGCTGTTCGCGTGCCAGCATCCTGCTTATCCAGTGGACGTATCCTACAATGGCTCAACAACCTCATTCACTCAAAATGTTCGTCTTCTTTTTACCTTATTTTTCTTTTCTCGAATTGGGATAAAAACAAGCTGACTCTCTAAACTTTCATCGTTGTTTCTTCCCCCTGACGTGACGCATATTCCTATTCCGCCGTTATTCTTAGTCTCGCCATAGGTTCTCCCTTATCGGAACTGACGACTCTTATAGCTAAGATTACAGCTATAAACTCCAAACACGGTCCATTCGATGCGTGTGTTATAGTTGGTGATCTGTTCAAAGAAGGAAGTGATGGATCCGAAGTTGGAGGTCTAAACTGTAAGAGCTGTCATTCCTACCATTGACATCGATCATGAACACAAGCAGGGGTATGGAAAGAACCCAGGCTGATAGGAACGACGATGTTAGTCCCCGTCCCTACATACTTCACCGTTGGCAGATATGAATTACCAGATCAAGTCAAAGATCAAATAACCAAGACTGGTGGTGAAGTAGCAAATAATCTAGTTTACCTCGGTGAGCTATCTCCACAAATGTCATCCTGAAGTTGTAACTAATGCACAATCTAATCGTCGCTCTGCGTAGGTAAATCAACGGTCCTGACCACCGCTCAAGGTTTGAAGATAGCTTGCGTAGGAGGACAATTCACTGAAGAAGGCTATGACACAAAAGGAGTAAGTAGTCACCTCCTACTAGTCGTTAGGTGTCAACGTGTCGAATACGGTGAAGCTGATCCACGTGTCAACAGGATCAATTCTCGCCTGTCATTTCGAAGGATTCGATCTCGAGTATCCTCTCACATCCCATATTATCTGGATCTCTCAATAACCCATCCGAGTCCCTCTCATCTGCCAAAGCATCGGCATCAGCCCTTCCTTCAGCATTTCAAGGTGTCGATCTCCTACTTTTCTCTTCCCCTCCGCCTCATCTCTCGACCCTTTCACCTTCGTACCCCTCTTCGGGAGTATCGATTGCCAATTCTGCCCCACCACTAGAAGAAGTAGTACGAAGAGCTAAGCCTAGGTACCTTTTATGGGGTGATGGAGAAGGATTCTGGGAAAGAGAACCTTGGGGTTGGAATGGTCCCACAGGTAAAGAAGAACGATGGACTAGAGCTGTCAAGCTTGGTGCTTTAGGCGGTGAAGCTCCATCAGGTGGAAAAAAAGCTAGAGTCAGTATGAGCGAGCCTCGTCAGGTCTCTCTAGGCACACATAGCTGATCTAAAGTTTTCCATAGTGGTTCTACGCGTTCACTCTTCCTTCTCAAACGGCTACTTCTCCCTTACCACCGAAACCAGCAAACTCAACACCTTGTCCATTTGCGATGCCCTCCACACCAGGAGGCTCAGCGTCAAACGGAAAGAAAAGAGCTGCACTGGAAGATCAAAACCACATCTTCGGTGGGCAGAGTACTAAGAGAGGTAGAACAGGTAAGTTGACTGTTCGAGATAGAACTGTAACGCAGCTTATCGTTGTGACGACTCCAGATGGTGGAGCGCCTCCTGACAGCTATATATGCAAGATATGTGCTCAACCTGGGGTAAGCTCACAACATATAGTCATAGTATACAGCTTACAGTCTTGCTAGCATTGGATCCAAGACTGCCCTCAAAAGAGCGGAAGGGATGCGAAAGATCACTCCAAACCACCTTCGGGATATGTTTGCAAAATATGTCAATCTGTGGGTACTGCTTCAGATAACTTGAATACGGCTGATCATCTTCGTAGTCTGATCACTTCATCAAAGAATGCCCGCAAAAAGACGAAAAGCCTCGTGGACCGAAACCGCCTCCTCAAGGATACGTGTGTCGAGCATGTGGTATTGCAGATGCCCACTATATCAAGGATTGTCCTGTAGTGCTCGAGAGGGAAGAAGTCAAATCCAAGAAGAAGGAGTTGGGACCCGCAGAATGTGAGCTGCCAGATATTGACACTCGGAGTCATCAGCTCACAGCGACTTGTGTCAGGCTGGTTCTGTCTAAGTAATCCTAAAGTCACCAAACATCTGATCGTCGCAATTGGCTCTGAAACATATGTCACTCTTCCTAAAGGTCAACTAATCCCTACGTTGCCCAAACATATTGCTCAAGGAGGCCAGAAACCACTTGTGCCCGGCGGTGGACATGTGCTGGTAAGCAATTAGACAAAAAAACGAGGGATGGCCAGCTCATCAATTTGCTAGATTATTCCAATCGCTCATCACCCCACCCTCCTTTCCATCCCAGCGGAAGATGCAATGTCTATCATTTCCGAACTTGAAGGATTCAAATCATCCTTGAGAGCCTGTTACGCGTCGTACGGAGCTGTTCCAGTGACATTTGAAGTAGGACGACTTTCAGGTAGAGGTGGACACGCTCATGTTCAGATCCTTCCTATACCTAAGGATTTAGCGGACAAAGTGGAAGATTCGTTCAGAAAGGCTGGAACAGCGCAAGGTTTCGAATGGGAAGAAGAACCTGAAAGAGCTTTGGCTAGAATCGGTCCCACAGGAAATTACTTCAAAGTTGAATGTCCTGATGGAAAGAAACTAGTTCACCTCTTAAAAGGAGGCTTTGATTTACAATTCGGAAGGTGAGTCAACATTGCATTTTGGGATCTTTGCTTCAGGAATACCCAGAAATTCACGGTATGATAACTCGCGGCTAAGACGCATGCTGACATCTGTTGTATGACGTAGAATGGTTATTGGTAGTCTGTTGGGATATCATCATCGAATTGACTGGAAAGAATGCTCTCAAAGTGAAGCTGAAGATAAAGAAGATGCTCAAAAGTTCAAGAAGGCTTTTGCACCTTTTCACTCTTGAGCGGATGGGAAAAAGAGGAAGTAAGAAGGCAGATGTAGCGAGAGGTAAGAGAAGGAGGGCAGGCGAGGTGGAAAGATGAAATGGCATGAGGACGTAACATCGGTCAAAGTTACCTGAGGGGATTAGGGCGGACCCGTATCATAAAGACTGCGACGTGGGCGTGAAGCGTACAGTTTGCCATGAGTATTTTTAACATAATCTGTGAATAAGTGAATAATCTGCAAATAATCTGCAAGTATATACATCATATGGCAAATGTGAAGTGTCAAACGTCAAAATCGATTGCCGTATCAATCAATATGTATCAAATAACCAAAATTAACCTTCTGTGATCGGTGTTGTGGATCCTACAGTCAAATGCTTGAGCCCATCCAAGCATGCGTACGAGTCATCTCGTACACTCGCGATTGACCTTCGGCTTCCAAGCTCCAATAATTCTATTTTTGGAAATGACCGGAATTGTCTCCGAAGGACATTAAGCTTGATTTGATACACGTAACTTATAAATAGTGAGAACGTTCACATATGAAATCAAAATCATTCTTCCTCATGAAATAATCCATCTACTATATTAACAAACAGTGCAAAAGCGAGACGCCTGTATACGTACGGCTCAACATGGCAGCTGTCAGTGGATTAACAACATATCATAAATATATCGCTGGTGGTTTAGGTCTTGTGTTTACCGGACTAGGTTTAGCTGGTATATACGATCCACTCAATCGTGAGTTTTCGGGATCTTGTTAAGTGCAGCGTGTAATCAGATGGGATACATACTGAATTTCCTTCAATTGTGAAATCTAAACAATAGAATCTCACGCTTTTGGACTTGTCAACTCAACAAATAAAGAAATAACATTTTATCCAGGATTATCAGCACGTAATATATCTGCTGGATTGTATATCTTTTATATGATCAATCAAAACAATAATCAGAAGAGGAATTTAGGTGTTTTCTTGTTGGTATGGACTATAACTTCTTGGACTGATTATATGATCTGTTTAAACGCTCAATCGAGAGGAGAACAGGTTAATATGGGTTTCTCACACGCTATCACTGCTGTCTTGACTACTGTATTCGCTACCAGATTACTTGAGGTTTGGTAGCTTACTTTGTGGTGAAAGGAAGAACTTAAACTCATCTCCATACAGTTCATGCATAATACTTTTGTACGTGCTTCGTTCTCGTATAAACTCGTTGCACCATTCTTTCGTGTTATCTTGATCGAGATTCGAGCGCTAGTGGCAATCACATTGTTACGCAGAGAGCCTGAGTAACAAAGTACGAAGTCAGTATTTTGGGATTAATCAAGCTTCTGAGCACTAGACCGATAACTCACTCAGTTGGAACCAGCTTGTTGAGCGGCACCTGCACCGGATTTGAATCCGTGAACCCATTCCCAATCTTGATCAACATCTTTACCGTTCTCTTGAGCACGTTGTTTACCCCATTGCTCGAGGTCACCAGGCAGCTCGTTGCCGGATGATAAAGCGGAACAGGCATCTGCCCATCCGGATTCGAATCCGGGGAAGAACTGTCCGGTCGGTTCGTATCCGTTTCCGTTCTCAGCCCAATAGGCTTTGTGGTTGGCTATGTAATTTACATCAGCCCATGTTCATCGTCTATGCAGGTAGTCGGGAGAAAGGGGAGTCAAGTGGAAGGGGAAGGGGAACGAGGAGTGGAAATGACAGTGGTAGAAGGTGGGATTACTCGAGTAGAGCGTGACAAAGTGTACTGAGCACGGTCTACCTCTGGCACACTCCGAGATGGTACGCAACACTCACTCTCAGCTTCATCTCTGAGCTTGGCCATGGTATCGTGATCAGGAGTGTTGAAGCCCATTTTTGATTGAATATGAAGTTTGTTGTTTGGATGTGAATGCAAATTATCAGTTGAAGTGATGAAAGAGGAATTCGTTTCCAAGACAAATGGGGGTTTATATACCAAATCGTAGTACAAGACACAATGGAGCTGCAACGCTCAGACCACTTTATGACACGTCAAAAAGGTACGATGATTTCATCATATATCAAGACGATGACGTAAAAGATGTATGATCGTCGGCCAATCATTCACCTTTAAACGTGGCTTTTGGGGTTCCCCACTCAAATGCCAGTGAATAGTGTATATACAACATTGAATATGAGTATAGTGAGGGTGGGGCAGCTCTCTGTTTCGATGCACTCCATTCACACTGCGGATGCTCTGATATCAGCGAAGTCGCTGGAAGCAGAAGTGCAGCCAAACTACGGTAGTCAATGCATTCAAGCTAAATCTAGTGCTGTACACCACCTGTATACCATATTTGGTTCCGTTACTTCTTGTTTTGCCCACGCGTCTTCCCTGTCAGATACAAATCACACGCGCGCAATTCCGGGCTCACAATAAGTTTCAGACTTCAGCTTCTCATCAACATACATTTATTTTGTCATCTTCCCTCTCGTCCGTGACTCCTCAGAGATACAAGGGGTTTATCACAAGACGCAACCCGCAAAGATGTTATCACCTGTACTCATGGAAAGACGTAACTCTCAACATACATTAGCAAATTCAGGTGCGAATGGATCATCGTCTTCGACTGGATATTCAGATAGGATGGGACATGGTCGTACGAAATCATTAGGAGCTATCAATTTCGGCAATCCACCTGGAAGTCCAAAACCCATAGGTATATCAAGTCCGACAGTAGGCAATGGTCATGGTAGTTCAGAATATGAATGGGCTGATATTCAAGCTAGGTCAATTAAATCGTTCTTCTGCTTCCCGGAGTAAAATTGAGCTGACGATACGATTTGGGTCGATAGAACGTTTTGCAAGTGGTGAATATGCTCCAATATATTCGTATCGAGTATAACATAGCTGATGGGCTTCAATGTAATGGTGTAGGCTCAATAAACAACTTGAAAGTCAAGGGCTAGATCCTATGATAGATCTAGTAAGGGATTTCTCAAACGGTGTGAAGCTTATTCAAGTGAGCGGTCACATTCTCTCTATCACCTCTTCCTTATCCAGACCCTCAATGAAGAAGTGAATTAACTAACGATATGCCTTCATCTTAGCTCCTCGTAAGCTCCCCTGTTCGAGACCTTCCACTTATCAGCTAACCATCAACACAGGAAATAATGTCGGAAGAATCTCTAGGACGATACGTCAAGAAACCAACGATGAGAGTACAGAAATGTGAAAATGCAGCAAAGGCATTGAATTTCATAAGGAGCAAAAGTATCAAATTGACTAATATCGGTCCGGAAGATATTGTTGATGGTAATCTGAAACTAATATTAGGAATGGTAAGTTCAAGTTCAAATCATCTTTCGCTGTTTTTCCTAAATCTCAATCCTCTCATCTCAACTTCAGCTCAATTAGGGACTGTAGACTTATTTGATGTTCCCTAATGTTGATTTTTGTTAGATATGGACTTTGATTTTGAGATTCACCATAGCCAGTATAACGTATGTCTCTTCTTCCTACTTCATGCTAGTCAATTTACTGTTCATTGAAGTGCTGATTGAGTGATGTGTGAATATAGTGAAGAAGGTCTATCAGCAAAAGATGGCCTTTTACTTTGGTGTCAAAGGAAAACAGCACCTTATAATCCTGAAGTAGATGTACAGAATTTCAAGAAGAGTTTTGCAGATGGTCTAGCTTTGTGAGCACCTCTATCAGGAACAGTAGAGCTTTCGACGTGTCCACTAATTCCGATAATCTTGACAGATGCGCACTGATACATCGACATCGACCTGAATTATTAGATTATCATTCATTGGATAAAACGGATAAGAGGGGAAATACGGAATTAGCGTTTAAAGTAGCTGAAGAGAGACTTGGTATTCCAGTGAGTTCTTCTATTGCATCTTTCTCCAATATTATGCGAATCCTCGCACAACTGATGCGATACTCCTCAGCGCTTATTAGAAGTAAACGATCTATGTGATGTAGAAGTTCCAGATGAGAGATCGGTCATGACTTATGTAGCAGAGTTCTTCCATAAGTTCTCGAGCGAAGGTAAGCTGGGCAGTCCTCGTTGATCTATCAGCTAACATTGTACTACAGACAAAGCTGAGACAGGAGCTAGGAGAGTGGAGAAATTTGCTGAGTTGATGCAGGGTCTTTGGTGAGCTGAAGACCCCTCCTTCGTCCCCAGGGGATTTAGCTCACTGGAAGTTTAGGACAAACAAAAACGATTTCGAGCGACGAATGAATGCCCTATTATCCTCTCTCGACTCGACACTACATTCATGGTCAATAACACCTCAATCTACAACATATCCAGAAGCTATATCACATTTGAACAGATTCAACGAATATAAGAAGACGACTAAACGAGGCTACGTGAAAGAGAGACAAGAATTAGCAGCGTTATACAGTAATATACAAACGAAAGTCAAAACGTATGCGCTGAGATCTTGGGAACCGACACCTGGACTAAGATTGGAAGATCTGGAGAAGAGCTGGCAGGAGTTCTTGATTGCTGAGACAGGGAGAAGTAGGGGTATCAACGCGACCATCAGGGAGTGAGTCGAATTTTGCCTGTTCTTAATCGGAAGAGTTCAGTTGATAAACCTGCTTTGGTTAAAGCATCAAAGACGCTTTAAGGAAAAATTTCGCTAGAGCCGCCGAAGACTTTGTGCTAAGACTACAACAGATAGAGCAAGCTATTGGCACTCTAAGAGGACCCTTACCCGTGAGTCACTGCAGCTGCAGACCGGGAGGAAAGCTTTCAAGCTGATATGTTATTTTGTGACCCACCTCGCAGGACCAAAAGCAGACTTTAACCAAACTCTCATCCTCAATTCCCTCACTCCATCATTCCCTCACGACCACAATCGCGGATATCAACAATGGCTGCCTAGAAGCCAAAGTGGAAGAAAACGATTACACCGTTTTGACGTATGACGATTTACAATATGAGTTGGAACTGGCAGAAGGTGGAGTGAAGAAGAAGATCGCTTTTGTGGATAACCAGATGGTTTCTGCACAACATACGAATGTCACCCCTGCTAAATTGGAAGAATTCGAAGCTACTTTCAAGCATTTCGCGCACGAGGAAAGCAACGTAGGTTATCGATTAGCACCGTTCAGCTTTCATTCCTGGATTTCTTTAAGAAGCGAGATAAGCTGATTAGCGTGAATAGACACTTGAAGTATGGGAAATGCACGCTGCTTTAGCTTCTTTAGGTATCGTTTATGCGGAAGAAGAGATCGCCATAATATATACAGAGTTGCAACAGAAATTTGGTCAGATCACTTATGAAGCTTGGTTGGATCTCCTTGTGAGTATAGCAAGGAACATCGAGTATGGAAAGTATAGCTAATAATATGTATGATAGGTCGATCTCACCAAAGATGACGCTTCTTCTCCTGAACAGCTGAGAGAAGCATTCAGAGGTATGGCAGCAGACAAGGTGAACTACGACCATGTACTTGAGTATGAAAGTATGATTGTGCTGATGTATAACTTGTGAATATCACCAGCCTTATGTCACGGACATCGACTTTCAATACGCTCAATTACCAAAAGAAACGGTCAGATTCCTTGTGGAGATTATGCCGGAAGAGAGAAACCCTCCTCCACTGCAAGAAGGTCAAGAGAGACCGGTTGGTAATGGTCAAAGGGCGTTTGATTGTAAGTGCGGATTTGGAACACTCGAAAGCGAAAGGACGGTTGGACTTATCTTGTCGGTACCGTCTGTAGATCACGCTTTCCTAGAAGAGTCTTTCACATCCTAGTCCAGTTATTGCGCAAACGTTGTCTATGATGCATGATATAACGATGTAATGAGCTCTTTTCTGTGTAGTAATTTGTATCGTTCTCAATGGGATGGTGTATATGTATGTATACCATGCATTTGATATATGTATTGTAAACCTGAATGAACTCTTGTGCCACATTGGGGGCAAGCTCTTTGTTATTGATTCAGGGTTTTCACTCTATGAATCGCGCCACGCATGTTGACGATGATCAAGAATCACACCCCCCCACCACCCCCTCTCATCGTCACCGCTTTGACGAGGTAACAGATACAATTCATACAGATCATTCTAACCCGTCTTCCTTTGTTGACAATATCAATTCAGGACCAACTCGTCATCCCTTTCCACTCTCAATCAACTAGACAAATATAGATCAAGCAAAATGGTATGTCAACTTCGATTCAAACGGAGACAAGAGAGAATACTGATGTTTGTTGAATGGTGGACGTCATTTAGTCTTCCGGTGTTCAACCTGTGTGTATCCATTTCTTATCCTTCTTTCGCGTCGTTCATGGCGGATTAGCGGTGGATGATACATCCGAAGTATCAGTACAGGGATGATGTGTTCTATATCTTGCTCAACTATCCCATCTCTCGCTGTCAACTTCATAGTCCCGCTCAATCCCATATTGTCTATACTTGACTATCGTCAACCCACCATCTGGGTATCTTGGTGGAGGAGACCTTGGTCATTCCACTTGACATACTATTTGATCAGATAGTTTCAACTAGCTGTAGCTGTAGCTGACATGTAGGATCTTGCTCGGTAGACCCAAGAATGTCTTGAAAAATTCCAAGAACTCAAAACGGGTAAAAAACTATCTTACGTAGTATACGGATTATCAGAAGATAAAAAATCAATCGTGGTTCTCAAATCATCAGAAGAAAAAGACTTTGATTCTTTCGTGGGCGAATTACCCGAAAAAGAATGTAGATGGGCAGTATACGATTTCGAATTCACTTTACCTGGTGGTGAAGGTATCAGAAATAAATTGGTCTTCGTCGTCTGGTGAGTTTATCCCTTTTTCGGGCAGGGGGTGGGTTGGGGGCGGCCTATGGCCTCGGAATCGAATATCGCGGTGAACAGAGAAGATGGCGAGATGTATGGGGCTACTGGACTACTGCGTCAGTCCGACCGAATGGAGGGACGTAAAATTGGAGCGAGACGCTAGATGAGGGATTCACGACTGTATCTCTACGAAGGGAAGGCAGGGGTTTATGACTGAGGAAGACGTCAGACAGGGCCAAAGAATCTGGTGATAGAAATGAGACAAAGAGTGCAGATATGGGTCTTGAAACGCAGGATTTTCATGATCACTTCTTGTAAGCTTAATGCCAACTACGCTAACACACCTCACCTCTAGGTCCCCTGACGATGCCAATGTCAAGAACAAGATGATGTTCGCTTCTTCCAAAGATGCTCTTCGACGACGACTCGAGGGTGAGTCTGCTTGTAACGATTTTCACAATATTCATATTTCCTTTACTAATCATACTGTTCACCTTCTTTCTCGATGAATCGCTCTCATTGACTTTCTTCCATCACTCTACTCACACTTCATGCAATAAAACACTGCTCGCGTTATCGCTGTCCCTTCATCATCCATATAGGTATTCACATCGAAATCCAAGCTACTGAATTCTCCGAAATCACCAAAGATGCCAGTGAGTCCTGTTCCCGTCCTGCTTTTTCCCTCAACTTTGATAAAGTGGCAGGAATGAAACTGATTCTCCGTATGTAATCTCATCATCAGTCATGGAGAAAGCTCTCCGACGATAAATATAGATATCTATGTAAAAGATATCCCCTAATTCCCTCTTTTTCGTAAGTCGCCATCGTGATTCCCAACCACAACTCGAACTTGATCAAAGTAAATCAGCTGACGATATCGCTCTGGCATAGTTAGCGTTACGTTCCATTTTTTCTGTTTAGAATGAATTACATCGAGAATGCAATGAGTTTAGTTGCTTACACAAAGTGTTTTTGCGGTCAAATGGCGTTTTGAGAGTTTTTGGTCGTTCGTTGATACAATGAAGATGTTTACGCAAACGCAAGTGATAGACGAAGAAGCGTCGTTTTGACCAGAATGTTTTTTCATGCTTTCTTCATCGTGGTAATATCCGCGAGTACATGAAGTCAACTATGCCTTTATTTTGGGCAGTAAGTAAGGGGTAAAAAGACGCCATATCTTCTCACTATCATATCTACGCACTTGTTTCATGTTCTGCTTTGTGATTGAAATGAGATGGTGTCTGCTGTTTCTCTCTATTTTGGATTTTGGGTTTAGTCTTCCATTGATTGCGTGGCGTGACAGACAAAAAGAACAGGGGAAATGTTAGTGGGTCAATAAGAGGACAAGTAGGCTACCTTGCGAGACTTGTTTATGGATGGCGATGCTAGCTTGTGACGATGAATGTATGCATACATAGGATTTGTTTGGTTAGTTTGACAAATGGTCCGATTGTTTACTTACTCCTACTGGATCTAAGAAGTCATTTGAAACCAAATTACAAGCAAGCAATTCATATTTCTTCATTCGAACAAGATAGGCCAAAGGTATTGGTGTGACGATTCCCCAGTACTTTCTTTACCTCGCAGATGACGTTTTCCTTCTCAACTTATATCAATTATTGATATTATCACAATCAAACAGCGCTTCGGAAGATCACAAACGTCACACACAAGCACAAAACGTAAATCTGCAAAACGTCAAAAACGTCAAAATCGAAATCCGCCACCATCATTCTCCTTCCTTCTCCACTATTCGATAGTAGTATACTTAATATTGTCTGTCTATCTCCGTTATTCTAACGGGAATTGAGAGGAAGGGGTTAAGGGGGGGAGAAGATCATTGCCCTGAGATCATCTCACAATTTGTCTATCACCAAATATTATTACCATATATAATTAATTACGGTGTTGCCCGAATCCCAAGGATCAAGAAAGGATCAAGAGTGGCAATTCCTCAGTTCCACAGTGTCTCCCCGCGCCACCTCACAGTTTATGCGAGTTACGCTTACGAATGCGGACAATCTCATGGCTGTGAGAGTATATATATGTACATATCCTTATCTTTCAACCAACGTCCCATCCATCCATTCATCTCTTCTCTCCTTTCTTTCATTCACATTTTGAGAGAGTTTACAACACATACATACCTACACACCCATTCCATCAACTGATCCCATTACAAACAATCATACAACCGATTACCAATAGCAATACATACAAGTAACGAATAGAACTCATCAACCAATAGCCTCATCGCCAACGCATAACAATCACACGACTTTCCTCATTCTCCACGCACTGGATAACATCGTCTCAACCACGATCCATTCCATATAGGACACCTTACTCTCTTTATTCTATTTCATCCTCATTCGATCGATCAGATTATTAGAAATATTAGAGTGATAGATCTCAAACTTAGATAAAGCGACTCGATCAGTATTCAGCCAGATTGGATCAGAACATTTTGCCACTCAAGAACACAAAGTCAATCGACGTATTCATACCCTCCTACTTTCCACAAAGCTCATTCATCCAATATGTAAGTCAATCTCATTCCCACTTCCCCATATTACTACAATGCATCGATCCATCACCGTACATACACGTGCAATACATCGTCACATCGCTACACCGATTCCTTCCAAATGATCAGGGCTGACACCTCTATCTTCAATACTCTTAGGCCAGCTAAGAAACGATGTCAATTCAAAGTCGTATATAACATCCCCACTTCACCTATAGAAGAAGGTTCCAAACCTGAAATGACTGCAAATCCAACACAATGTCCTTCAGCCGCCCAAAGAATCGTCGGTGATTGTCCTCATTGTCAGAAGAACTTCTGTTCAGCGCACAGACAACCGGAAGCACATAATTGGTAAGGTCACTTTACGGTCGTAGTCAGCTTTCACCCCTTTATACCTACCTCTTGCACATATTTTCATTAGCTTCGCACGGAGCTTGTTATGACCATCTTGCTCTCACTCTTTTTCCGCTCCATGATCTTTTCTTTTCTCACGCTGGGTTTCTTCGCTAACACACTCATCTCTACACAGCTCCGGCATGCAAGCTTGTCGAGATGCAGCTTTCCAAGCCAACAAAGCACGGCTTGAGAAAGAACGGACTGTTGCCAGTAAGATTGCGCAAGCATAGATACTCATAGAGGACGAGCGATAGAAATCTGTAGTTATGTAAATAAACAATCATATCAAAGAAAACACTGTTTGTATAAAGAGTACGGAATCATACCCCATTTGTAGAGATCGCTAAAGTAATATGAATGGCACACAACATCGATCAAACTCTGGGTTTAGCAAGATTGTTGGGCTCATGTTGTCCCCCCGTTCACGGAAGACTCATGAGGTGTCTGATTCTGGAACAGTTTTGTATCACCTCTTTGCCGCGTGAACCAATGGGGGGAATTTGACATTGTTTTGTCTTTTCGTGTACAGCGTCCGACGACGCAACAGCCATTAGCATTCGAACGCATGCGTACGCTGTGAATTGGGAATGCATGCAATGCGATGATGGCAGTATGAGGATACAGGGGGAACAGCAGGAACATGATGAGAACGATGTTTTTTGAACGACATATGAGAATGAGCCAAGATATTAATAGCGACTACGTCATGCGTTACTAGTTTGTGTCATGGTTCATTTTCACTCTCACTTTCACTTTCACTACTACTGTCTTTCGTTGCACGTTTCATTGAACTGACTGGTATCCTTCATCCATCATCTTGCGTATACATATACATATACCTTGCCGACTCCAACTTTCTCTCTAAGACCCATACCCGTGACACATCGCTCACCATGTCGTCCTCGAGCCCTAATCCGAATGTACCGTATAAACCATATACACCGCGTAGACAACGTTCTGCTCGACCTGATCGACCATTACCTGCCCCACCACCTGAGGAAGACGTAGGTGCAGTCAATGCATTTGAAATAGCACAAGGGTTCACCTCACCACCTTCACCACCTCGTCCATCATCGCTGCCATCACAGAGTCACGGAAAAGATCTACCGTCACCCCCACCACCACCTCCACCTCCGAACACAGCTCCCATCAGTGGGAGTCAGCAACAACCCCGACGAAGAGATGATTCAGATACGTCTTCTAATGAACCAAGATCAGCACCACCTGTACCTAAAACATCTTCTCAACATTTACATCCATTCCATTCCACTTTACCTACTACGATGGAACCTCCCACTACACTCACACCATTACGAGCACATTACCTGAAGAAAACATTGGTGAACCTTCAAGTGAAATACGAACTAAATCTAATAACAGATCCAGTACTGGGTGCCAATGCATTAGGCTTGTTAGGTGATCCGTTCATCTTGCCTGATTCAGCTAAAAAAGAAGCTTTAGATAGGATAAGTGAATATTCGAAATCAGAAGGTAGAATAGAAGATTTACCTTTATTGAGGTTCATGTTTCATCAATTTCTTTTACCATTTCCGTTTTTGGCTACTGCCCCACCGACTTTCTGGTCATCCAAAGTCCAGCCTTTTTTATCTTCTTTCCTCTCGACAACGGGAGTATCAGCACATGCTACGTTAAGTGAGAAGGAAAGGGAAGTAGCAGAAAGTTTAATGACTAAGGAAGAAAAAAAAGAAGCATTGGAAAAAAAGAAATTATGGGCAAAAGTCGAAAAGCATTTAGCGTTGATGTTCGGTGTGGGAATCAAATTAACTTCAGGCGAAGAAGTAGTTAGAATAGGTCAAAGTGAATTAAGAAGATTAGAAGAATTACAAGAGGAAAGAAGAAAAAGATGGTTGGAAAAACATCCTTTAGCAGAACAAGGTTTAGATCCAAGTCAAGGTTTCGAAGTAAACGTTGTTGGCGTAAGAGTCGTCGTGGAGAAAGGAAGAGTGAGGAATAGGTCTCATGAGGTTAGTGCGATCCACAATTCACTTGACCTAACGCGAAATCTACATAGAACAATACCACAAATAACTTGAAGCTGATATTATGAGATTCAAAACAGGAATTCATCATTCGTACGAGTCGTAATGGTGTAGCCGATGTATTTGTGTCAAGGAGATATGGTGATTTCAAACGTCTAGCTGATGAGGTATGTCTTGAAAGCCACATAAGAGGGCACTGTCTAATTGATACATATACCTGATTATCGTGTTTCGCGGTAGCTTCGTCTGGCATTCCCCGATTATCCAATTCCACCACCACCACCGAAAGACAAGTCTGTGACAGCGGCAGCCACAAGTCCTCCTCCTTCAGCAGGGTATAGTGCTTACAACCCGCTTCGAATGATCTACGGATCCGGTATTCCTGAATCCTCTTCAACGACTGGGTATCCGAACCAGCAATCTTCAACGCAACCCGACTCTCCTACGACCGGCGGCACTACTCCTTTATCAAGAGAAAAAAATCGACTTACTCTCCGAGCATATTTAACTTCGGTATTAAGCCTACCTTTCATTATCAATTCACCTATTCTCAGATCGTTCTTACTCTCAGCTCCTACGACTCTGACTCCCCCAGAAGCAGTGGACATTCAAAGACGTCTGGAAGCAGATGCAGTAAGGGAAGAAGGTAGAAGACGATTCAAAGCGGAAGCTGAAAAGCGGATCGAAGCTCTAAGGGAAGGATTAGCCCAATTCAAAGGTGACGTCTTAACCAAAGAAGGTGGACTCAAAGGCGTATTCGAAGTTGTCAGAAGAGTGGAAAGAGTAGAAGATCTACCTAAAGCCGAAGCTAGTGTCTTGGAATGGGGTAGAATATCGTGAGTGACTCGAAAACGTACTCCGCCAAGTATTGCGTATGTCTTGTTGCTCAGACGGCCGATATATTAATGTCTTTATTTATAGCCTTGCAGCCACTGTCTTCCAGCTATTCGTCGCTTCTGATACCGCATCAGAGACGCTGACTCAACTGAAGAGAATACATGGTTTGATGCCTTATTTCGTATTAAAGGGGATACTGAAGATCTCAAATCCAATGGCAATGATCAGAGGTGAGTTTGAAGTCTTTGTGGATATTTCAAGTTCAAGTTGCGGATGGCTAAACTCTTCTGTCCACAACAGGTGTTCTTGATTTATTCCTTGCACGACCATTCGGTGGTCAATCACTCATACAAAGGATGTTCTCTTCTTCTCTCAGCGAGGATGTCAGACTGTTAGGAGAAGACATCGAAGCTGTACAAGAGAAGATTGACGACCCGGTTATATGTCAAAAGATTGAGCAGTATGCCAATGCTCCGTTTGAGATTCAAGAGATATTCAGGAAAGATGCTGGTGAGTCCATCCTTTTCTGCCAAAATCCCTTGTAGTCGTATCGATATTGATCACGATATATCTTCAGCTCAAGAACGAGTCGATCTTCTCGTTACCATACTTCGATCACCTGATATGCCATCACTCTCAAGACCGCAATTCCAACGAGTTGCTAAAGCCACAAGAGCATACCATGAATACAAATCCGCTCAAGCGGATGCAGATGATTCAGACGATGATGTAGGACCTGATAACGAAGATGCCTGGCTATATGAGGATTTGAGCGTGTTATTAAAGTTATGGATGAGGAAAAGAGAGAAGGAAGGATTGTTAGCGTTGATCTTCGAGGTAAGCGATAAGTGACTCTCGCTTAACGGCATTCGCTGATACCGTATATGTGGTATATAGGGCGTCACGGCCGAATTACTGAAAGATATAATCACCATCTTCTACGCTCCCTTGGCGACAGTATATAAGGCTGCTAATATCGCCGATTCGATCGGTGATATGCAGGCTTTCATCAATGATATGATTAGGACTGTTGAGCAAGTGGAAGAACGTGAGTGAGAGATGGATTCGAATAAATTGTTAGGAAGTTTGATGTTCTGAAGGAGAGAACTGACATTCGGCATCCACTCTACTTAGTATCGCAAGAAGATCCCCAACGTACAGTCCAAACGTTTATCGATCTTGTTCAACGACACGAACAATCATTCTATTCATTCGTACATAACGTTCATTCCAAGGGACAAGGGTTATTTGACTCATTGATGGGCTGGATTGAATTATTCCTCACTTATGCTAGAGTTGGGTTACCTCAACCATTAGATTTAGAATTTATTTTACCTGCATCCGAGGACGCGAGAAGAGCAGTGATGAAGGAAGTTGATTCAGTCGCAGAATACCATTACAAACTGAAAGTGGCACATGAAGAGAAAATCCGAAGAAGATTCAGATCTGCTGCTGGACCGCAAGGATCACCAGAAGGAATAGATGAGGAAGCAGCTTTATTAGATAGTGTAATGGCAAGTCTGAGTATCGGTGAGACCGCAGTAGCGGAAGGTGGCGAAATCGCAGATGAAGAAAGTGAAGAAGAAGATGAAGATAATGATAATGAAGAAGATGAAGATGAAAGAGATCAGGCCATTAGAAACTTCAATTTGGATTATGACAATGACAATAATGGAAATGAAGGATCTCATGAAAGAAGAGGAAGCGGTGACGGCGGAGAAAGTTCTTCGTTACAACTACCTCCTACACCTTCTTTCGTCAATCAAGAAAATCTAAGTGCGGAAGGAAGTAGGAGAGGATCAGGTTCATCAGAATCCAACAATAAAGGTAAAAAATCAATGGAGAGAATTAGACATTCGTTAGATTTCAAGAACAAGATCATCAAACCTACTTCACCTAATTCACCTGAAATTGATAAGAAAGATAAAGATAGAGAATCTGGTGGTAGACCGTCAAAGTCAACCAATGCTGATTCGGCCGGAGGAGGTCGGGAAAGGAGTAGAAATAGACAAAATAAGAAGAAAAGAAATAGAAATATCGATCTTTTGGTTCAACCTGAAACAAGGAATATCGATCAATTAAGACCACTCTTCGTCGAAATTGTGAGTTGTCCTTTTTGTATTTTCTGAACTTGATACAATGAGCAAAAAACAGTCCAAGTATAGTAACGATAGGAAGAACAATTTTACTGATTGTCTTGTTTGTCTTCATAGATTCGTCCTAATTTACGAGTCAAAGCATTGAAATAACACCATCGTGTGAGAAGAATTCAAGAGGCATTCAAAGGATTAATACAGAGGCATTTTCTTATATTTCTCACAAGCGTTATTGGTAGTTTCGTTTTCGGGTTTCGTTCTCATATTCTTTTTTTCCATCAATTCAACAATGTTCTAGCTTCATTTTGATATTCTGCTCAGCCTTTGTGTATTGATAAGATTAGATTTCTGTGATATGTATGCATTCACGCTCATTGTGATTCATCAATCGGATGGTATCCCTTGCACTAGACTGGAGACCGAGAAAAAGCTGAATCACAATCACATTTACTATAAATCATCTATGAACAATATTGTTACAGTCATTCCAGATCCTGGCAATTTCTTTTTTGCCCCATTGATATATACAGCGGCTGAAGGTGATCTAAATCCTAGACCCTAAACCCTAAAGCCTACTTCCAATTCCTGTTCTTATCCTTTCGCTTTTTGCTTATAATGCAGATGTAAGCCAAATATTTCGTTTATTCACGAAGTATACTTCTACCCATCAAAGCTTCCATTTCGCCTAACATTCTTTCTTTCCTTTCTATTTCTTCTTCTTCCTCCTCATTGTTTTGTCCTTCATCTTCTTCTTTAGTTTCTCTTTGATGTTGATTGGACTTGGTATTGGTATTGGATGATAAATTGTTATTCTCCAAAATACCATTTTGGGCCATATAATAAATTGCTAAATCTTTTTGACCTGTAGTTAAATCCGGTACGAACGATAATGTTTTGATTGAATCTTGAATTATAGTCTGAATCGCCAATAATAATGATTGAGCAGATTGTCTTATCATGGAAGAAGGTGATAGCATTGCCTAAATAACCGATTTGAATCGAATAAATCAGCTCTGTCATTCTTTCCCACCAAGAGCGGATAAATATATGATTACTTGCGATGACTTACATTCGAAATGACTTGACCTAATCTCCCACCTTCAACTTCAACTACAGCTTGAGGTAATCTCAAAACGCACATTCCTAAACTTGTCAAACCAAACAACCAACCTGAATTCCTTATTCTTTCCTCTGGTGATTCCTTGGCTTTGCCAGTTACCGAGAAGCGTGCTGAACCATCTGTGGTAGTACTTTCTGTATTTTCAGATGGAGTTGAGGTTGATGGATGTTCCAGCAAGAATCGGTCCAGTGATGATTTCAATAGAGTTAAAAGGTAAATCGGATCTGATATTTGGGTTAACAGTGAGATCAACGCATTGGTGCATTCGAGCATCTGGAACAGTGGCAAATCATTAGTCAAAAACCCCTTTGTCCATTCGACCACATTTCAGGAGGGAATTTCCAGGGTAGCACAACTCACAGTGAGGTTGTGACTAGCTCTTAATCTGAACAACATTTCCAACAGTTCTTGCTCATGTTCATCGAATAATGTCCATTGTTGCTGAACCATCTCCCAAAGAACGACCAGACTTTGTTCAAGTAGTTGTTTGTCCTGAAAGATCGTCATTTTCCATCAAGTCAGCCCATCTGAGGTTGAAAGCCGGGTAGAGTGGAGGGGCATTTGTAACATACCTGATCAGGTTTGATGAACTTGAACAATCCATTCAGGACCTTCTCAAATAGTTTTCCTTCTTCCCATATTTTCCTATCTTCTTCACCATGGATAGGGTGTGAAGTAGAGAACAAGGTGAGTTTTTGGAAATTTCGAATAGTCGGTGTACCATTCGATAAAGCTTCAAGATCTGGAAGTATGGCCGATGAAGGTGCTGGAGCTGATGGTTTCAGTGGAGACACTTCGTCCAATACTGAGGGTCTTGGTTAGCGAGCATTCAATTGTCTATCGATAATTGAAGACGGGGGCAGAGTACTTACATTCTTGTCTTCTTATCCACCATGTTCGTTCGTGTTTCCTTTCTTTCAACCGTTCGATGACTAGAGGTGTGACAGCTTCGGGTCTAGGTGAGTCCTCCCATACTTTCCTGTGGCTGTACAACGGAGTTCTGTAGGCACTTGAATTGCCGTTCTGATGACCATTGGTAGGTCTAGCTGGAGTGGTAGGTACGCCATGTCCTTGTCGATGTCCATGTCCGTGCACTAACGGTATAGCTTGTTCTTCGTCTTCGTTATACTCCATCAGTTGTCTTGCGGCAGATTCGGCTTGAGCAGCTTGTGCCCTTCTTGCATCTTCCACTACACCTTGTCCTGGATTCAGGCTTCTTGTAGGAGTACCAATCCAGTCTTCGTCACCCATGTCAGCTTCATGAGAAGCAGATCTTTCCATCCCTGAAGGGGATGACATTCCTAGTCCTGGGTCAGCCTCACGAAACAGGGGTCTACGTGTGCTCTGTGGTGTACGTAAATTATGCGCACTCGAAGCTGTACTTGATCCGGGTGACCTCAAACCCGAAGCGGAATGTTGAGCGAAAGTAGATGATTGTCTCAGAGGAGAATCATGACTCGGTGAACCTCTCGACGGTGAATTTTGACCTAGATTTGTCGAACGTTGATTGGATAGAAGATCTCTCGGTGATCCAAATGATGATTTAGTCGTTTGTCGAGGAGTGGGTGATGAGTTTGGTCCAGGTGAAGTAGGTAAAGGCACGTTTTTAGGTGAACTATCAGGGGGAGAAGTGACACTTCTTTCCAGTCTACCGGGACCATATTTGTTTGATGGATGTGACATTGAAGCTGAAGAATTTGATCTAGTCAAACCTTGTTGTAAGCTTGGTGAAGAAGGTATAGGTCCCGAAACGATTCTAGGTGATTCCTGAGCCATTTTACCTGCTGCTAATTCTGCTGCCTTTGCTTTCCTTTTTTCTGCCAACAGAGCCGATAAAGAACTTGTAGCTCGTTTCGTCGCAGGAGGACCAGGAGCAGTGGTTGCAGTGGACACAGCGGCTTTTGCAGGAGGAACGATCCCATTTGAATCATGAGGGTTTGCTTTTTCTAATTGTTTTCTAGCCATACCATCCAAACCAGTCATGATGGCCTCGGCACGTGATCGCCAAACAGAATAGAAACTCCAAAATGCTTGTCTGGCTAAATCCCTCACAGCGGGATTGACATCTGACAGAGCCTTTTTGATCGCACCTTCAAGCTGATCCATCGATCCGGGAGTCGCTTCGATAGCATGTCTCGACCTTGAACCGTGAATATCGATGAAAGTCTTCAGATGTCCGGTGGAGAAATGTCGAGTTTGAATATTCTTCTCAGCAACTCCGACAGATATATGGCCGATCAGTAATCGTGGATGAACGTTAGTATGTATGATGATAGCGGTCATACAAGCTTGAGACCTTTCAGCTATGATCTTCTTTGTGAAACCGCTATATCGCAATGCAAGGAATCAGTCATGACTTTGATTCCCATACAGGTCGTAAAAGCACTTACGCCATTTTTGCAAGGATAGGTAAGAAGTGTTCCACAAATGGGTCAAATCCATTTCCAAGATGTTCGACCATTTCCTTGAGGAGAAAACAGGATTGCTGAGCGACAGTTGTCCTCAGACTGATGATCTGTGACAAGGTAGACTATCAGTATGGGCTGACATCACAGAACATCATTTCGAGCGATTGATGACTTCTTCCCTTTTCTACCTATGACTCACAGTCTTGGAGAGACCTTCCATTATACCAGCTTTCAATCCATGTGTGAAAGCTTCACTGTATTTACTCCATACACCACCTTTTAACATTCCTCTTATTCTCACAACAGACTTTTCTCTTGGTAACCAATTTTGTTCTGTTTCTTTACCTTCGAAATGTGGGATCATAGCTGCGAATTCGTTTGACAAGTCATGCGGTGATGCAATCTACACGTTCGAACGAAGGGCATCAGCAACCTCTGCTTGCTTGCTTGTGATAAGAAGTATTGTAGTATGAAGTAAGTAAGCTTACATAAACAATCTCAACGTCATCCGTTCCATTTCCCACTGTTACTGCAGGTGCAGTTGAAATGGTTTCTTCTTTGGGAGTTTCGGCTCCAGATGGAATAGCAGGTGTTGATCTACCTGATTCCACACCGGCACCTCCAAATACTCTTGTTATGATATCAGTCGATATTGTTTTCCTAACGTTTCTAGCTATTAGAAGTTTTTTCAGTTCTGATCTTGCAGCTGGGGGAGTTGATGATGGTGATAAGAGAGCTACGACGGTCTATCAAAATTTCAGCACAATCAGCAGACACATTCTGAGTTGTACTCATTCGGCTTATATAGTGATGCTCAGTCAAAAATAGAACCACAGATTCAACAAGAATACATGACATTACTCACTTCTTTTGCTTGTTCTCTAACAGTCCCATCACCATCTTCTAATAAATCAACTAAGATACTTAACCATCCTTTCAATCCAAATTTATTTCCTAATTCTGATCTTAATTTAATCAGTATTTTCAGTGTTTCAACTTTTGATCTTGTTAATTTAGATGACAAGATATCTTTGATATATCGTTCAAATGTTTGTGATAAAGTTTCTTTCTCTTTACCCTTTGAGTTAGGATTGCCATTCCCATTTTGACTTTGAGCTTGACTTTGACCTTGAACTTGACTTGTGGAAGAAGATGAAGAAGAAGAGGAAGTGATAATGTCAGAATCGGAACTTGATTTTCCCAATAAGAAAACAGATAAAGAAGCCGTTGAATGAATTCTGTCTTTTGGATCATTCAGCTTTTCCAGCAATGCAGGTAATACTTGAAGTAAAGCCAATCGTAAGTGTGTGCTTGGTGATAAAGGTATTAAAGGGATGTAAAATGGCAGAAACGAGGTTAATATTGAGGATTGTAATAATGGATGAGAAGATCGTATTAAAGGTGGGATGATTAGAGTTAGAGGATCTATCGTTGATTCAGGTAACTATGAGCGAGAGGATGAGATGGAATTTAGCATCTGATGCAGCTTGTGTACTGGGCCCTAATGGGAAGACATGAGGACGGCAAGTCGTTCACATTTCACCAAACAGTCATACTCACCTCTGCTAATTCTTCCAACTCCAATCCGAAGAATTGGATTAGATCGACCTTCTTATCCGGTTCTTTGATAGACAGCAAGACAACATGTGATCTCAAGTCAGCAAATGTCACTCTTTGAACATCTTGTGATAGGCTAAGAGGGACTTACCAGCAGCTCTAAGCTTTATGATCTTCCCTTCTATATTCTCTTCTGTGAGTACTTTCGTTTTGGTGCCGGAAGACATGTTGATTTCGTGTTGAGGAATAACTCTGTTGAGTAAGAAGAAGCCTTGTTTAGCTCAAGTATATGTTTCTTCCTGCGCTGTGTCAAGATCTGACTGAACTTTGATCAACGTTATAAGGATATCGTCAAGAAGATCCGAGTCTTGTTACATGAAAGTATAGTTACAATGTTGGTTCAACTTTGAAATAGTTGAATGTCTTCGTTGAATGATCCCAAAAACACGAGAATTAACTTCCGGTTATGTTGATTATTTATGTTCAAGTGTCTTTTGTTTCGAGGGAATGATCGCGTTGATTTTCAGTCTCATTTGCCCCATTACATACTACGATGATCATCACCACTCACATTAATGCAATCTCAGACACTATAGAAGGTATTCGATAAAAGGTAACACGATGGATCGTCTAGCATATATATATACATGTATGCATTCATGTTTGTATATACATAAGTATTTCGCTGTTCAAGCAGATGTCAGGAATAGGTAAGACCCTTTTTTTGGTGCGCATAATTGTATCTTTGCAATTCCAAACTTGACCTTCCCGCACGCCAGCTCCTGTGGGCAGTATCTAATCTGTTCATTTCCTAGGACTGACACTTCTCATACTTCTACTTCTACTCTTACTTCTCGAATCGATACTCATACTTCTGCTTCTACTTCTACTTTTACTTGGTGTGTATTTTCTTCTCCTTATTGGAGGAGATCTTGATCTACTTGAGAAACTTCTTGATCTTGAATAACTCCTACTTCTTGATCTTGATATGCTTCTACCACCTTTTTTATATTCTGGACTGGGCCTCCTTGGTGCACCTCTTTCTCCTGGTCTTCTAACTATTAAAGGACTTCTATCTCTCCTTTGTCCCCCTGGTCCTCCAGGTCCACCATATCCACTATATCCACCACCCCCACCTCGTCCACCAGCGCCATATCCTCCTCTTCCGCCTCCGTATCCACCTCCTCCACCACCTCGGGGAACATATGAATCTCTTCCACCTCTGAAGCCTCTTGGAGGAGGCGGTGAACGAGATCTAGAAAGTGATCTTCTCCTGAAACTTGCTCGACGAGGTGGTGACCTTGATCGTGAGTATGAAGGTGATCTTCTGCGTCGAGGTGGAGATCTCGTCCTTGACCTGGAAATTGATCTTCTACGTCGAACAGCAGGTGGCGATATAGGTTTGGGAGCGGGTAAAGGATGTTCGGAAATCTGAATTTTAGGAAAAAAAAAACCCCATCAGTCAAATGACCATCAACTATTCCACTTGTATTTGAGAAGGAGGCAGGATTACCCTGACTCACTTGGACAGACAAGAACGATCCATCTAATTGACCACCATCCATATTCTTCATAGCTAATTGTGCGTCTGAAGGTGTTTCGAATTCGATAGCTGCTTTACCACGATTCAGTCCGGCTGAACACAACGAAACATCCAGTCAGTTCAATTCCACATTCATCGAGAATGCAGCAGTTCTTCATCGATGAACCAAACGTGCGTACGTTAAGACACTATTTTCAAGAGGTTTTGGTCAAAGGAGAGTTTACTTACAAACTTTGAACGTAGGTAAATCGATTCCAGTAATTCTACCATATTCACCGAATATTTCCTCCAAATGACCTTTCATCACATTCTTACTTAAGCCGGATACCACTATCACTCTCAAGCCACCATCACTTCTACTCTGACCTTGTTTGGCTGATGACCCATTCTTATCCCCGTTTGTTCTCCTCGGTGATATTGATCCGGATCTAGACCTTGATCTTGAAGGTGAACGAGAATAGGAACGAGCACGACGTGGTGACGGTGTTAATGATTTTGGTGTTCGGGATCTACCTCTGTCTGACATGTTGGCTGTATTCGATCTGTCTGAGCCTGACGAAACAGCGAACAGCGGAGGAAGAAGCAAGGTAGGTATGACCTGAGGTTTCAGGTATGTATGGTAGTTTGTACAAAATAGTTCAGCCAAATAAAGTCGAGAAGAAAGGGAAGGAGAGCGAGGTATGACAACGTCACGACTAGTTGATCGAATGGGAAAGGTGCAAGTGCCACACTCGGTAATATACGGTGATATCGCCCATGCACACCTATAGGTACACACAGACATCATAGAGACACACAGACCATAAAACACGTACAGAACGACGCGTAACGAGGAGACAGTAATTGCAACAAGACAGACACTGGAACGTAGAACCAAGAGCAATCAGGTAAGAGGAATCTTCAGCACTATCGGATAGTGTCAGGCAAGCTTGAAATCCCTTTGAAAACAATTGCATTTCATCATCCCATGTAAAAGAAACAATACTTGATTTGATTAAAAATGAACTTCTCACATCCTCTTTTTTTGAATTAATATACTTATGTTTAGGCGTTGAAGGTGAATGAAGCGCCCTATGCAGAATCAGATTAGTGTTGGTGCATCTTCGCTCAAGAGTTCACTTACGACTTTGTGGGCGGCTTGACCGGCGGCGGGCTCGTTGAGTCGAGTGGTGTCGACGGCAAGACCGAAAGAGGCCTTGACACCAGGTCGGAGAGCTTGAGTGTAACCGAGAGCAAGAACACCAGCGTTGTTGATCTTAGCCTTGACGAAAGCGGCGTTGTCCTACAGCGGTTGAACAAGAGGATTAGCATTTTAACATTACGCTAATCGCGGGTTTCGGGTGATATGGGGACTTACAAGGTAGGTCTTAGCACCGACTTCGAGGGAGACACCACCGGTGGTGGATTTGGTGTCGTAGACAGCCTTGGCACCGGCCTCAACGTCCTTGGAGACTTTGTGGTAGTAAGAGGCGGCGAAGGTGGAGAGGTTACCAAGACCGTGGAGGGTGATGGCGTACTCGGGGGCAGAGAATCCTACGGCACCAGCGTATCGGGTGATAGCACCGGAGAGGACGTCGTAAGAAGCCTCGGCACCAACAAGGAAACCGTCTCGGCCAACAACGGTGTCAGCAGTGAAGGTGGGACCCTGAATGATGAAGAGTTCAATGTCAGATTCTTGAAGAATTGGTAGCTCGTGAACTGATATCTACTCACCTTGAAAAGATCAACGGTGGCTCTGGTGTGGAGAGAAGGTTGCTTGTAGATAGCGGTCAAGATAGCAGACTTGGAAGACTTGGCGGGGTTAAGGGTGGTAGCAAGGTCGAGTTTGAGACCTTTGGCAATTTGGTTCTCGAGCTCAAGTTGAGTTCGAAGGAGGTTGGAAGTGGTCCAGGCCTGAGATGATGAAGCCGGTAAGCGATAGTCCGCACACACCCGTCACGATTGTGGATCAAAGAGATAGATTCTCTTTTCTGTTGGCCAATAGTCAAATTGGTATTCTCCAGCTCCACTCTCCTCGTCTATCCACCCCTAGCTACTACAGCCCATTGAATTTCGCTCGTGATTTGCCCACAGCGCGTCATACATGGCTAATGGACGTCCACTCCCATGAAAATCACTTAAATCTACGCGACTCTTCCCGAAGACTTCTTCTCTTGTCTGATTGAAAGAAAGAAAGGAATACTCACTTGGGTGAAGGTCAAACCGTTCTTGAAATCGGTGTATTTACCCTCGATGTCACCGGCAATAGCACCGGATTTATCATCTTTGATACCGGCAACTTTGAAAGCTACGTTTGAGGGAGTAAGAGTCTTGACCTCGAGAGAAGTACCTTGGATAGGGTAATCTTTGAGTAAAAGGTCGGAAGAGGATTTTCCGAGATCCTATATACACGTTTCATAGGAATGATCAGCTATGGATTCGACTGAATTTGAAGAATGATTCCAAATGATATAGCCTGTACATGTCTCCGGAATGGAAGGAAGGTAGGAGAAGATAGAAAAGGTGACATACCTTCCATGAGGGGGGAACAGCTTGAGACATTTTGACTATTTTATTCACGCGTTAGTGAAAAAGGTTTCCTACTACCCAACAGGCAATGCAGTACTCACGTAGAATTAGTTTACGCCGTGTGGGATGTTACGAAGTAAAAAGATGTGGTGTTTGAGGTAAGAACGAAAGGTGGCAATGTTTATATAAAAGTTCAAAAAGGCGAGGATGGAACAGGGGGGTTTGGTGGGGGAAGGAGAGGGAATTGTGGTTGGTTTATTTCCACTGTAGTCTCGGCACGAAAAGACCCATATAGCGTCATTCAAGTGGCACCCTCACCAAAACTACCAATCTACTGCTAACTTCTGCATAATTTAATTGAACAAATTACTATGATCGGATATCACGGAACATCCTAAACAAAAGACAGTTGTTTATACGGGAATAACCGGCATAACCAATCATCAAATGTGGCACTGTCTTTCTTGCTCGCGAGTTCTTTTTTGACTTTCTCAGACCCCATTCTCTGTCACGTGATTTGCTAGATCGCTCTGGGGATATGACGATGTATTCATTGAGATTTTCTGAATTGACAGGTCTGTACGACTACGTCTCTTTATGTATTTATGTATTAATCACAGTAGAGATGCCAAGCAATGGCTTTTTACTGGAGACTGATTGATCTCTATCTACACCTGATCCTCTGTTGAGAAGCTGGAGCAATCTTGCTGTCTGTCCATGAACTCTGGCTGAGTCACCAAATAATCATCATGGATTCAAACGGAACGCTGCGAGCGAATAAAACAAAACCACATCTCGCGCAGCAGATTCATAGTACTCGGTCATCGTTATCAGATGCAGAGAGTAGTCGACAGGGATGGTCTGGAGCAGAGTGGTACGTAACACATATCGCTCGACCACTTTCACGCCGAAGTGCGATTAGTATGTTGATATCAACGATCTTGCAGGAATACGAACTCCACCGCACGTTCCTCTCATTCTTCAGGTGACGAACAACGCCGCTCAACGATTGACACGTCACGACCCAGCTACCACCCCAATGGATCCGGATCAGCTCTATACGATGTGACTACATCTTCCCCTGTTAGATCGACACATTCACCTCTATCAAACGGATATGCTCAATCTGGACCTTCACATTCATCAGATGGATTCACTACTTCGGCATATGCGAATGCCAGTTCGTCTTATGCCAGGTCAAGGCGGAAAGAGACTGAGACTGGGGTTGAAGTAGAATCAGAATCAGAAGATGGATCGAACCATAATCATAAATCAGCAAAAGGCAGACTGAAGAATAGAGGAAGAGGTAGTTCTTTCTCGCTACCTTTTCACAGAAGAAGAAGGTTATCAGATTCTCTACCTTGGCCAGCAAAATGGTGGCCGGGCGGAGGTGGTTTTGGGAGTCGTTCTTCCAACAAACGAGGACTGTTAATTATTCTAGTATTATTGGCAAGTCTGATATGGGGTATATCAATATGGAAGAAAAAATATGAAATACAAGTTGAATTTTCTGTATTCAAGAAAAAATGGATAAAAGAAGAAATTGATTCCATATCAAAATTAAAAGGATGTTTTCAAAATCCTTCATCTCAGTACAATATAACGAAACATAACTCACCCAAACGATATACATTAAACCCTGGAATATCATTAAAAAGAGGAATGGCATGCTATGATTATTCATCTACGATACAACCTATACCTGAATTATCACCTGAATCATTGATTTATCATACTTATTGGAGAAGTGATTTGATACCATTTGGCGAAAGACAAATTATCACTTTTTTATCTTTTTTAGCCACTCAACCTTTGGAATATTCGAAATTGATTTTATGGACAAACGGTATGGACATTTTACAAGAAAATGAAAACATTAAACCATATCTCGAAAAATGGGGCGAATATATTGAAATCAGACAAGTCTATATGGATCAATTGACTCAAGGCACTGATCTAGAACCTATCCTATCTTCTGCGTCGAGGGGAAATGGGAATGGTAAGCAGAATGTATTCGATCAAAAAGCTTGGGTGGATGGTGATGCGATTAGATTATTGGTACTTTGGCATTATGGTGGTATCTGGATGGACATGGATCAAATATTGACGAGAGATTTACATCCTTTGATGGAAAGTGAATGGACAACTCAATGGGACTGTTATGGTGAGTTACGGTTTTTCTCATCCTTCACGAAACAATCTAGTCATGGTCGTGCTGACGTAGTGGAATCCGACACCAATCAGATAAACCATATTTCTCACTTAACGGCGCATTGATGCATTTCGAAAGACATTCACCATATTTGTGTGAAGCGTTTCATCTCATGTCAACTTCACCTTTCCCTGAACCCAACACATTCACATGGGGATCACATCTTTATTCCAAACTACATCGAGCACTATTAGCGGATCACATCAAACCATTTGGGGTATTACCGTGGTGTTTTGCCGATCCAAGGAATTGTCGCACGGATAATCGATTCCCAGATCCGTTCGAAACAGATCCGACACATTTTGCGGGTAAAGAATGGGATAACCAAGGTGGAAGAGAAGAATTAGAAGAGAGGGTAGGTCAAGTTTGGACTGTTCATCTACATAATCAATGGAACAAGAAATTCCCTAAAAACGGTTGGGTAGAAAGATTACTTGAAGGTTATAAGGGTCAATTGGAAAGACTAGAGAGATACGCAGAAGCGAGAGGTCTAACACGACAAGGGAGGGTAGTATTGGGTAAGAAAGAGGAAGAATTTTAAATGGGAAAACATATCAGTTGTCACTTGTCGAAATCCCTAATGTTGTCCGGTCGGAAACCATTGCATATACATTATCATTGAACGATGATTCTTGATATCAGAATGAAGGATATCTTTACGCATATAATGAACAGTTAGTAGTAGAATGGGAATATAATAGATGGGGATTCTTGTCACATGCATTGTTAGGAGAACACAGCAAATGTTGGTCTTATGTAATATGTGTGTGTGTGTGTGTGTGTGTGTGTGTGTGTGTGTGTGTGTGCCTGAGGGGACATTGTTTGTGTTGGTTTGGTACCGCCGGGGCCTGGACTCCGCAGCTAGTAACTGGTTTTGGATATCACGTGATATGGATCATGATCATCAAAAGAAAGAAAGATCTCCCCCCTCGTCGAATTGGAGTGACAACATTTGCATCCAATCTCAAACAAAAAAGGACAGTTCAGTATAATTCAACATATCACTAGATATCTACATCTACCTTGGATCGTGGGACCAGAGACTAAGAAGTCCTCTGGTGACTTACTCCCATCTCGAGCTAAAAGCTGAACAGGATGATCACCAATATGACGATACTTTGAAGGAAACATCATTCTTCCTATCCGACATTTCCGGTGAAAGACGAGAATGAAATAGAAAAAACTTTTCATCAAAATCATCTCATATCCATCAAGAGATAGACCACCACATATTCAAGCTTCTAAGCAATAAGACAGAACTGTATACACGCGAAGGAATCGAAAAGTGACCAATCCAGCTTTGGAAAGGAGGTGTCCGTATGCGCTAGCCAAAATAAAAAAAAGGACAAGGTTTTAAATTCTCGTTTTCGAGGAGGAACAAACCAACACAGCCGGACCGAGACATCTCACTTTGCAAACACGGAAAGCATTGGATAATCGCAATCGCAATCTACTCAAGAAACACCAGGCGTTGTTGTCGTCGTCCTTCCGCTAGGACGTATATTCCTCATTCACTCTGAATCGCAATAGCCGATATTACCATTGAAGGGAAGGAAGGGAGAAAGGTGTAAACAATAAGGGAAAGGGTCAAATCAAAGGAAGTAAACGTTATCCTAATACTTGTACATCATTAATACTCGTATTGCCGAGTGGAATCAAGGATTCACGAATCAAAGACACTCTTGCTTGCTCAGTGCTTTTAATCAAACGTTCAGATAAAAGTAAAGCTCAAAATGGCAACTACAATTCGACCTTCACCTGTTCCTACACCACCCACATCATCTCCACCTACTCCCCCAACGAATTACCCTACCTTTCCTAGGTTATCGTCTCCTTCGATCAATAGAAATGCTTCCACTTCTTCATCTAGATCAACGGCGACTACATCATCTACTTCATCTGTCCAAGCGGCACCTATGAGACCACCACCCATCGAAACCTCTACAGCGGCAACAACTCCATCACAATTACCTAGTCGACCGGTTAGTAGAGCAGACGATGATCATTCAGACGCAAGTAGAAGGGGTTATGGTGGAAGTGGACCTGAGTTAGGATCAGTCGGTGGAAGAGGCTGGGGTAGGAACGGACCTAGATCAGGTAGAATGACACCTCAACATATAATTACAACGCCTTCACATTCCCCTTCACCCATCCTGAATTCTTCAACGTCAACAAGACCAACAACTTCCGGTTCAATGATTACTGTATCACCTACAACACCGCGAGGTCTTAGATTTCCTGTAGATCAAGATCCTACTTCACCTGGTCCATTAAGAGTGACTATCTCTCTGGATCCTATGGATACATTGAATCATGATCACCATCAATCGAATTCCCCTCCGTCTAATCCATCGTCCCCTGTCAGAGGAAGAGAAGGTCACCTCACGGCCCCCTCTTCACCTACGATAGTTACGCGATCTCAAGCTCTGATGGATGGTAAACAGAGAACCTTGAGCGTTGATGCTGGGCCTAGTTGGACAAATGGTAGAAGAAGTGGTTCAATAGATAGAGATAGAGAACGAGAAAGAAGACAAAGTCAAATCTCGAATCATTCTCATTCCGGGTCAGGCCAAATCAAGAAACCTAGCATAAGAGACTTTGTTTTAGGGGAGGAATTAGGTCAAGGATCTTACAGTACTGTGAGTACGCCTGGAACGGAGTACTTCGCAAATATACTGATAACATACCTAACCCCCTTCTTCAGGTATATGCAGCCACTGCCGCTTCATCGTCATCTAGTCAATCCCCTACTTCAGCTCGATTGCCTCGGAAGTACGCCATTAAAATCATCAATCAGCATCATCTTGTTCAAGAGAAGAAAGTCAAATACGCAATGATTGAGCGTGACGCTCTCGTACGTTTATCTACTCCCCGACAATCAGTTTCTCCCACTACGGCAAGAGGTCATCGAAGAGGTCTTTCAAGTTCTTCTTCGGGAGGATACGGACCTTCACCCTCAACAGCCAGCAAACGAAAATCAGTTGCTAGTATCAATAGTTCTGCTGGAACAGCAAGGAAAGATTCGGGAGCTACAGTGGTTCCAGGTGGAAGAGATAGGATATCAATCGTAACCACGGATAGTGGGCTTTCTTCATCACCTTTATCAAATAATGCTCCTTTATCACCTGTCACGAAGAATTTTGCGGGTAGGAGACCATCAAGAAATGCTGATCATCCGGACATGGTTCCTGAGCAAACGGAAATGTTATCATCTGAACAACCAGAAGTTGGCATTAGATCAAGTCCACCATCTCCGGTCAAAGAAGAAAGTACCCAAATTCAAATGTCAACACCACCTCAATTCACTACTTCAAAAGCTGATGATTACCTCCCTCCTCCCACTCCTGGATATGCGACTACTGACATCCAAGGAAGCCCAGTCATGGGATATGAGGCTCAACCCCGTCATTCCAGGGAAGGTAAAGGACAAACGCCAAAGAAGAGAAGACAATCATTAGCGCCGTCGGAAAGATCTGTCAAATCAGGTTCTGGCAAACCCGGCCAAGCACATCCTGGTGTGATTAGATTACACTCAACGTTCAATGATAGCACTTCTCTATGTGAGTTCGGCTCTCGGATGGTCGATCAAATTGAGTTTTCTCAGCTGATGACCTGAGGGAAGATTTCGTATTGGATCTAGCCAGCAATGGTGAATTGGCAAGCTATATCCGGAAGGTGAGTCGAGCGTTCTCGAGATTGTATGATGTATGTCATTGATGACTCAAACCTTTGGTACAGTTCGGCTCGCTGGATATGATCTCAGCGAAATACTATTCTGCTCAATTGATCGATACTATCGAGTTCATGCACGAGAAAGGAGTGGTGCACCGCGATCTGAAGCCGGAGAAGTGAGTCGCGGCTATCGAAGTCTCTTCAAATGGGATAGCTCCACTAATAATGCTCCTTGGACACAGTATACTGCTAGACGATGAAAAGCGCATCAAAATCACCGATTTTGGATCTGCCAAACTGATGAACAAAGAGGAAGAGCCAGCGGATGATGGGAAGAAGAGGTCTTTCGTTGGTTCAGCGGATTTCGTTAGTCCAGAAGTTTTACGGAATGAACCTGCTTCTCCTGCGTAAGTCCCTATCAATCTCCCAACCGCAAGCGCTGATGATTATTCTATCGAAGATCGGACATCTGGGCTTTCGGTTGCATCCTCTATCAGTTCTTGGCTGGAAAGCCTCCATTCAGAGGAGCCACGGACTACTTGACATTTCAGAAGATTCTGAAGCGGGAGATGGACTTTCCAGAAGGATTCGATGATGACGCCAAAGCACTGGTGGAGTTGGTCCTGGTGAGTGTAATCACAATCAAAGGGAAAGACTGTGATCTCATGCAAGTATAAAATTATGTAGAATCTCGACCCACATCAACGACCATCGGTACAAGACATCAAATCACATGCCTTCTTTGCTCTCACCAATTGGTCTACCATTTTCACTAATCCTGCCCCGCCAATCGTTACCGGCCTCACGCAACCTGCGGCGGCCCTTGCCAATCTTGCACCCGATTCTGATCCGTGGGCTGTCTTCGATGATGAAGTCTCTGATGGAGGGTTCGAGTACGACCGTGATGAAGATGAAGAGATTGTTCCAAATGAAGGTATGGAAGAAGATGATCATACGAATGAGCCAAGAATTGATAGAAATGCAGCTGCATACGCGGTCCGAAATGTTGATTATCCCGGGAACTCAGTCATCCACACACCTGATGATGGACCACATATAGACATTACGGCAACAGAAAGATTAGATCCACCTAGACCTGCCTATGCTACGGAGAGTTCTTCCTCCATATTCAAGGACTCAAAGAAGAATAGGGGTTGGTCACATGGAAGTTCAAGTTCAGGTGGCAATAGATCAGCCTTAACAGGTTGGTTGGAATCGATGCGCATAGGTGGTGGAACGACACAACAACATAATTACCATAATAGTATCGGCACACCGGGTATCAGATCAAATAGGACAAGTAGAACAAGTGTTAGATCAGATGAGATGAGAATAATGATGGGTAGTCAAACTTCATCCAGTCAAGGTACAACTCCTGTCTCCTCTGCTTCATTTAATCCACCAGCGACTTCTTCGAAACTGGGTAATGATGATGGAAGAAGACTCCATTTGGACAATAATACGGGTGATGCTAAGTGGTGAGTACGACACATTCGTCATCTTGGCGTCATCTTACAAGTCGTGTTTGTGTGAGGACGACCAGAACTGATTTTCTCATTGTCTTAATCTAATTATAGGTCATCGTTATTACTCTCAAACGAACGAATCATATTCTCATCCCAAATCCAAGCAAGAACATCTTCACCTTCGTTACATCTTCCTTCATTCTTGATGCCAGCATTCAAGAAACGACAGCTCATTTTGACGGATTTTCCTCGCTTAATCATTGTGAAAGATGATTCACTCTCTTCTTCGAATGTACATGCACAAGAGAATCACGATGAAGATACATTGAAAGTGAAAGGAGAATGTGTGTTTGTAGTGAGACCTTCAAACGCAACTGGGATATCTGAACATTCGAACGCCAGTACTGCTCAACAGCATACACAAGGTCAAGGTACAGATGTCATACCAAATAAAGTTATTGATGTTCAAGAAAAAGGCACGAAAGGGTTCATTGTTCAAACTGTGAGTGAACCCGTGTATGTTTCGCAAGCCAGTGAGCTGATCCAGGATGGGACTTTGCCCCTTTTCGTTGTGTAGGCAGGAACTACATATCTGTATAATGCTGATACGCAAGGCTTGCGAGATGAGTGGTTGACCGTTATAAAACGGGTCACCGGTTTATAATGTGACTATAAGGACAATGGATCCATGATCTGGGAGATGACACTAATGGGCTTGGGGAAGAGGTAATATACGCGTCTCATCTCAGCACGTATAATGCAATCATGTAAAATTATCTATCTTTTCTCGCTTCTTTCCTTCAGCAAAGGTATCAATCCTTCATATTACGATTACGTAAATACATCTCGGAGTCATGATTTTATTTCCCAAATAGGCAAATAACTGAATTCCCGATAAGCTAAAATACAATTATGTGAGACAAAAGAGGTGCAGGTATATAAAAGCTACATGATTCGTCTAAAAAGGAATCTGAATTCCTTCTTACTACACTTCGGGTCATCAGTAAAGCTGTTTTCTTGAAAGATAACGATTCATCATTTGCGATTCGAGAGAGATTTCGAGCTCAGCAACGGCTACTAGTACGATCATCAAACGAGATAGATAGATAGATACTGGCAAGAGAACCCATTTCTACCATCTCCATTTCACGCGACTCACGAACAAGGCCCACGAACGACGGTATATTCTCGCATCTGAATGATATTGGGAGAGTCGCGTCAACACAGCTATAAGATACGGCCGGTAATGGAGGCACTTTAAGCCTTCTGACATCGCAGGCACTTGACACGACCGGTGATCTTGGTTTTGAAAGAAACATTATGGTATACACGACGGCTTGTGAGAGATGTAGGAAGATAAGGATGAAGTGAGTGTTTCAGGTCACTGACTGAGCAGATACGAGCCTTTTGTTCCGCCTCGTCTCGTCTCGTGTTGCTGACCTATGTTTCGTCAAAAAAGATGCGAACGACCTTCTCGTGGTCAAGATATGAGAGAAACATGTCAGAGATGTTCGATGGATGGAGCAGAATGTATAACCAAGAAAAGACGAGTCGGCAGACAACCTGGAGTTAAAAATCGTAAAACGAGAGAAATAAAAACGAGAGAATATGAACCATCTTATTATATACCATTTGGAATGGATCAAGAACCAAATACTCATCGATCAAGAGATGAAATTGATCATTTACCTAATCCATTACAGGTTTTGGCTTCAGAGGCATTGAGACGTCAAGATACTCCAGAGTAAGTATCTTCCCTAATCTATCTTCCTCGTGAATTTCCGCCTTGTTTCAGACTTTCCGGTCGGAGTGTTCGAGATTTCCACTGAACTGGATGTTCTTATAGCAGGTCAGACGTAAGTCTGACTCCAATAAATCAATTGATGTCAACTCGCGATAGTTCGAGTATACTGGATCAGTTCTCGGACTGGACAGAAAAAGTTCATCCTATGACAGGTAGACAAGTTCTATCTCAACGGTTGAATCAATTGTTATCACCTGAGAATAAAGATGACACATTCAGTGTCGAAGAACCATCAGTGTTTTGCGGAAGACCAGATGTAAGCATCAATTTTCATCGTTCTAAGCTGGTCGATGTACTTACCCATACCCGGTGTACAGATGGCAAGACCAGATGTCGCACCTGAACATGATGTAATATCTCTCCAAATGGTCTCTTTGCCTGAAGCTCAACACTTGTTTGATTCGTATGTCCATTGTACTTTCATTGACCATTGATCTTACGCTGAAATTCCTATCTCTCAGATTCATGAATTATCTTACAAATGGATCGATGTACTTTGATCCCAAATTGCATACTTTATCTTACGTCCGATCTAAAAGTTCCTTTCTCCTAGGTGTCATTCTAGCTATGGCAAGTGCACACATCAATGTATGTCAGTCAGTGCTGCTACATTCTCAACTATTGAATCATGTCAATCGACTCGAAACACATGTGAGGAATAAAAATTTCAAATCGATCGAAATAGTTCAAGGTTTACTTCTTCTTGCAAGTTGGGCAGAAATACCCCATTCTCTAAGTCGAGATAAAACCTGGTTATATGTCTCCCACGCTACGGCTTTAGCTGTTGAGCTACGACTGGATCTACCATTACCATTTTGCGTCCAAATGGATCCTACCTATACACCCGCAAATCATGATATACTGGTAAGAAACGCTCACAGAGTATGTTTATTGCTTTACATACACGATAGGGTAAGTGCTGCAATGCATTCACAGAGGAAAAGATTTAATCGCTGACAGACGTGACAGAATATGGCAATGGTAGCAGGAAGGTATCCTATTTTCCCTGAGTCTACGGTCTCTTCTCAAGCTAATCTCGATCGGTGGGGCAAGCATGAAGTACGTACGAGTTTCACGAACTATGATGTGTTCTGGCTCAATTCGCTATCTGCTCTCACAGCGTGCTCATCGATATGATGCACCAATTTGTGCTTCAGTATCCCTCAGAAAGATAATAGTGAGTGTATCCACCTGTTTTTCGACTCGAAATTGATGTTCACGCGGTACACCTCAGACAGAAGTACATCATAAGCTCGCTACTCAAAGAGCTTGCGATTTCAAGACAAACATCAACCTGATCAATAACTCATTGATCGAGTGGCGAAATAAGTGGGCAGTTGAGATCACCAGTAAGTCCAGTTTCCGTCGACATCGGGAAGAACAATTTTAAAGCTGACCTGACGCTGTAGGCACACTGGAATACGATATAATAGCTAGATTTTCGACGTTTGTACTAGCATTGACGTTGCTGAAGAAGAATCCACAGAAGGACGACTCAGATACAGAAGCTAGGAAGGCATGTGAGACGCTTGCTTTCGAAGTTTGTTGTGCATCTACCAACAATTACAAATCATGGAACGGTGTACTGAACTCCGCCACCTTCGAGTGAGTTTCTACAGTATTTCTCCATGTGTACGGGTATTTCCTCACCCTGAGACAAGCTGACAGTAGTTATATAGTACAAGCATGGTAGCCTTTTGTGCTATATATACGCTTCAGTCAATCAATAGATCTGATCCTGTCATTTTGTCCGACTGGTCATTATTTCGTTTGGCCACCTTACAAGAATTGGTATCTGAATTGGAAAAACAAGCTGCCGTAAGACATCATATTGATAGTGCCAATAGCACGAGTGTAGTTGATGCTATGGCAAGACAATTATCAAGGGGTATAAGAATGGTTATGAGCAGAAAACAATTGTTGAAAACGCAAACTCAATTTGAAGATGATATTGCTTCTTCATCACCTTCTTCACCTTCATCTAACAATGAAGCTATTCTCCTTCAACATCAGCCAAATTGTCACCCACAACATATCGATATCACGGAACAAGGACAAGGACAAGGACAACAAGACAATTTCGTTCAAACTCAATTCGATCAACCTCAACAACCAAGATTCGATGATTTAGATCAGTTATTATCGATTAATAACGCTATCCCATTCATACCTGATTGGAATCTGGGAAGTCTTCTGCCGGATGCTACCTTTAATTGGGATGATACGTCCCAAGATTTGAGTAATATACCCTTTTTCGACTTCACGCAATAAGACAACGGAACACTATCTTTTCATATATCTGTATATTTTGGTTTTTGCCGATAGGATCACCCTATTCGTTGTATACCGTAAGCGAGGTATTTATATATGTATGCATTGTACCCATGATAAAAGCAGATTGATTAGACTAGCGGAAAACGCTTCAACTATAATGCGTTGTTAGTAGCGCTGATCCCGAGAGGGAGAGTGTGAAATGATACTGATTTAAGCTGGAATGCATGAAATAACTACAATACGTGACTACAAGAACATCCGGGAGAGACAGACCTATCTATAGAGCGACTTGAACAGTTTGAGCTGTGAATTTGCCCAAACCATAATCTTGGTGTAAGAATTCATGAGGACTTTGATGATCCTCAACGTATCCGACACCTCCGACCGCTTTGTCTATATACGCGGAACACAAGTCTAAGTCAACTCTACTCACTCGGCCAGCCTTCCGCTTAGAATGAAGGGTTGGGTTTTGACTTACAATAACCAGCGAGCTTGAGAACATCTTCTGGTAATTTCCTAGCGATTTCTATTGGGGTAGATAAGATTTCTTCTTGATCCTGTCTAAAGTAATCTCTTTGAGCGAAAACGGCGAAAAGAGTCCTTATAGCATCTTCGTCCGTTGGATCACAAATGTTCTCTCCGGCAGCATGATAAGTTGATCCAAGACAGAATAGAGCGGATCCAGGTTCCATTTCAGCATAGGTACATTCTTCCCTCTTGGGTGCTCGGTCAGGTGACCATAAATGACTTCCTGGAATGACAGCGGTCGCACCGTTCTTGAAAGTACATTTGGAACCGGCAACAAGACATCCGACCATAGGAGTGAAAAGAGGGTTGGTGGGATCAGGTCGTACTTGATATGCGATTTGGTCCTATTTTGACATTCAGGTCAGTCTGGAGATCCTGGCATCTAAGGAATAACCATGGAGAGAGAGAGAGAGACATTTCAATACTTACTCGGTGGAGGGGTTGGGGTTTAACTCCGGGGACAAGTCGTAGAGCGGCGGTGGAAGCAAGCATATAACCACTCTTTTGGGAAAGCAGTTTTTCACCAGTGTATGAATAATATTCGTCGCTGGAAAAGGGAATAATTAGCATCTATCACTTCGATTTCCCGCACATTGATAATTCATAGGAGCTGAATTGCAAAAAACTCACTTTAAGAAACGACCCATGATACCTTGCCAAACATCGAGTCTCATGATTTTGGTTAATTGATCAGGGATTTTAGCCAATAAAGCGTAAACCCTCTTTGACCCTTCTGGGAAAAAATCGTCTCCCAGTTCTTCATGTGTAGCCTTTGATTTGTAGAAATCACGTTGACTGAAATGAGGCTCGATAGCACCCATAGTCTCCTTCAGGAGATCTGGGGAGAGGAAATTAGATACGATCACTCCACCATCTCGAGCTACGATTTCATAGATTTTCTCGAGAGGTTCAGAGGCGTCAATGGTTACAAGTTTTTGAGGCATTGCTGGTACAGTCATTTAGTATATCACTGTCAAGTATATATATGTGTATAGTGAGATATGAGTTTTCAAGATACTTGGGAATCAGACCAGGGGGTGTACACCTGCTTAATACAACAAAATCAAGCTCACGTAAATACACCTTTTTAAACCTCGACGTCGAATGCCCGCGGGGTGGATTCTTCAGGAGTTCATTGGGAGTGAAAGGTTACGCTATCTGGAGTCCACTTATTTCCCTCGCTTCAAGGCGGCTATTTGAATACCGATCATGCACTAAATGCACGGACTTCTGTGTGTGCGTGTGTATTCCTTATCTGCATCACACCTGGCGTATCTGTCTGTGTGTGTGTGTGTGTGAGAGAGAGTCACCGGACCCTTATCTCTTATTTTAGCACTGATGTTCAAGAACGCTTACACCGTGTTTTCAGAAAGTCAGATATGCTACGTTATTATCACGGTAATGCCGGGAAGATGCAAACTTCCTAATTGTAAGCTCAACGGTGGAGTCCATCAGGTAAACTCCATAAGCAAGGGAATTGCAGGGGTGGAATCCAATTCCTTCGCGCCGCATTCCTATTGGAGCCCAGATTCTTTATCGCCTTTTTATGCTTGTGACTCTGCTCTCGCCGCTTCGCTCTCACCAGTCCTTTTTAGGCCTCTCTCCTTCCCCACATTCAATTAAGAAGTCTCAACAAACATCTATCTTGATCGTTAGAAGTCAGTAAGGGTTCACGAGACCACCGGTCCGAAATACACGTATAGTGTCAGCTGCCGTTGCAAACCGCAATACGCTGATTTGTTAGACTTTTTCAATATCAGGAAAAAGAGACGTCCCGCCCTGAACGCTGAATCTCCACCCAAACTTCCTGGACTCCAGTCTTGCACTTGCGGAGACCATTGCTATCAAGGACTTCAAAAAGACCACTCCCAGATCGTCTTCTTAATCAGTAAAGTACGTCAGCACCGGCCAACGACAGATACGATGATACAAAGAGATCTCTACACTCTTGATACCTCTCAATATATATAAAGGTGGATACTTCCGAGTTACAGCAGGAGACATACCCACCACTATCTTACTCATCTAATTCCCGAAACACATTACAAGCAACTGTCCCTCCTCGATGGACCACTTGAATATGAACGAAGACGAGAAGTCCGAGGCTTATGTTGGCGCCACCGAAGTTGGTCTCCACCACATCCCAGCTTCATCATCTAGCGCAAATGAAGGAGACTCCTTACAAGAAAGAGTCCTACATTCAGTCAATCATCGAAGGTTGAACCCTCGACAGATCCAACTTACTGCGATTGCAGGTTCCATCGGAGCTGCTCTGTTTGTCGCTATTGGAAGTGGTGTCCTGTCGGGACCAGTGTGTTTGCTCATAGGTTGGTCACTGATCGCTCCGAATCTCCGCAAAAAAAAAGGACTTTGCTCATGTAAAAAATGCGAACAGCCTTCTTATTCTGGGCGACAGTTGTGTATTCTATCGCACAATGTCGTGAGTATCCGTGACTGCCTGAAGGGATGACCATCTCTGATAATTATCATAGAAATGGAAATTGTTACCCTTTTCCCTCTTGACGGTTCTTTCATTCGATTGGCCGGTCGTATGGTCGACCCAGCTCTCGGTGTTGCCGTCGGTTGGAATCACTTCGTGAGTATTGAGTCAAGCAAAATAAGGACTTAGCTAAACGAATCGAATGTAGTTCGCTCAAACGTCTTATGTCATCTTCGAAGCTACTATCCTCAACACGCTCGTTGGATTCTGGGGCTACGATGAAAACCCCGCGATCTTGATTACTGTCTCATTGTTACTCTACTTGGCAATCAACGTATATAGAGCTGATCTCTTCGGCGAGACCGAATGTGAGTCAAAAAGATCAATACAGCTTCATGAAGATCAAGGAACTAAACAGTGCATACAATCATAGTCTGGCTCGCCCTTGGAAAAGTCTTATTGGCCACCGGTTTAATCCTTTATACTTTCATCGCGATGGTTGGAGGCAATCCTCTTCACGAGTAAGCGAGCAACCTACAGCAGAGGCATATGTTTCATCGGAATAACGCTAACCTCGATTCGCTGTTCCATAGCAAATTCGGATTCCGATATTGGAAAGACCCTGGACCTTGGGCAGGTGAAGATGCGTCTGGTAAATTAGAAGCATTCATCAACGCTGTCAATGTCGCTGGTTTCTGTATGGGTGGACCTGAATATATTTCGATGATTGCGGGCGAAGCCAAAGATCCCCGAAGAACAGTTCCTCGAGCTTTCAAGACTATCATGGCTCGATTGGTCACTTTCTTCATCGGAGGTTGTCTCTGCGTCGGTATCTTAATCCCTTATAACGATGAGACGTGAGTGGGCTTTCCCTCTTTTCCCTATACTCGGCCAACTATATTGATTTTGAATTTGCAACGTTGTAGACTCGTCACTGGCTCTGCCAAGACTTACGCTGGTAAATCGCCTTAGTGAGTGAAACCTTTTCTACCGATTACCGCACGTTGAATAGGGTTCAAAAGCTGATATTCGTGTATCTACAGCGTCATCTCTATGACCCGTCTTCAAGTTCCTGTATTACCGCATATCGTCAACGCGGCGCTTATCACCTGTGTTATCTCTGCTGGTAATGCCTATACATTCAACGCATCTCGAAGTCTACACGCGCTTGCTCTGGATCGAAAGGCTCCCAGATTCCTTACTCGAGTGAACAGCAAGTGAGTAATGTTTTGGTTCTCGCTTCAGTGTCTTTGCAAGCCTGCTGACAGCCACCCGACGTTATTAGAGGTGTACCATTCTATGCTGTCATTGTAGTAATGCTTCTATCTTGTTTGGCCTACATGGCTTTAGGTTCCAGTAGTGCAAAGGTCCTCAATTGGATCTTGAATTTCTGTACCGCTGCTACCATGCTCAACTGGAGTGTTATGGCGTTCACCTGGCTTCGGTTCAACAAAGCCATGCGAGTTCAAGGCATTGACAGGAATGCCTTACTCCCAGTCACATCAAAGATTTTACCTTATGGAGGTTACTGGGCTATGTTTTGGGCACCTCTCTTCCTGTTCGTTCAAGGATACGCTGTGTTCTTAAAGGGCAATTGGGATATTGCTACATTCATTTTCAATTATGGTATTGTAAGTTTTCTTTGATCAAACTTAACATGACCAAGAAGGGAAAAAACACCTTTTGTCATTAGCTGACAGGTCGTCTGGTTGGAATTGTGATTAGATCGCACTCGCTGGTGGTATCGGACTTGGTTTCAAGATATTTGGTCGAACCCCTTTCCATCGAAGTAAAGATGTCGACCTGGTCACTGACTTGGAATTCTTCGATGCGCTCAATGATTATTACCAAAATCAAAAAGATGAAAACCCGCCCACCTCTGTCAAAGACAAAATCTTGGCTAAAGTGTTCTAAAACAAATACTCTTTCTTAGATGTGGATGTTGAGTTTATTGAGAGTGACCGAATCGACAGAGCGGAGTCGTCTATCTAGTTGCTCGTTTGTTTGTTTGTTTATCTGTCGGTTGTTTGTTTGTCTATTTGTCAAGAGCCTGGATATGAGGCGAAAAGAGAATTCAGTTGATTCGATCATGATATGATGGTCTGTGAGATGATTTCTCATCTTTCGTTGTTAGACTGTTTTATAGCTGGATGCATGATCATTCTGCGAGAACATCATTCAACTACGGTAGATGACGACCTTATTCTCACATCAACTGCCTGTAACGCTCAACAGCTCAGCTACCTTTCAATACAGTGGGTAAGCAATAATGAGGGGAGGAGACGATCCAATAAGTCAATGAGAGAGCTTTGTTAATCTGAAAATCCTCCTTTATCCAATTTTTCTTCAATCCAATTATCATTCCGTGACAACGATGCAGTCTTGTTTCTGGAACCGATCATCCGCGAGACTCGTCCTGAACACGACTAGTTACAGTATAGTATGATGCGAATGTCTGTCGCCGGAAACTGGTAATTCATTTTCGTTTCGTCCGTGATATTCCGTTACGACCAACGCTTGTACTCTTGTTGTGAATATCCTTGGTATGACACTTCTTCGGAACACGAATCTAGTACCCCTATCGATTTCGCACGAATAGTTGGAGCCCAAAATCAGGCGACCATCCTCACGTCCGTGTCACCGTATCGACGATGAAGACTAGCATCCGATGTTCTCGATTGGACAATCTACTGCAGTAATCCGAGTTTACTGTTTGTCCCTCGAAGGGCTTTGATTCCTCGCTCAGACACCATAGGTATTACGGCAAGGCTATATAACAACCATCGCATATATAAACATGCATTCGTCTACAAATCAAAGGGGAATGCAATACAAGACAACAATACATATACCTACATAAAAAGAGTCAAATTGAAAAAAAAACCCCTTCGAGGACTAAATTAAGCAAATTTATTCCCTTTACTTAACAAGACACTTCCACTTGAATTACTATTATTCGTATTTGATCTATGAGGATGAGGGATTGGTGGAGGTCTACCATTATGACAGTTCAAACTATTTGATCTCGATGGATATTGTCCAGCTCCTCCTCCTACAGACCTCGATGACTGTTGTGGTCTTATAACTGATACCCCAGAAGCACCACCTCCAACTCTTCTAGTCACTTGTGATTCTTCTTGTACGTACGAGGCGTAAGATGCTAATGATCTATTGGGTTTGATACCGTTCTACAAATCATCATTGGTTAGTTCGCAGTAACACAAGGAAGTAATGATATCCTGATTTACCTGATCGACAGATTTAGATATACTGGTAAACGTTCTGACGGTTCTCGAAATCGAAAACCCATTTTGCTCAACCATGACCTGGTCTCCATCATCATCATCGTTGTCAACAAACGTATCTCTTCTTTTGAGTGCTCGAGGATGGGATTCAAGTGACAGATCATCGTCATCCGCGTCTTCCGCGAAGAGTTCTTCTGTGGTTTTCTGAAATGTCAAATAGACGGTTAGCTTTCGTGCCACATATACCAATCCGTGACAGAAACGTAATGAAGATACTCACACCTCGATTCAACTCTGCACGTTGCTTTATCATATCTCTCACTTCCCTGAAAGTCCTCTTGATGGGTGGTGGAGAAACCTCCCTCTCAGAGTTATCAACGTGCTGATCCATGACAAGACTTTTATTCAGTCGTTCGGGAGAGAAATAAGGGGTTTCATCAACCTCATCTTCATCAGACATTAGGTCTTGTTCGTAAGCTTGCTTGAACACATTCTCCTCTCCATCTAATCAAGGAGATCAGTCTTAGTTCAAATGCCCTTTGGTCGAGGAAAGTTTGAATTTCAGAGAATCACGTACCAAGTTTATCCAGTCCGTCTGCGCCTGCAAGCTTTCTCTTCTTCCTTAATCTTTTTCTCATTTTGCTGCTCATCTTCTCATCATCCGATGATTCATCTCCATCAACGAAGTCCCGACCTTTCCTCTTCTGTCTATGTTCACCGGCAGTAATGGCCCTCGCTGCAGCTTCAGCTTTCGCATCGTCGGCTGCTTGTATTTCTCTGTGGGTATCGTATTGATATCAGCATAATCTCTTCCTACTGTCCATCACACCTGACTCCATCTGACACAAGTTCACCAAATGATAGCGTGAACAGAACATCCTACGAAGAACGACTTACCTATTTTTTGCCGCTGCCAATTCATCCTGTTTTCGCTTCTCTTCTTCATCAATCTCTTGATCATCGACCAAACCTTCTACGAATCCATCTTCCTCCTCATCATCCTCTTCTTCATTACCCCCCTGGTTCATACCCCATCCATCATCTTCATCACTTTCTTCTGCTTGTTCGTCGACCATTTTACTTTTCATTTTCCCTTTCGAGCTAGCTGCAGGTTTTTTAGCTGCAGACATCAACGTTTCAAATGCATTTTTAGGTCTAAGGTTAGCAGCAGGCTGAGTAGGTGATAGAGGTAATGTTAAGGATTCTTCATCAGGATTTGACAATCTTCTTCGAAGTCTTGTGAATAAAGTCCCGTCTTCTTGAGTTGGAGTTGGTTGAAGGATTCCAGTTGAATTGTTTCTAAAAGGTGTATCCGTCTGAGTCTGTGTTTGAGTTTGCGTTTTACCGAAAGGTGCGGTCCCATAAACTGAAAAATCCGACAATCCACCCAAATGACGTCTGCTATCCGATATTTGGGTATCCTCATCGTAGATCACAGCGGGTCTAGTTTGCGTAAACAGACTGTTGCCCATTTTGTCAGCTTCAGCAACACGAATGGCGAGAACATTGCCAGACTAGAGCTGAACTTACCCTTTCTCATTGATGTATTGTTTCTTGGGCCTATTCATCTCGTGCATTCTGTCCATAGCAGCATTCTCTATTTCAACAGCAATAAGATTGTTATCCCTTTCAACTTGAGTGTCGGAGATGTTTACACCCGGTAGCATTGCGTTGACAGGCAAAAGTCCGATGGGCTCAGCGGCTCGTAAAGCAGCGAAGATGTCCTGCTATTAAGAAGAAACACACTTGTTAGCCATTATTGAACTCATAAGGCTGCTAGGCTTACCTCGCTGCCGGTCTGCGCTCCAGCTTGAGTGGCATCGAACAATTGAGAAAAGCCCCCCTGACTTCCACTCCCGCTTCCAAATCCAGCTAGATCAAATCCGCCAAATCCATCTTCTTGAGCTGCTTTGATTGTAGACTGAGGAGCAGGCACTTCCGCTAATGGGGTTCTTTGAACGGAAGGTGAAGATCGTATTCTCGATTGAGCATCTTCGTCATCGGAATCGAAAGCAAATCTTGCGGATGCTCGAGGTTTCCTTTTCGGCATGGGTGTGACATCTTCGTCGTCATCGTCCGCATCAAGAGCGATTGAAGCGGTAACTTTCACTTCATTCTCTTTCTCCCCTTGTCCATCTTTTGCACTTTTTTCAGTGCCCTCCTCATCCTCATCAGATCCCTCTTCGGCTTCTTCACCACTCCAGACCATCCTTTCTTCTCCATCTTCATCCTCTGCTTCAGGATTGTAATCTTCATCCTCGTCTTCGTCTTCGGATCCCTCTTTCTCTTGATCCAGTGTAGACTCTACTAAGGCTTCGATATCGCGCTCCACTCTCTGAGGTAAAACTCGTTTTCTCCCAAACTCTTCTTCTCTCTTTCGAGCCAAAGCTATCACTTGTTGGTGATGTTTCATCCTAATAGCCCTTTCCATGGCATCTTGAGAAATCACTTCTTCTCTACCTTTCTTCTGTCCGGCAGGTTTCGATCCTCCATTCAATTGTTTTTGATTCGCATGGGAGAAAGCTTTACCAGCAAACTCGACATATGTCTCGCTGACATCATGTTGAGGTTTAGCTTTATGTAATTTACCTGCTCTAGCTAAATATCCTTGTTTCTGTTTCGAGATCACAGGCTTGCCGGAAGATTTAGATAATACAGCCTTAGCCCCGATTATCCGACCTTGTGGTTCTTGTTTAGGGAAGATCTCTTCTTCTTCGAGTTCAATTTCGAATTCATCTTCGTTCTCAGAAGAGTGGTTTGTCGATCCGAGGTTCAATATTGTGTCTCGTTGCTTCAATGCAAGCTGCTTGATTTCATCCAGCCTTTTCTTTCGTGCTGCTCGATCCGCCTTTTCTGCGTCGCGAACTCTTTCGTGATCCATGAAAGTGGAGAAGTCTTGCTCTTCATCTTCATCTGCTTCCACCCCTTCAGATGTCCCAGGTACGACCACCTTGTGCTTCCCTTTGTCCTTCCTACTAGGTGCAGGGGTCGGGGTGTTAGGGTTGTCAATGGAGATTTTTGATGTGGATGCGGTATTCAACGGATGGCGCAGACCCGATGAAGGGGTAAATCCGATAATATCATCGTCGGGAGGTGTGAGGTGACTGGGCGATGTTTTGGGTGAATTGGCAAATGTCAAACCTGGCACCGCAGCTTTGATCTCACTACAAGAGAGGTATTAGCCCAAACATAGGATGGGATCCCACAGGAGATGACCATGGAAACACTCACGGAGATTGCTTTGGCTTGACTGCTACGTTGGCCTGTTGTAACCATGCTGATATCGGCAGATGGGTGGTCTCAGGTCGGGAAAAAGCGACAGGACGTTCTGCAGGACACATTGAATTAGCGATGACAACTTTAGATGATTTGCCATAACCTTCACTGACCTCTCTGCGCACGAGCGATGTCTTTCTCCATCTCAGCTTTATCAATTCTGTTTAGTCCCTGGATAGTCCTGTCAGTAAAGCCCTTTCCTTCTATCGGTACACGACCACTCACCCTAGGCTGTCTATGCTTCTTCTTGTTGCGAGGCGTTTCATCATTATCATCAAACAAGTCATCCAAGCCATCTAAAGCATGTGATTTGGAAGGCTCTTCAAGCTCTTTTTCCTGTTCTCTCTCTTTCTCAGCTCTGGCATCATCTTCAGCTAGCTCATCTAGAAAGTCTGCCATATTCTCCTTGTCACGTGTATCATTGTAGTTGTCGGCACTGGCATTGGACGACGCTGGGCTCATTGGCCTTGCAGGAGGAGGCGAGCTTCCTTTTTCAGTAGTAGACAAATCTTCAGGTGAACGACTTCTTAAAGTTGAAGTGTTCCTGACGAATAAAGGGGGTTCATCTTCGTCTGATTCTTCTGCATCAGACATTATGATCCTTTTTGGTCTTCCACTCATGCCTGATTTTCTGACTGGAAACATTGTTTCTTCAGCATTCTCGGTTTCAGAGGATTGTACGTGCAGTCTCCTTTCTGGTGGAGGCGACGATCTGAACGGAGGAGAAGAACGAGGAGGCGAAGTTTGTACAGTAGTAGGAATTGACGTTAAGGAAGATGAACTGAATGTTGCACCCAAACCAGCTTTTGGAACACCAAGATTAATGCTTTTTGGCTGTGGGATTTGTGTGGGTTGATCACGAATGACTATACCCCGGGCTTGTCTTCTCAGTCTCTCCATTTCTTTCCTGATGGCTTCTTCGTCTTCTTCTTGTTTATCAGAAGATGGGGCGTCGAGTTTTGATAAATCATCTCGCCAACTTTGATTAGCCGAAGACCATCTATCGAGTAGTGCCTTTGAAGGTGATGTTTGTACAGGAGGATTGAAGGTGGATGAGAACGAAGATGATGATGTCAACTCAGTGATGGGTGGTGGCGAAGCGGGTCGTGCCCTTCCATATGTCCGTTTAGGTGCTGGTCTAGGAGGTGGGATGTCTAGCGTATCAGAAGATGGAGCGGATCGGAAATCGGAGGGAGGTAGAGAGCTGAGTGATGAGGTCGACATGATAGGTGATAGTATAGGATCTTCTGTGGAATGGGTGAGTCTTAGAAGAGGTAGTTACCGAAATTTCAAATCCAGTAGGCCACCGACGCGTGATCGAATGTGTGTCTCAGCTCTGACGATACGATCACACAAAAAGGTAGCGAGCAAGGTGGATCATGCGGTACTTGGGAGTGTGTCGTTCCACTTTACGCTGATCGAAGGTGAGTGTATGATGGAGTGGATGTTGAGAGACAGGTGATGTGGGATGTGTCTTACGCGACGATGAGAATATGAAAGATGAGTAAAAAGTAATGTTTCTGGATGGCGGGTTTCACAAAACTAATGGGAAAAAAAAAGAGAGACGCGTCAAGGCTGACGAATATCAGGCTCTCAGCTGACCATATGTTGTTAGTTATCAGGCACACATCGAGCTGGTGGGAGGCACGTGCGGCATTGTTTGGTATATATATCTTTATGTTGATATCCTCTTTCTACGTCTGTTGATAGCATATCACTCCTCTCTGCATTCATCGTCGTAGACAGTCATAGTCGCCAGGATGTCGAGAAACGTATCTCAAGTAGGAGAATCATCGAAAACGAGATCAACGTCAGTCCCTAAGCGAGACGATGATTCTCACAGACAGAAAATATTGGTACTAGGTTGGAGAAAGTGAGCTTCCACCCATGATATTCTAAATCTATATATATGAAATCCTGAAGATCTAGTAGCTGATTCAACGCTGTTTGATACGGTCAGATCTGGTAAAACATCATGTATAAAAACAGTATTTCAAAATGTACCTGCAAGGGAAGTACCTTATTTTGGCGTAACACAAAAAATCGAGAAAATCAATTATGAGTGAGTGATAAGCTATATGTCAACATTTTCTACGAGGATATGTATATCATATATATATAGCTGGCCACTAAACGTATCATATGAAATAGCTCAATTGTACCTCTGCAAATATGGGATACGCCTTCGAATTTCGAGTTAGATCAATTGGAAGTACCAATAAGTACATTCTCGACAGTGGTGTACGTATTAGATATGCAAGTGAGTGGTCTATCTATCTTCCTCTTCCATCTTATCTCGGAGAGGGATAAGGAAGACATGTGAAACAATGATGTGTACTAAAACTCACTTTCCTTTTTAAATTTGGTCGTGATCTCAGCAAGACGACTCATACCATGAATCGATACTGCGTTTCGTTCACTTGATGGTCAAGATTTATCTGTTGAATCCTTCAATTAGATTTCACATGTTCATACATAAATCAGAAGTATTATCAGAAGATTATAGAGGAGAAAATTACGCTGAGATACAAAGAACCACATCTGAAGAAATCGAAGATTTCCCTTATAAATCATTATTGAATTCAAACTCAACGTCAAATCAACATCAACAACAACATGCTAATAATACGATAGGAGATAAATGGGATTTAGAAGATCAACAAACTGTTGGAATGATAATCAATACGTTGATAAGTGAAATTAGATATTCAATGACTTCAGTACATGATGTTACTCTGAGAGATGCTTGGTCAAGAGTTCTTCAAGGTGGTATGGAAATGTTACCTGCTGTCGAAAGTTTACTCTTAGATTTCACATCTGTGAGTGATTCATACGCCTTTTCTTTCCTTGATCATGAACTATGCTGATATTGGTTAATCGACTAGCACTCAAGCGCAGATAACAGCTTCTTATTCGATATCAATTCAGGTGTGATACTAGCTACAGATAACAGACATCGTACAGATGATTTATCAGAACAAGTCACAGAATACTTGTCTAGTTTTTTGGCATTTAGGGATCTATACAAGTGAGCTATCAACCCCTCGTGCTTCTAAGCTAGACAATAAGCTGATCTAATATCCGTCCCTAATTAAGGAATATCAAAAAGCAAAAGCCGACATCGAACGGTTCATCAGACCCCAAAACAGAGAAGGAGCACGGTAATCCCAATGGAATTGGGAACGAAGCAGATCCCGAAGAAGAGTCAGAAGAAGATAATGACGAACCTGGAGGATGGTGGGATGATGAAGATCCAGATGCGCCTTGGATGACTCAATCTACAAGATTGATGCCAAACACAACCCTGGCATTATGGCAATTCACTCCGTACGTTGAATATACTTTGTATGCTGATTGGAAGAGCATGATTACTGATCGTTGTAAACTAGGTATCTCGCGTTAGTGGTGCTGCTGAGAACGGAAACTTGGCACGCTAGAAGAGGAACTATAGAATATAATCTGACGTTTTTGAGACAAGGTGTGCGAGAGATTCTGTCGGTGGTATAAGGGGAAACAATGGATTCAAATCGAAGGGAAAGTTTAGAGGGATTGACTTCCCGTTGTTTACGTTCAGACAGTACTACACGAAGCTGAACCGGATAGGTAGAGTGAAGAAGTGACTTTGTATCGTAATAAACAAGGATATGGATATGCATAATATTCGTTTAAATCTATTTCTAGGTGACTTGTAAAAAGTTCAACTGTAGTCGTTAATCCCTTTCAACGTTTGTCATCACTTATCTCTTGTATCAAGAACACCATCCAAAACCTCTCCTGGATCTTCGCCCCGACTTTGATTTACGACCTCGCCATGATCAACACTTTGTTCATCAACGGAATCTTCAATTTGAACTTGTAAAGCTTGACTCTGACCCTCAACCGCATCTTGTCTTATTCCCTGTCTTGTCGCTCTTCCCCTTCTTTCACATCCCACTTCAAATTGCCTTTGGCTATTTGTAATATCTTGTTCACGTGAATGAGATTGATAAAAAACTTCAATCCAACCTTCATGTCTCTCTTCAGGACCACGTATCTCTCTACTCCTACTGGTTAACAGTAATTCATGACCCATTTGATCCCCGTATTTTGGTGGCGAATCACCCACGATCGACTGAGATTCGCCCCCGCCCACGTCATCTGTGATGTGTCGTCTTCCCACCGAGGCGACGTAGGAAGGTAGACACGTCCCATTACAACATGTCATGCCGCTTTCAGCCAAGCCTAAATTCTCACTTGTCGATGGAGGGTAGAAAATTGAAATGATCTTCAATGTTTGTCGAATCAACAAGGCCAGGTCAATAAGGAGCCTAAATGATTAAATGTCAACAGCGGACTAACAAACAGAAGAACAGATGACCTCGATTTATATGATTGACACACCAAGGAAATTCAATCGAACAGAAGAGAACTCACAGAACGATAAAACAAGCATTTCCAACCATTATCAGAGTTTCATCCCTCCTGTTCATTCGATTTAAGAATACTATCCAACCTATTATGATCCCGCATAAGACAGCTAAAAGGATTGAGGTGAATGATATATCCTTCGGATTCTTTTGGGTAACTTCACGTATTGAAGGACGTTCATTCTGATCAGAAGGGACTTGGGCTTCGAGATCTTCTGTAAGAGTGCTTGGAGATTGTGAGGAATTCTGAATAGGAACTCTAGTAGTCGCTGGACGTATTTGAGTTTGATCTTGCACACTCCAGTCCCCGGCTGATTGCGCAGCGTGGTTTCGCCTTCCTAGGGGCCCTGTAAACGCTTCTATAGTTCTCAGATCCAAGGGTGTAATCTCTTTTAGCTGGGGCTGGTGCGAGTTCATATCTTGAGAAGTGGATGAAGTGGAAGAAGGGAGAGGGCGGTTGTTTTGCAGGGACAATGACTGGAATAGGCTTTCTATTATCGAGAGTTTAGGAGAAGCTTGAACAGGAGAAGAAGAAGTCATTTCTGAGGCTTGGAATTGATCCTTCGTTGTTGAAAGGTGAAAGGTAAATTTGATCAAAGATGACAGGACCAGCCTGCGTTCTCTCTTGTATTTTCGTTTCGTCAATTGTATTGGTGCCCTCAAGAGATTGTCACTGAGAACACGGAGACGAAAATGAAAGAGCATTCGGCTTTATATACACTCTTCTCTCTCGGTTCTCTTTTACTTTTTTGTTCTCCCTCAATTCTGAGGACCTACCACCCCAATCGATTTAACCAAGGTCAGGTTTTATCACCTCGGTCATAAATGACTTCGTCGACATGCACACATCTCCCTTAACGAAATGAAACTAAAGCCAGTTCCAGTTCGTTCCTATTTTTACCTTGTTACCTTGTTAAGCTGCTATGGTAAAGCTCTATCTCATCATGACCCAACCTGAACGTTCTTCCATGATTTTGCATGAATGATGGATAATGCCCCTGGTAGTTGTGTATCTGACAAGTCCAAAGACCTCTTCCCCTTATACAACCCTCGGAAATACTCGAGATCGGGTCTTCGATTGGGGGTTCTAAGGAGGTTGAAATGCCACACACACACACGGATTTAGTTTTGGTTCCTGAGAAGATATACTTCTACAAATCATGCTTCACCAAAGCTCAATCCTAGATGCAACTATGCATCATATGGATATTTCAAGATCACTGCATTTGACCATCACTCTCCCCACTCAGTCACCCAATCTACCATGGCTCAGCCCCGAGCTCAAGCCCAAGCTCAAGCCCAAGCTCAAGCTCAATCGAACAATGCAAGTCACATTCACATTCAACCAGGAACATTCCAATCACTCCTTCCTTTACTAGATGACATATTAAGTATAATACATGATCAAGCTACTTGTTCGGAAAAAACAAGTACAGCTCAAGCTGGAGAGAGTGTAGCGTCTAAAGTGAGTCAACAATCCGATTATGACCCACATTCATCATCACCCACTCCTATCTCATATATGTCTTCCTAATAAGCAATCACATAGTCCCAGTCAGTAAACAATACAAAAACTGATACGATGGATATGTACTTTTAGGCCAAAGAACTAGCGACCACCATAGAGAATATGAAACTCGCTACATTGAACCTTCCAGGTGGGGAATTATCGATTCACGAGTTGAAACGATTGAGTGATAGATTAGATGAAGAAGGTGATAAGAGGAGGTGAGTTTTTGAATGATGTCAATTACTACCTTTCTTCCTATGTGTGGATGGGCCTTATTATCGCTGGTCATATTCTCGTCAGAGCTGAGAATCCCCAATTGCTTACTCTTGCTCGCGACTCTTTATATTCGACTCTCCTCTAACCCCCTCTGACATTCGCTTCATACCATCCTGCCATCGCCTTTCAATACCCTCTTCAACAACTGCATTATAACACACTTGACCTCTCCTCACGACATATACTCTTCGTTCAACTTATCCAGACGGATACTATCAGCTTTTGAAACGCGTCAAATGCCTCTACTTGATCGACTGGGCGATCAAACCTCATCATCCATAGACATAGACGAAGGAGGAAGTGTGATGCCTAGTCCAGCATGATCGACATGTGTGTCATACAACGAATCAAACCTGAACTTCAAGTACCTGCGCAAGGAAAGCGCAATCAAAGCAATAATCGCAAAGCGCCCCTCAATCTCCATGATCAAATAGTGGTAGAATAGGTCTAGATGTAGAAATCAAATCGCCTTTCATCCATCGTTGTATCCAAACAAAATGACATTTCCATTGTATATATGATAAAGACCCAGATACACTTAGCATCAACATACCGCATACCAGTTTGTAAAACAAGGTTAAACAGAATCATTCATGCATTATATCATTACCTGGTATCAAACCTACGACAAAACCTTCGTGAGAGGCTACTACCATAAAGTAGCTCGACCTGTCCTCACTACTCAGTGATATCTTCTTCAATATCTGATTGTTCACCCTCCGGTTTGACTCTATTTATTACACTGATTTTTTCTGCAGTCAATCAAGATATCTCATTAGCTTTATGTGCCTTACAGAGGTTTGGGCTTTGTGAGAGGTGGACGATCATGTATACGATCAATGAAAGGAAGTCTGCATGAGATCTGCTCACGATGTTTGAGAAAAGCTCTATCGTGAGTATAATGACCATTGGAAGAAGATTCAGAAGGTCTCATTTGCAATTCCGCTTCTACATATACAGATGACCTGTTTAACAATGATGAATCCGAATTAGTATCATACTAGGGATATTGGGTAGTGATAGGAAGATATATGGATATGACATGGATATACGGTGTGGTAAGACGTACCCTTTACCTAGTTTCTGTAGTGAAGGATGTTGAAATTCGTTGAACGAGAATATCGTATGCCATGATGTAGGAGGATCTTGCAGTTCTACAACGAGGAGTCCGAAAGTCAGCTATCTTGTCCATACATGGAGAGCATTATAGCTGTACATACTTCCGCCTTCCACTTCTACAGGGGATCCAACGCTAGTAGCTACAGTATATCTATTTATCTTTCTATTAGTTCATCTTGTTCCTCAATGATAGATGATGTGGATCGAACAAACGTGTAATACGGTTTCCCACTTGTCGTCTATAATTCAGACAGTCAGCTAGTCTTGATCATTTTATCAACGGAGTGCTAGCTCACCGTTCGTAATATAGGATCTGAACCTAATCTACCCACAAGAATCACTTTTGATACATCCAATGATCTACCAGACGAATTGAAACCCTGCGGAGTTCTATGAGCTGGATTCCTAATTCGTACGACCGACAACTGAAGTAACTCACTCGTGAAGTTATCCTGCTTGGTACAGCAGACCTTGCTCGGGCCAAGTGACTGAGCATGGTGAACGGATCTAGACTGGAGGGAAATGTATGAGCTGTGAAAGTGGTATTCACTTATATCTTCCATATATTAACACCCGGTCCAAGCGTCATTATGTAATCTTACTTTACTAGTGAATTGAAAAGTGTAAACAAAATGACGGGATCAAATGATTCATAAACACTTTAAAGTTATTTTGCCACCGACCCGCTGTAAAAAGAAAAAAGATACGATACAACTTTCATCTCTCACTTTATCATCTTCTCTTTCTATTCCTCTCTCCTCACTTGAATCTCCTCTGTTCTCTCTTGCGAATGGCTCAAAAGCGCCCCTAAACCTCCATGCTCAACATGGCTTAGATATCCCTGCTTTATCTCCGCTTATGGCTTGATAAAGCGGTACTCGAGCTCTCCTCTTCGACTCTTGGGAATAAGAATCGACATACCCTCTACCGCTCACCTTCGACGCGCCTTTACACTTCTCTACCATCAATCCAGACACCTCATCCCAAAATCTCTGTCAAGTTCCCCACAAACTTATCCTTCAATCACTCAAAATGTCACTCTGCAAGCAATGTTCCCGTACACAAGGCGAATCGATCAATCTCGAACCTGATCCATTAGGTAATTGGGCTTGTCCAAATTGTGGTCTTATAGATCAGAGAGTCACCGAACAATCTCAATATGTTAGTGTATCAAACGTTATTGGAAGTATCATAGATGAGGATAGTAGATTACAAACAAGAGAACAATTAGATAGGGTAGAATACAAATTCAAAGTGAGTATCTCCCTTCCTCTTTTATAGTAGCTGCTTCATGCCAAATATTGATCTTTATCCCTTAAACTTCAAGTAACTGATGGCTCTATACGTATACAGGAAGGAGTAGAAGATTTGCTCAACCTGTATCTCGGTATAAGATCTCCACATACTAGTATCATAGGTGGTCCAGGTGAAACACTTCGAAATGGTGCTAAACAGTGGTTTGAACGTATGAGAGAAATGGAAAAAGAACATTATGGAAGAGTACATCTCCTTCATCGAGCTCAAGTAAGAAGAACAAAATACCTGGTCGCCGTAGCTATCAAGTTCGCTGCACAGGAAAGTTCAGTCATAATCCTTCAAAATAAACTACAAGCATCGGGGATCAAGAGGAAGAAAAGGGATATACCAATGTATACTAAAGGTGATGAAAAAGTCAAGAATCCAACTTTATGGGAAATGTTTGTGAGTCAATCGATCCTCCCCTACAGTGTTCTGACGCTCCATCATCTGAGGAAAACTAATTCTGTTTGGTGGGTTCAACAGCGTCGTGCGAATTCTTTCGCGGAGGATAGTTTCGGTCATTTAGATTCTCTGGAATACCTAAAAACTATATTTGCTCGTTATTCCAGATTCGTCAACTTCGTCCTCACACCACTTGAATCTAACCTCCTATACGTCATGCAAATCAGCAACCGACTCCGAACACTTATGGAATTACCATTCGAAGAAAGGTTGAAACAACTGAAAACGAAACCGAAAATCACTAAAGGCGAAAGAGATTGGTCCATTAGCGATTTCAATTATTTTGATGATTTCAACTGGGATAAGGTTGTACCCCATGCTTTCCATCTCTATCAAATTCAAGAATGCGTCAGATTGTGGGGAAACAAAAGCAGTCCATCGATATCCATTGCCCTAACTCAATGGGCCATTCAAAGTGCATCTGAAAATGTTATGCCTCAGTATTCATCTTTTCAACGTGAACTCGCGGCTGAATATGATCGGCAACAATGGGTATCAGCAGAACGATTTAGAGATATGAGAAATATGTTAATTGCTTGGTCGACCTCAATTTCAGATGCTGGTATACCATTCCCAATAATGTCTTTGCCCAGTAAAGGTGGATTTGGTGATGGGACTTTAGGATTTAACGGAGATAGAAGAAGACCTATTCCGGAAATTGATCTGGCAGTAGCTGCCGCTCCTGTTCTAGTTGCCCATTGGCCTAGAGTACTCAAAGCTAGACTTAGATTTAGAATGACTGTCATGGCATTAGAAGATGAAATTTGGTTATCTAGAAAGTTGTTCGTGGTTTCAGCTCAAATATATCATTATAAACAAGATCCACTAGCTCAACAAACCAGAGCACAAATGATACAAAGACCTCCATCCGCAATATCAAACCCAAAATCCGTCAAACCTCGTGTATCTTACAAGTACAAAAATCATGCCGAAGCTGCAAGAAAAGCGATAGCTCAATTTGAACCACTTGCAAAAGCAAGATCCAGACTGCCTTCCGTTATAGGGTGGAATCCCAATGTGGTCAATGCGCAATATCGCAACTACATCTCATCTGGATCAACAATTACAGCAACCCCTCCATGGCCAAGACCGCCTGCCTCCCAATTTGTTCCTCCACCGGAGGAAAAATCATTACAGAGGATGATTGATGAACCTGATCCATCGTCGGATGAAGCAGAAGACTACAGTAGCGATGAAGGTCAAGATGGACCATACGCTGGAGTCTCCCCACCCAGTCTTGCTCAAATCAACGCAAATGCCAAAGCTGTAGTAAATGGAAAACAACCTTTCGCCTTTACTATCGGTCCGAAAGGTTTCAACATCGATAATCATTCAGCGCCACCCATTATACAGCCAACAAACCAACTTCGCATCGCTCTTGACTCGTCTTCCGATCTCTCCCATTCTCCGGTACTTATGTCCCGTAACTCCTCTCTCGATTCTACGTCTGGTGCTGGATCCGCTTCTGAAGCAGAAACAGCAATCAGACATCCTCATGGTAGATTAGGTGTTACCGACTCACTCAGTACACCTGCAGCTAGTGCTCATTCATCGCCTCGAATGAATCAAGTATCATCTTCATATGGAAGTTTGAAGGCTTCCCCTTCTCCATCTTCCTTACCAAGGGTGATCCCTTCCAGTCCTGCTGGACAAACGCCATCACGCACCATGTCTTCTGCAGGATCAACATATGGACCAAGGGCACCTGTCGAAGATGCTCATGTAGGATTGTTGATTCGTGAAAGAGAAGAGTACGTTCAGATGAGAATACCACTTTTACAATCATCTGGAACGATAGTCTCTCCGTTAGTGGAACAATACATGTGGAATTGGATAAGGAGTCAAGTCAAAATTGGATCAATGCCTAAAACCATAACAACGGATTATTTAAGAAGTATAGGTGTGAACGGTGATCCAAGAAAAATCGATCTAGGTGAATGGTTACAATCCCGTAGATCACATTGGAGCCCAATTGAATGTTTACTAAGAGCTGGAATCAAGCCTCAAGAACTTCCGATACAACATATACCATACTCAGTCATTCATACTCGACTCCTCCTTCATCATTACCCCGGTCCAACACCATTGAATCCAATGAACCAACAGATCGATAGTGACCAATTGGATAAAGAATTAGATATACTTTTCACGAAAGAATCGGGAGAAGATATAAATGATGTTTTGCTCACGGAAAAAGAAGCTAAAATGAGGAAAGAAAGGTATAGAAGAAGCGGAATCTGGGACATAGAAGATCCGGTAGCAACTGAAGATCATATCTCTGTCACATCCAACAGAGAAACTCCATTCTCCGATGAACATTGGGATATCGACCGAGATGTCGAGTTCGATGCTGAATCCATGTCCTCAAACTCGGTGTCATATTATAACCCACCATTATCACCGTTATCAAACTCATCAAGAGAAAGCAGAAGTACCACTATCACTACCACTACCACTACCACCACTACCGGTATGAGTGTTCGAACTTCTAGTAATTACAACACGAATGCGAAACAAGCCAAAAGAGATTTATTCAAAATACGTAGTCGGTTGATATCTACTACAGGAAGAAAACAGTTTGAAGGCATCGGGCCGTTATTGAAGATGAACAAAAGGAGCAGACCAGTAACCAATGGCGCTGGTTTAGAGGAGAATGGCGGGGGTGAAGAAGACGAAGAAGAGGAAGAGCTGGACGTTGACGATGAGTACGGAGGACTGGTTGGACTGAATTGGAAAGAAATGGGATTAAGTGAAGAATTCGATGATAACGATAACGAAAATGGTAACGACAACGACAATGACAACGACCATGATGACATGGAAGAGGGACAGGGGATGATCCCGAAAGGCAGAGGAGGCAGAGGTAGAGGTAAAGTGAACGCGTCACGGAAGAGGAAAAGAGGCAAAGACGACGATGATGACGAGTATAGTGGTCACACTATCACTAGTCGCGAGAAGAAGGGAAGGGTACAATCTTAGGGGGAAGCAAGGGATGTGAGGATGTGGCGACTCGTTGGCAAAAGAAGAAGAAGAAGAAGAAGAAGAAGAAGAAGGACATTGACGATGACAGGTTGTATATAAAGAATGATTGCATACTGTACTCGTACTCTTTGTATCATGTCATTACTCTGAAACTGTTTGTTCATATTCATGGATTCATCCCATGTTTGATGGCCCCCGGCGAGTTTACCTCCGATAACCGATCACCATAAAGACCATTACGTAACTATTCACCTATTTGTGTTTTCACCCTGAGAGAGAGAGAGTGGCGCATTAAATGATTCATTCATTCACCACTAGTGCCAGTTTGATAGTACTCGTAGTGAACAGATGACAAAAAGACACTAACAAATACATCAGTCAACTCATCTTTCAAAGCGAGGTATCCCCCCACCGCTCGATCGAGCTCCATCACGGGTAACGCATTCTCTCGGTGTGCAGTGTGATAACATCGACACGAGTGGTATAATTAAGGAATTAAGGAATTAGGAATTAGGGAAGACACGAAACACTCATACACGGTCCCAAAGATTCGATTGAATACTCCCCCTTTATCCAATCCATTCAAGTATATCATCCAATATCAATTTGAAACGATGGGAATACAGGCGATGGACACATAGGTATCATAGGTATTGAACTGAGAAGATAAAAGGGAATCACTACGAAGAATTGTAAGTGTGATATCACTATCGCAGCCATCCCATCCCAACCCTTCCCACAATCTTCCCTTGTCATTCGCTTTCACTTTCCTTCTTTCGACACGATTTTCGAATATATCTCATCCAAACGTATGGGAAAGTTCAATTTATGTTGATTCAATCATACATATCACCATTTGATAGTAGTGCATTCAAAAAAACGACAGCAAAGCACGAAAATCCCTCGTTTCATATTTAACACTCGGCTCTAAGCGCAAACCATAAATCATCCACATTCATCTCCCACCGACTATTCAGCTTACACCAGCCACACTGAATCCGCTCAACGCATTATACGGCTCGAATACATACGCGTAAATCACAAGCATAAGGAAAAGGAGACGGAAACGGAGGAATAGCGTCAAGATACCAAAAAGGAATAGGGAAAGGAAAAGCGAAAGAAAGGTTGAACGGAGGAAACGAGGGTTGTCATCCAGTGTTGGGGTATCGGAATAGCTAAGAGCGGTCACATCAGTTAAAGCCGACAGACAAGGACATGACTCGAGGATATATATATAGTACTTCTTACACGCCATCTTAGAGGTAAGCAAGAAGCCTTCGGTAGCCCGCAAATCTCGATAGTATGAGCTGACGATATCCTCTAGATATCACGAAGATGTCGGGTGGTGTCTTCTATTTTGAAGATGATGAGAATCGTAATATATCTCCTAATCATTCTCCTTCACCACGTAATTCACCTACGTTATCTGCAGATTCTTCAGCTACGACGACGACGACCACCACCACCACCTCAAACAGTGTACCTCGCCCAGTCGGATCTGGTTCAACGTCTTTATTGTCAGCTTCAACGTCAAATAACAATGTCCCATCCTCATTGCAAATACCACCTCCTTCCATCATATCTCCAACACCAACACCTTTACCTCAACACAGGAAGCATCCAGCAAATTTCGCTGCGACACCTTCTTTCCCTTCACCTCTAGCTCAAGCTATTACTGTCCCATCCAATTCAGATACGTCCTCAAATTCTTCACAGTCTTCATTGGACAATTCAGATGATGATGAGAGAGATATCATCAGACCACGTAGAGCAAGTCAACAAGGATCAACAGGTAGCGGAACACCCAAAAGATCATTGGAACAATTCCCTAGACCTAGAACAGCTAGTCCAGTACTTCTCACTACAAGTCAAACTGCTAGTCCTTCAACAGCTCATATCTCCTCTTTATCTCGTCCTGCAAGTCCAACAACTTCATCTCGTCATCAAGCTGTGACACCGACTTCTTTACTTATGAAGAACAAGCGGTCAGCGAGTGGCTCAGCTTTAACAGGTAATTTACCTTCGCCTGTCCTCAAACAATCTCCACCTTCATCGTCAACCTCAACTTCGACGTCGAAAAGGGAGTCACCCACACATCCAACATCAAGGCGATTTGAGAATTCCGCTCGCCCACAAGCTGAGGATTCAGTCTCAATATCATCAAGAGAGAGAAGTGAAAGTAGTGGAAGTTCAGTAGGTTTAGGTGTCACAGTACCAAGTAGTTTGGCAGGTTCTAGTCCTGTCAATTTTGGGAGCCCGGATTTCGGTCCAGATACCTCGCCTCGACGGCGATCAATAGCCATACCTCCTACATCCGTCGGCGCGGAATCATCGAAGGAAGGAAACATATTAGGACTTGGTTGGGGAAGTAATTGGGATACTACGTCGACGTCAGGATCATCGTTCGGCAGTGGGAGTGGATCGCTTAAGGACAAAGGGAAAGGAAAAGATGTCTTGAGCACGTCCAGTCCAAGGAGAGAAAGGGAACGAACGGCTCCTGTCGGTCTGTCTAGGTAAGTTTAGTGGTGTGATTAAATGACGATTGTTCGCCACCTCTTCCTCTTGTCATAGACTCCTGAGCTCAAGTTCCTTTTCACAGTCCTTCAAGACAACGAAGACCTTCCGAGTTCCTGAATCCTTCTGCACTTGACATTCGAAAAATGCCTGTCGTTGGCAATGGGAGAAGCTCGAATGCGGTCACTAATCTATCCACATCGGCCTCAATGGTATCACCCCTTAACCCACTTCCTTCCCCATGGACTTCATCAACCGACGCCTCGACCCGCTTCAGTCCGCCCAACAGCTTACCAAGTGAAGGCTCCACAGCTGCCACTTCAACTTCTTCCGCAGGTGGAGCCATTCGTCTCAATCGGGTACCGACTAGTGTGAGATTGGCTGCGGAGCTAATCAAGAATACTGGAAATATGGCCACTCCTCCTCCCTCAAACTCCAGTCCACCTTCAGGTACCTCAACTGCATCTGTGCCCACACCGAACCCATCTCCTGTCGGATCCTCACCTCTGCCGCCCACAAGAGAATTGGCACATTTCACTTCTATGCCTCCACCTCCGATGAAGTCTAATCTCGTATCACCCCTCGATATAGGAAAAGGTCGACCGACAATGTCCGTTCCAGTGACCCCTGCAGGTCTTCGCAGTTTGTCGCCAACAATAGAGAAGAGCACTGCTTCGACAACAGCTCCTACCTCGGGCACCGGTCAATCATATAGATCCACATCAGGACCCAGCTTGGCTCCACCATCCGCATTCAAGACTCCCCTCGTTCCAACACAACCCCGACCTCGACCTTCGCTTCCGATTGACTCTGTGGGTGGCTTATCCGAGGCTTTCACTCCTTCGGCACGGCATCATCGTTATCGCACTTCATTACATGAAGGCGCACTGAAGTCTGCTATAATGACCGAATTGACCGACTCACCTACACTGCGCCCTTCCCCTCCTGAGAGTACGAATCCCTCACCGACTTCCAAAACATCCTCATACGGTCTGGGTCTTACTATGCCCCCAACGACAGCTTTCAGCATTCCTGAAGGAACCACAGGCACTGCTACACCGGGTGCACTTGGAGCAGTCCGAGGTCGATCGATCACCGGACAAAACATAGCAATGGATTTGGCTGGATTCCCTGGTCTAGGAGATGCTGCAAGTCATGCTAGCATGATTATGCAGAGTAGGCAGGCCAAATTGCAAAGATGGCGGCCTTCGAGTGGAGGGAGTCAAGTGAGTGCATTGTCGTTTTTACCAATAGCAAAAGCTGATCGTATCTTTGATAGACTCGTGGAGAAGGTTTGTTGCCACCAGCATTCAATCGTTCAACAAGTACAGGAGCACCGGCAATGTTAGCAGCTCCTCGGACGTCGCGCCAAGCTCAGTGGGGTGATCTTGGACAATCTCCTTCCGCAGCTTCTTCTCCAGGAGAGGATCTCCCTCCATTCCCTGTAGCAATGCATGAGCTATCTCGAGCCATATCCATAGCGACGGAGTCTCCTGGATCAAGTGTTCATGACCGTTCCTCTGGGCCTGCCTTGGCTCATTCGAATGCTGGACCATCGAGATTTGCACCTGCATCGGCTGGGATGGAAATGGGCAGCATGATGGAAAGGCAATCTAGTGCCAGTGGAACGCTTGGAGGTATTGAATGGGTTGATTGGATGGATTGTTACAAGCGATATAAAGAAGCTAAAATCCGAGCCGAAGCTGAAGCTGCGAAGCGGATGAGCAGTGTCGAAGACAGTCCTGTTATCCCTCTACTCAACGCTTCGATACCTGAAGAACCGCCGAGACCTTCCCAGGACCTAGATGTCACCCCTACACCAAATTACGACACATCCAGCGCTATTGCTCTCACTCCGACCACCTCTCGTGACGACTTTGGTCCTCCTCTCTCGCAATCAGGTTCTTTACGAAGAAGAAGCTTGTCAATCCGATCATCATTATCTCTGATCGACCCTAAACTGTCTCCATTGCAGAAAAAGGCAAACTTGTTTGAGCGTCAAAGGCAGTCTTCAGGAAGTTCTGGGAAGACGGATAGTTCATCTTCTGGTGGAGGAAAGAAAAAGAAGAATCTGGTGTCAAAAATGGAAGGTTGGTGGAATGCTGTCAAGAGCAATTTCACACCTGAAGATCAACATCATCAACACTCGAACCGACCAAGCACTCTAGGTCATCATGTTCAGAACCGGATCCCCTCTGAACCCAGTTCCCGAAGACCAAGTGAGATCCCTTCACTTCATCATCTTCAACCAGCCCTTTTGGCACCTGAAGCACGAAGAGACTCTTCTTTATCCCTAAGACCAGTCGTGTCTCATGCCGAACTTCGTTCTAGGCTATTACACAATGACTTACGCGAGACCGCTAGTATCATGGGATCGACATCGGCTGATATTGCACGATTATCTCGTCAGTCATCGAGAGAAACAACTATAACGCCCTCGCTCCCTCACATGCCTATGCGACACCCTTCTACTGTACCTGAAGAAACATCTATCCCTCCTAGCCGTGGAAGTGGATCACTTGAAACTCGGAGACGTCAGCCTAATCTTCGGCTGGATCTTGAATCGAACATTCTCACTCAACCAAGCTCGCAAAGTAATTCTAGCGCGTCTTTGAGTGTTAGTCAACCACGAATGGTTCCTCTCGGTACAAGCGCATTCGAAAGGCCAAGTCAAGGCACATCTCGATCGTCCTCTTTCGCTCAATCACTTGGTCCAGGACTTACACCCGGTGTTCCCCGATGGGATCAAACACCTTCTCCCGTATATGCCCTGGGTCAAGAACGCAGAGGAAGTGACGAGAATAGACCGGTCGCTCCAGGTGCAGATATCACAGTGGCTTCGGTGAGACAGCACATCAAGCATCGCTTGAACGCCGCAAAGGGGGTCTGTGATGCAACTCTAAAGAAGACCATCGATGCTATCACCTCATTTGTGGAGAAGCAAAGAGAGGAAGAAGACCGTACCGAAGAGATTCCGTTGGATTATTTCGATGCACTAAATCTGAATGATTCGCCCATCATCGACACGGAAACGGAGAGTGACGCTGGAGAAAGGACAGAAAACGAAGGCATAAGGTCTCGAGCCGGTAAGTGGCATTTGCTGAAAGGATCAACATGAAGGGATAGGAGGTAGCTAATCTACATTGACCGCATAGTGTCATCGTCCCGCGGACCCAGTAGACGGCCTTCCATTTCACGACCAGCCATGAGTCCCAACAAGCGACTTTCAATGCTTCCAAGTAGTCCAAGTAGAGTCACATCTCGACGCAGGTCAAGCGCAATCCCACGTAATTATCAACCTGCTCGAGCAAGTCGCAACATGTCTCTCGCTCTTGACCGAACACAATCTAACACCAGCTCTCGTTCTACCTCTCGTTCAAGATCACCGATGCCCGGTGTTTCTCGAAGCAATGCTCAAGTTATACAAGATGAAGTTGATGATGATCAACTCTTCTTGACTGCTTTACAAGATCTGATCGTCCTAGCTACAGAAGTCCTTGATTCGAGTGTCAATACTCTCGTGGCGCGTGCTACAATGTGCACGGAGATCATTCAGAAACTACAGAAATCCGGTTCCAATTGGGATAAACATGATGATTGGCCAGGAAGAGATTGGTATGTTGATATTTTGATGGCTGTAGCCAATTTAAGCAGAGTACTAGATTGGTGGGAAGCCGAGAAAGGATTTTGGAAATTTGATGAAGACGATGAAAATGAGCCTTTACTTTTCGTTATGAAGCCTTCAAGAGAAGAACCTAGATTTGATCAAGAATTCAAAGCTGCTTTGGGAGAATCAAGATTTTCACCTTCTCTAGCTCCTACTCATATCCCAGATAGACCAGTCTCTGCAACCAGTCTCGATATCGGTTCTCCAGATCTATCTGTCCCGTTCACTGCAAAAACCGCTACCGGTCCCACTGCAGGTACACCAAAAGCTCAAGCCGTAGACGATCTGAAGTTCTTGGCTGAACATGCGAAGAGTGTGAACATCGTTATGGAATTGAGCTTACAAGGGGAACGAATTGAATACGTCAATGATGCAGTCATGGAGGTAGTGGGGTAAGTTCGCTTTCGCCCTCACTTGGGTCACTTTGACTGATGTTTTATGATCCAACAGACAAGATCCAGAGGATGTGCTTGGAAAGCCCATTACCGATCTTTTAGCTCCTGGTGATGCTTCAGTCTTCGCCGAAGCCACTCAGACCTTAGTGGCCGACGATAACAACACTGTTCAATTGCGATTCCGATTCGAAGTTCACGTGCTTGAAGATCCCGAAAAGGATGTCAGACAACCTGGTCCTGTGTACATCGAACTTGAAGGTGTGGGAATGCTCATGAGGGAGAATAACGAACCATCACATACCATGTGGGTCTTGAAGCCTGTGCCCGCAACGCAAGTGGAAGCTATCACCGACGCTGCCTTCCCACGAGGCGGTATCATTTCTACAGAAGGTATTCTATGTCGAATCTGTGAAAGAGAAATTGTTACATGGTTCTTTGAAAAACACAACGAAACTTGTGACGCCGTTCACCGATTGGAAGCTGAGATAATGGAATGTGATGATTGTTTACATGACCTACAACAAACAGTCGTCAAACTCAACACGGATATTGACACTGCGCAACCGAATCAACCGGCTCAGTATCAAGGTGTCTTATTCTACACTCTACCTGACTCAGTCATTACCAATGATGAAGGAGCAATGCCCCAAATGCCACAAGGTGTCGAAGTTCGTAAAATTGCTCACGAGCATCTGCAAGATGTGATCACCATTCTCAATGTGGCTCGACATATCGAAACTCCTTCCGTACAAGAAGATGAAGCTGATTTACCTTTCACTGTTCAACGCTATCTGTCACCTGCTTCGGAAGAAAAGCTTGGTCGTATCACAAGATGGCGAAGACCACATACCAGTGATCGAGCATTGAATCTTCTTTTCACTCATGTGGAAGATCAACTCCGACGAAAACAAAAGGCAATAGCTAGAATGCAAAGTACGATTAGGTATTCAGAGAAAACAAGGCACGAGTGGGAAGATAAAGTAAATCAAATACTGGACGAAAGAGGTGATAGTAGTCAATCTGATAGTGGATCCGAAGGAATCGAAGGTTGTATTGACTTAAGTGATCATTCACCCACTGAAAATCAAATATCACCCACTGCAATTGGGATCCCTAATCCTATTGAAAATCTAGATACTTCACCTCCTGGACCAAGAAAGATAGCTCCTCAAGCTAGGTTACCTATTACTCAAGGTCATCCTCAGAGACAACCTAGTGGATATGGAGATTTATCTGCTAGTTCAGTCACGATCACTGCTCCTACTCCTGCTGTCCACACTCAAGTCCAGACTCCTGCTCATATACATACTCCCGCTCCGAGATTACCTGTATCTGCTCCGGTTGTCACCCCTCCCGCACCGATCTTATCTGCATCTCCGATCTACGTCCCTTCCCAAGCACCACCACAGTCACAATCTCATCAATCTTCAAGCAGACCAGGATCCAAAAGTAATTCGCCTCTTCTTGTTCCTCACGACAAACACAATCATCATCGGCGTATTTCAACTTCCTCAAGAGCTCTACGAGGTAGTGATGCTCCTCTATCACCTCGAATCCCCTCAGCTGCCTTGCAATCTCGTGGTGCTCAACCTTCCATAAAGGATTTCGAAATCATTAAACCTATCAGTAGAGGTGCATTTGGCTCAGTCTATTTAGCGAAAAAAGTAGCTACAGGAGATTACTTCGCTATCAAAGCTCTAAAGAAATCTGATATGATAGCCAAGAATCAGATCACGAACGTTAAAGCCGAAAGAACGATCCTCATGAATCAAGCTAGTTCTCCATATGTGGTCAGACTGTTCTTCTCATTCCAGTCCAAAGAATACCTGTATCTGGTCATGGAATACTTGAATGGAGGTGATTGTGCTACTCTCGTAAAAACGTTAGGTGGATTAAGTGAAGATTGGGCTAGGAATTATACTGCAGAAGTTGTCTTGGGTTTAGAATATCTCCATGCTAGGAATATCGTTCATCGGTGAGTCCGGATTTGAATCCCGAGCGCAGGACCGTACACTGATACTTGTCTAGTGATATCAAACCTGACAATCTGCTCATCGACTCACGAGGTCATCTTAAGCTCACTGATTTTGGTCTTTCACGGATCGGTCTCCTGAATCGTCAAGTTGGTGGACCCAGACCTGCCTACCTTCGAGGAACATCCTTACGTGGTTCAACAAGACAACGGCCTTCCTACTCCCGTACTGTGTCCAACTCCTCCTCTAACGATTCACCAATGCTGTCGCCTGATTTAATCAACGTTCAACCTCTTTCTCGAATGAGTCAATCGTATTTCTCTCAGCAGCTTCAAGAAACAGCTTCTGCAGATGAGTCGAGTGGCTCAGAATCTGCTGGTGTTATTCCCAAATACATTCGGCAGATGTCATTAGGTCCCAAAATCAATGATATCCCTGCCAATGGGGGTAAAGATCCTGCCAAATTTGTTGGAACCCCAGATTACTTAGCACCTGAAAGTATCTTGGGCATAGGTCAAGATGATGCCGCTGTCGATTGGTGGGCACTGGGTGTAGTACTCTACGAATTCTTATATGGCATTCCACCATTCCATGCTGAGACTCCGGAAAAAGTATTTGACAATGTGGTGTCTCGAAGAATAGATTGGCACGAAGATGAGATGGACATCTTACCAGAAACCAAAGATCTGATGAACCGGTTGATGTGTACAGACCCTCAGAAGCGACTTGGAGCTAGAGGCGCGGAAGAAGTCAAGCGACATCCATTCTTTGATGGTATCGATTGGACCACTATCGCGACTGCTGAAGCAAGTTTTGTTCCCGAAGTGACTGATCCGGAATCAACCGATTATTTCGATGCTAGAGGTGCAGCACATGGATTCCACGATGACAGTAGTGTACCACAGGTGTTGAAACAAGCATCAAATCTCAAGCCTGGACCACCATTATTATCGCCTAAAGCAGCAGAAGATATGAGTGCTATAGTAGATGATATGGCTGAACAAGATGATTTCGGTACTTTCACTTACAAGAATTTACCAAGTTTGAAACAAGCCAATGATGATGTTATAAGGAAAATGAGGTCAGATTCAATGGCACCTATAGGTCAAACCTTGGAAGGTCCAGCGAATTTGACTGGTAGCTCAACTCGAAGACCTAGAAGTTTATCGATCAAGTTACAGGATAGATCAAAACGGAAACTTTCAGATGTAAATACCAATACCAATACATCATTTGGAAGTGGAAGTGGAAGTGGAAGTGTAGGAGGACAAGGACCACCTTCACCTACCACGTCTACTTCATCAGCAGCTTCAACACCTTCGAGAGCAAGCAACGTTCCACCGCAGACTCCAGGAATGATGCCTCTCCCACAACATTTCAGGAGACCATCAGAATTAAACGCTATAGACAGAGTTAAACTGACTGAAGAAAACGAACTTGCAAGAAGAAACTCGGCTCCGATGAGAGTCAGAGCAGGTTCAGGTTCAAGTGCAGGAAGTACTTCAGCTGAATTATGGAGACAACGTAGACAAGTTTCGTTAAATTCAACAGAGCCAAATCCCAATATACCGCTAGAAAGTCCAGAAGGTCCACATTCACTCGGAACGGGTATGATGGATAGAGGTCTAGATGTTCTGATCGCTGAAGATAATCCTATCTCACAAAAAGTGAGTTTCCACTCTAAAATGGAAAGGTAATAAAGCTAATTGCGATGATAGATCCTCGAAACATTACTCACAAGAATGGGCTGTCGATGTATCTGCGTAGACGATGGTCCAGCCGCTTTGGCTGCTACTATGGGCAGTATCCGTAAGTCTGTTCGCATCCTTTCTTGCTATAGTGATGAAGCTCATCACTGTTCAATCAGGCTTCGACGTGATCATCTGTGACATTCATATGCCGGTAGTCAACGGAGAACAAGTAGCTCGAATGATCAGATCTACCAATAATCATAATCAAAATACTCCTAGTAAGTCCCCCTCTTTTTTGTAAATCTGAAAGAACGCTGACGACATGACCTTTTACCAATAGTCATTGCTGCAACTTCATACGAACAGCATCAGGTCGTCACCGAAGAAGGAACTCTCTTCTCCGCTGTACTCAATAAACCAGTCTCCAAAGCCGATTTGATCAAATGTCTTGGTAAATTAGGATTCATTCTGAGTGCAGGATCAGGATCAGGATCTGAGCCTTCCCCTCACACAAATTACCTTTCTGCATAACCTACTCCCTTTTTGCCACATATCAAATTCCATTGCTCTGCATCTCATGGTGTGAACAATCCTCCCTCTCATCTCCGCGCCCCTTGTATTATCGCTCCTTCGTTTATATCGTGTTTGTCCATAAAGAATGAGGCTATGATTTGTGTAAATTAGGATTCTTCGTTTGTACAGTTATTCAGTCTATTTACGACGATCGGTTAGGGAAGGATTCCATATTGTATCAATAGGTGTTGTTATCTCTCATGCATGGTTTATTGCCAGACGCTTAGACGTGAACCATATGGACATTATGTGCATTCTTTGATATCGCGTTATAACTCGGACTTCCATACATATTCAATGACACTGTGACTGGGACCTGACCGGACTCGCCAAAACTAACTTACTTGTTCTCGATTCACGAAAAACGATCAAAACTTCTCTCGTTTATTCAACTGTGGTATGACTCATCAGATCAAGTATCTTTTTGCCTCCCCTCACCTTTGGTAATCATCATTAATCCTGGTCTCCTTCTGGACATAACCATCATCGTCTTCTGAAACACCTCCAGACCCACTGTGATAACCAGAACCGGTATCAGAACCAGAGCTGCTGCTACCACGGTGAGAGCCGGGATCAGGAATCTGAGAGAAATCGACAGAATCTGTGGAAGGTATAAGCTGAATTTAAGGGGCAAAAGCTCTTGCTTACGATTGGCACAAAACACCCCACCTTCATGTGCTGAGGGGGAACGAGCACAAAGAGGGCAGTTATTGGCGAGCTGTGGGTTATTGCCGTTATTCATACGACCTTCTGCTTGATGAATCCCATTGACGTGCTCTTGGTCGTTACTGTCGTCACTATCATCCGTTTGATCCCCATTATCATCCTCGACGCTGGCGTTTGAGTCGGATCCAGATCCACTACCAGACTCAACAGTTTCGGATTGCTGATCAATTTGAGGGACAGTACTCGTAACTGGGTATAAACCGCTCTAGCAAAATCTCGCTTCAACGAACTTGAATTTTCAACTCACTAGTAACACCTTCTGGGGTTTCATCGTCGTCAGAATCAGTGCTTGCATTTGGATCGGTTTCTGCTTCACTGCTCGACTCGGCATCTGGGGGAGGAGGTTGAGAATAGTCGCGGGAGTCTTGGTATACAACGACTTAGCATACCACTACTCCATCTGGGTTGCAATCATCTTTGACTTTCACTTACGACGAGCGCACACTTGTCCCGCATCTCTCTTACTCGATCCTGGGCGAGGAGGACATACCGGGCAAGCCCTTCAATGAATGAGAACGGGCCGAAATAAGCAACCCATCCATAGTAGATCATATAGTAGACGTTGATGAAGGCTCACATATTCTATATATCAGATCTTAGTGTTGGATTTTAGTTTTTGCTATCAGTTGACGGATATCTTGCTGTCTAGGGAGGGGCAGCAATGTATAAAAGAATCTTTTGGTCCTTTAATATCTATCAATTGCATATATGTCTCTTATCTTCAGCAGATCGAGTCGCCTTTAACTCGATGGCACGCTGTGAATACGACGTGAGTACCAGGTGACGTCGCTGAAAGTTCGTGCAGAAGACTCTTTGATTGATTTGAAACAGTTAACGACTGTTTTTGAGAGAAGCAAACGGGGATGAGTGAAATGACGATACATGAGTTATAAATTCCCACACATCTTTCCTCTTTGACATCGCTTGATAAGTTCTCCAGAAGACAGAGGTCTAATAAACCCTCCTTTTCCGGCACAACCACCACCGATGCTATGCACGATATCAATCCTCCCCTTTGTTGATAATTGTTTGTCTGCTTCCTTGAGAAGTGTAGGTACAGTGTCCATGGCTGTAGTTGACATGTCTGAAGTCAGTAAGCTTCGCTTGTCCTTTTTCTTCTGAACACAGTATCCGCCGTTCGCGCCGAAGAGCGTGTAATTGTTTGGATCTTGATCGTACCTGAAGGTTTCACCGCTATCTTGGATGTAAAGTGCCACTTTCGCTCGAGGTTGATTTGATCAGAACCCATCAGTGTTTGTTTGTTTCACCCTGCAGCATTGTTCAACGATGCATCTTAATTGGGCATTCATCTTTATACCCATTCATACACGATAACATCATCATTTCCAGCCTATTCAGATACACGTCCAGAATTGTTTTCTACTCTGGTCTCATTGAAGGTCGGCCCATCATGCCCGAATTAGTCGAGTACCATTGCGATATCATGAATTGCAAAAAGACCGCGATTGGTTACTTTGTGATCTGCGATTGGTGCGTAAAGTCGCATTGCAACAAACATAATGTGCCAAAATATCATGGTTGTCTCAAGTTAGATCAGACAGTGGGTTTCCGTGTGTCTCTGCTCAAATTGGTCGCTGCTAATATCAGACTTCGCTGATGTCCATTGATAGAAGACTCATGAAGAAGCACGCCATGCGAAATTGAAGGTCCATGCGGAAGCTCAGGTCAAATATGTGAGCGAGCCTTTAATTGCATCGTTGACTTACAAGTGATGACAGAACACTGTATGACCCATTTAGTTCGGTAATCTCTTGGAACAGTTGAGGCAACATGAAAGGTTTATAATCAACGAAGCTCAACAACTTCGACCTGGGTGTCCGTGCGCGTTAACGGTGCCGATGAATGTCGATGCATTCGTAGAAGCCAACCAAAATGCAGGATTCAACTTACACTTCAATTTGAACTTTGATGACGGCGTCAAGTGGCTTTTGCGGGTCCGTCAGAATCGCGGACATCGACCACCAAAAGAAATTGCAAATACGGACATATCGAGCGAAGTGGCAACTCTGAAAGTTCTGAGAGAGAAAGGGATTCCTGTACCGGAAGCCTTTTTTCCTCCCGCCCTGAGCAATACAGACGATAATTCAGGTATGCAGAAAGTTTTTCAAGTCTACCGCACATACTGACTTCTGTTCAGCCCCACCATTTGATTATTTCTACTACGAATTTGTTAATGGGAACCCTTGTCACCTCCCTAGAGAAGGGTATTTTGGGCTAATCGATCTTCCAGACCATCGTTTACATCGTTTCATAGACGAATACGCTAAACTTCAAATTCGGTTATCAGAGATCAAATTACCTTACAGAGAGATTGGTTGTATCTACATGAACGAAGCAGATGATCAAGGCTTGTCGAGCAGAACTGGACCAATCGTCCGTCGTGGTTGTTTCATGAAGCCGGAACCGCCTTATTTCTTTGGTCCATTCTCTACGAATAAAGAGCGGTATCTTACGCACATCGATGCTGCCTTACACTATATATCTATCAACGCACTTCAAGAAACTCAACCTATTGATGAATATCTATGGCATCTGGAGATAAGAGAGCTTGTGGAGGCTTCAAAGGTGTTGAGTGAAAAGCCTGATCAGTTGTTCATCAAGCACGATGATGAGAAAGGAGACCACCTCATGGTTGATGATGATGGAAATATCGTAGGAGTGATTGATTGGCAATGGTGAGTTGGCTCATACTCTTCGTTGGGGCCACCATCACGCTGACACAAGGCCGTCGATATCAAAGGGCATATGCAACAACTAAAGCGGAAGCTTTTTCACCTCCTTTCATATTCAACCGACAAGCTCAATTTGTCTTCGGCGGCAATAATAGCCTTACTAGGGACGAGAACATACTCATTGCATGCTACGAAAGATACGATCGACCTGACTTGGCAGACTGCGTCAGAAATGGTAGATTGTATCTACGTTTACAGCGAATAGGGCAGTACGATCCTGTTTACCAAAAATCTGGATTTAGAGAGGTTTTTGGCGATGACATTCCAAAAGATTTTCATCCTCCAGCTCAAGATGTAGACTGGCGTGTATACATGATGAAGCGATACAAGGATCATGCAGGACTCAGCGATTTGCTTCAACAGCATGGATGGTCAATTGCAAAGGCCGAAGAAAAAGCCAAGAAATGGCATACTGAGGAAGCAGAGAAGAAACGCCAAAAACATCTGGCAAAGAAAAAAGAGAAAATGGACCAGAAAAAGCGAGAAGAGCAGGAGCTTGTGAAACAAGTCGGGGACCTTACGATGGATGAGGTTCCGATCGAAGTCATACCTGCCATTCACGCGTCTGCGGTGCATGAAGAACATAAAAATTGTACTCATTAAGGTATGTTTCCCCGTCATATCCTCCCATTTGTGTCAGTATCATTGCTGATGCCAGACTGTCCCTTAGCCTTAGCATAAATTACACAATCTGGCATGTCATAACGGGCTTTTCACAAGATACTGTATATATAGGTTAAAGTAACGGGTGGATCGGCGCTCTGAGAGGCTGTGATACAGTGTAGATATCGCTCGATCTTAACTCTCCACATTCTATACATCATGCATGTTCATAGACTAAACTACCTCAAAAGCGAAAGTATAGCATAGCGGGTCTGGATATACGCAACGAATGGCACACTTTCCTGGTTCACTTCATGCTCTTTTTCATTTCTATTCCTTCTCTTGATGCCATTTGCGAGCCTCCTCTTCCGATTTTTCAATTGTGCACCTTGATCTTTGCATGATGTCTGCCAGGCCGACATCGTCAGTGTACCTTTTCATCATGTAAACCCTCCAATCCACATCGTATTTGGGTGGGTGGAAATTTGGTGCAGGGTTAGGTCCGAAAGGTTCTCTGAATCCCCTTTTCCAATTATGATCAGCATATTGACCTATGTGCCGTAATCGTTGATAAAGTCTTCCGCCTCGAACGCAATCTGCTAAATCGGGTCTTGAATGGCGCTCGTAACAATCAATAAGAAGTTGTTCCTCTTTAGTCATAATATTATCCGCCGTAATATAATCGATATCCTCGTAAAAGATATAGGGAGCAGCGAATGCTTCGCCTTTGGTCGTAGTGTATGCCCTACCGAATACCTTAGCTACCAAGTCGAAGAAGACATCCAGAGAGCCTTCAGGGAAACCGATAAGTCATTGAGATACTCACCATTCCCAATCCAATATACCAACAATATTCCCTTCCTCATCCCACATGAGATGATCTCCTTTCTCATCGTCATGTTTTATGTGCACTTCTTCAATAGGTTGAGCGAGAACATCGCTATGACTGACCAGCTCCCTCAGTTCTAGATGCCAGAGATAAGCATCAAGACAGTCATAGCGACTGACTGCACCTAGTATGATATATCGAAGAGTAGCGTCGATGTGAGCAAGGTATCGGTCTCTTTGAGTCGAGAACGGTCCAAGGAGATAAGGAGGTTTAGAATTTTGAAAAGTTCCTCGAGCGATTATTGGACCAGCTTCTACTGTTTCTGTGAGCTTTGATGGTTGAAGGCAGCCAATTTGCTTAACAGGAAGTTGGATCAGAGACATCTGGATTTGGTGTTTAGCATATCCTTCAATGAAGTGAGATAATGTATCTTGAGGTAGATCCATGGCATACCATGGATGTTTAGGTATAGTCCAAGTTTTACCTTCCAGAAACTCGTAGAAAAAGTAATCAAATGGTGGTTCTGCCATTTTTGATGATTAGCACAACTGCCAATGATGCGCTGTATGGTGCTTACCTGAATGAGGGTCCTCTTCGTCAGTTCCAATGTAGGCAGGTAGCCAAGCGGCGGGGACAGGAATACCGTTATCTTGGAGTATTGATAATGTTGTCACTTCACTCCTGATACTGAGCTCACGTACTTGTCGGGGTAGTCGATGACCTAGATCTTGTCGTACCCGCAGAAGCCACTTGGTACCATCTTGCCAATTCAGGGGGAAATGTATGTTGAAACCGGACGCTCGACTGGATTCAAAGAATTCTTCGGTATCCGTTGGAAGCACCAATTCGCATTGTCCCAATCCATGTCGTTCTGCATCTTTGATGATTTCGTGTTTGTATTCCTCTACTTTGGACAGTAAGATCCCGAGCTACGTAGAAGGCAGAGCAATGTGAACAAACCTGTAGCTTAAATACCGGTCTACCACTTACATATCGTTTTTTAGTGTTATTCTTCCTCTGTTGCCGCTCCGCCTGTCATGCATGAAAGACGATGATGAGCGATGCACTTTGTCCTGTTGAGATCGAACATGCTTACATTCGTTTGAGGTTCACGACATGCATGAAGAGGTGATTTATCGTGCTCATCACATCGAACTTCAAAACACATGTAGCAAATTGCACCTTGCTCACATACGAAATTTTGGCATCCGGGAACGTCGCATGGCCATTCAATGAGTTCTGGCATGTTTTGAAGAGTTATGTTGGTTCAAACTTCGATGCAGAAACAATGTATCTCTATACTAGTAGCTGTGAATCGCACAAAGTCAGGAAGATGATCACGAAGAACATTAATCAAGATAATGCAAACATGGTGAATTGATCAAAGGATGCTGGTTGTAGATGACAACAGTGCGTTGAACTAAAATGACTTTTGAACTCTCTGTGACGTGGATTGATTTGTGGCACTTCTAAAGCGGACAAAAACAACGTTTCGACCAGGCTGATGTACGAAGTAGTATCTTCAGATCCCAACACCCCATCCCTTCTTACCAAGCTTGACTGGAGTTTTCAACTACTCGATAGCAGATGGGCTGTGAGGAGTTCACACTTTTAAGCACTGTCGCCAATTTCAATGAAGGAAAAGCGTACAGTAACTCTCTTGATTTCGTGTTTTCGGTCCTTGTTTTCCACCTGCGCGGTTCTTTGGACTGCCGATGCAATGTCCACATTTTTTATCTCCTATGCACAAGTACACTGAAAGCTTGATGCCTACAATACCTCAGATCAACCACAGAGCTGACCAATCATGATTAAGGTAAAATCATGCATCCGAGATACTGCGTTTAGTTAAGTACACAATGAGAGCATCGTTTCTATAAATGTGCAATATGGTTCAACCCTTTTTCTCTTCTTTACGTACCCATCTACTAGCTTCCATTTCAGCCTTCTCCAGGGTCCATTCAAATCTCTCCATGACCTCCCTCAATCCGATGTCATTTTGATACCTTTTGATCATGTATACTCTCCAGTCAACATCTTCTGAAGGAGGATCGAAATCGGCTGGTATATCCTTACCAAAGACTTGCCTGAAACCACTTTTTCGGTAGACTGGATCATAAAATCCAATTCTTTCCAGACGGAGGTACAGTCTTCCACCACGAACGCAGTTCGCAAGATCAGGACGATGATGATGCTCGTAACATGTGATGAGAAATTTTTCAGCTTCAGTCAACTCGTTCGAGCCTGCTTTTATGTATGCAAAGGTTCGATTGAAGATCCAAGGAGTAGAAAGTGCATCCCGTTTAGTCGTAACATATGCCCTGCCGTGAAAAGATCAGTCATTCTTCATTCAAATCTCTCAAAGCGACAGTCCAGGGAGTGTCATAGGGTACTCACCATTCCCAATCAAGGATTCCTACGATGGTACCGTTACCGTCAACCATCATCTCATCTCCTTTCTTATCAACATGTTTGATGAAAAGTTCTTCTGATTCTTCTGCTAATTCCTTGGAAGCGGCAACTAGTTCTCTCATTTCCAGATGCCATAGATATTCGTCAAGTGGATGACGACCCTGCAACGCATTAAGTTTGATGTAACGAAGAGCAGCTTCGATATGAGCTAACGTCAACTCTCGCAGTGAGGAGAAAGGTCCCATGAAGTATGGCGGTTTCGGATTCATGAAACAGCCTCTTGAAACAATTGGACCGACCTGAGTTTCGCCGCTGTCGGTAGGATAGATACAACCAAGGGCCTTATATGGAACGCGAATATTGGAAAGCTGGATCTGCATTCCAGCATATTCTTCGATGAGATGCCTCATTGTAGCCTCTGGGGGGATATCTTCAACACAGAAACCCTTGGTGAAAAGCTGAACGGGAGAGCCAGTCATGTATTCATAAAAGAAGTAGTCGAGGGTTGTATCTGGAACAAGCAAATCAGCTCAGGTCAACGTGACAGCTGATGATCGAACTCACCATTCTCTTTGGCTTTTGAAGCATCCATGTGAGCTGGAAGATAAGCACCCGGTACTGGTATTCCGTAACCTTTTAAAAGGTTGACCGTTGCCACCTCACTCTTGATTACAGTCTCGGTGATTTCTTTAGGAAGTCTCTGACCTCGGGTTTGACGTACACGAAGAAGCCATTTGACTTTGTCGTCAAAAAGGATGAGGAAATGAAGGTTGTAATAAGCGAACCATTTTGATTCTTTGAGAGCTTCATAATCAACAGGGATATCCATGGTGCAAAGGTGGCCAGGTCGAAGAGAAATGGCATCATTAATGATGTGAGATTGATGCTCAATCACTTGTGCGAGAAGCTTGGTGAGCTATGGCACTGGATCAGCTGGTTATCGTATCTCTTGGACGCGAAGAAGCTCGTTAAACAGGGATAGTACTCACCTCTATACGATTTGCATCATCCCGTATAAGTTTCCACTCTGGATAACGGAGATTAGAAGGTAACTATGTGATTTATTAACGCACAATCCGAGTGGAATGTTTCGCTTACAGTACGCTCCACAACAGCACATTGATGTGCGTCGTCGTTCACGTGGTTCAAGCACCATACCTTGTGACACCAAGTACAATTCGCCTCATAAGATATACGAGTGTTATCGCAGCCGGCAACGCTGCAAGTGTATTCTATCAGCTCTGGCATGTTATGGTTGCGAAATCACATATTGAGCCCAAAAAGAGAAAAGAGAAAAGAAGTTGAAAAGAAGTGACGAGTGAAGTTTGAGACAGGATAGTAGATGTCATGTGCACGAACGCTTTGACCACAAGAAGAAGCGAGCACAGCATCCAAAGGTAGTCCATCGTCATCCGTACCTGATCCAATCACCTTTTCAAAGGATATCGGCTTCGTTAAACTGTGAATACATCCCTTTGCTGTTGCGCGTCTGTGCGTGGCACTCAAACCGGGAACGACACAGACGCATGGAGGACGGAACAGCAATGCTTCTCTGTTAATATCCTTCCATAAACCTATTCCCCGATGAACAGTAACAGCTATAGAAATCAAAAATCGCTGATCCCTGCCTCGTGTTACATCTTGACCCGCGATAAGTCCTGACAAATTATCAAAATGTATCGACGAGCCAAGAAACTGTCCTGTTCTGTTCATGTGTTCAGAGAACTGAGCCGTAGATTCGAACTGCGAGGTGCAAGCCAGAGTATATGCAGGCAAATCGCTACATTGCGTAAAAGCGCGAGTTCCTACGCCGATCCGCTCATTTCACTCTGCAGAGAGGCACGTATCCGGTGTCACGTACGCGTCATGCAACTTTAGCCCATGACAGTAATTCTGATTGCGCATCAAAATCCAAAATCTCAAGAGCTTTCTACCTGCATTAGTCTTGTCAAGCTCACAATCACTTTCATCGCCAACCAAAAGTTCTTGTACCTCCTATAGACATGTCGAGCGATGTGAGCGTCTCCTACGAGCAGCTGGAAGCTCCAATGTCTCATACAATTGGATCCCTTTGAAGTTCCCCCAATCCCTTCGAGGTCGCCTACCTGGAGGAAGTCCAATTGTTGCTGTTCGTATTGGAACAAGATACTGACTGTCTTTAACTATTAAGGGACCATTATCAGGTGCAAGTCAACTGGAATTACCGATTGGCTTCGCTTTTTAGGTTTCCCACGAATAGTGCTTTCTGGCTCAAGGTCATTAAGGGAAGGGATATCGGCAGCTTGATTGCGCGGAAGAGCTATGAGGAGACCGATAGCATTCAGGTGCCATCTTTTTCTCCACTACACAGCCTTGTCTTCCTAGCACACTAACCCTTTGATCCTTCACCTTCTAGACTCTTATACAACCTCGCCACTCAACACCGGATGATGTGAACAGTTCAGCTGACGAGCCTCGTCGCCGTCTCGATAAAACGCGCTCGTCGAATTCATCAGATGCTCTTGATCGCTCCACTTCTTCCGAGTCAAGTGTATGCCCTTACAGTACTGTCATAACCTCAATGCTAGTGCTCGTGATGTTCCTGACCTCAACTTGTTTTTTTGGAAGAAACGTTCGAATCCGGAACCCATTCAAATCCTTTCATCACTAAATTTTCCAGTCAAATATGTTCGCTTGATACCAAATACTGTATTTTAGAAGCCGTTTCGCGACGAATGAGACACGCAAGTTGTGTCCCAGCTGTGCGTTGGTTCACACTTTATCGGAATATGCTAGCATGCGCATGTGCCGACGACCCCTCTAGTGGATTATGCTATATAGTCGATGGAGATTACAATTCGAATTACCACAGAGTTAACCAAGACATTCCAGAGCAAGCGTATTCGACTACTCCAAGGAAATCATCACCTCTCATAGTGTTGAAAGTGTGCGATATCTCCTGTATCTCGGATAACGACTGTCACTGTAAAAAATGATCTCTCAAGATTCACACAAGTTTCTGGCACGTTCTCTCACTCGTACGATCCAGAAACCGGAAGCCCCAACCATTACCATATTACAGATCGTCGGATCGAATACCCCACCAATGAAACTTCTGTTGCCGCCTCTTGGGGTTTATTACGGGCTGGTTTAGATCTGTTATCCAAACAAAACATCGATTTCGAAACCCCCTTTACTCGCTTTGGTCGACCAAATGAGGCCTTCAATTAGTAACGCGACTCCTCACTACAGCAGATCGACATTGAGAAGCCTGCCACCTCTGCTTCCTCATTACCGCCTGCTTCAACTGTTCAGGATGCTGGCAGCCACGGCTACCAAACACAGTCTAGAAGGAGGCATTTAAGTGTAACTCGATCGAGAAAGGAAGCACAGTTCCGGATCAGGTTGCTGCAAATCTTCCATCAGAAATAGCAATACTACCTTGCCGGCAATTCAAACCTTCTCCAACGGAGAGAAAGATGGTAATTATGAACCAGATATCCTCAGTGTCTCACTTCTATTGGTGGGGACCAACGAGATGACTCGCCATATAGAAAAGCGAACAGGGAATCAGTGCATCTCTACAGATGGTCTCCCTAACGATCGCCCTTTGGAACCCATGACCGATGTCCTCAATCACAGTTAACCATATATAGCTCGTTGCATCCATCGATTAGCTACGATACCTTTTGCGATACCTTTCTCGCGTTTGAAGTGAGGCCTTCTGCATTGTCAAGTCGACCGGTAGAGAGGTTCAACAGCTCCTCTACGTCTTTTCCATCCTTCCGTCATATAAAACATTTTCCATACTACATGATCTGCAGATGTAAAATATGCATGCTTTACCTTGCTGAGTGAAAGAGCTTATACGACGTGTGATGCTTGCGCCTTTGTAACAGGAGAGAGGTAGTGGTAAAGATGATGCCTGATCCCTTCTTGAGTCTGAGTCTCATACCATACTTCAGCGGTACCATATATGTGTGTGTACTGAACTCAACTATGAGACACATGCGCGCATCTTTTGAGAAGGTCATTTCGCGGCAATCACAGGGAAAGCAGTATCGCCATTGAGAAGTGGATGTTTCCTCTTCATGCATCATTATCATCCCTGACCTTCCATTTCAGTGCCTCCAATGTACTTTTGGCATCTACAGCTGACGAATGACCGAGATCGGACGTTCTATCCTGAATGAAATAACCCAATTTCTCTTTGACTATATCCCTTAGAGCACGTCTGAAAGGCGGTCCTTTATCATGAGGGAACACCACGGCCGTATCGATAACTTTGGTATGCAGTAACCTCAGAGCTCTGAGATCGTTTTCGAGTCTATTCATATTTACCGCCTAGTTTAGATCTTCACTCCCAGCGGTGAATGGTTCCAGAGGTATGAGGTAGACTCACCCATGTCCTACTAAGATAGTTTCTGCACCAATGAACATACATGCCGCCGCTCTGACCGAAGGTAGATCCATCACTGCCGTTTCTAGTTGTTCGGTAGTGATACCGGAGAATCGAGTGTTCACATCCCTATTTTACCATGCATTTTGCATTAGAGTACAAGAGATAGTTCAAAAAATGATCAATGCAGTCAACTCACAAGACTGGTACTGTCTGTCGCACTAACTCATCAAGAAGTATCTCTCCATTCTCGTCTACGATAGTCACTCTTCCGAGCGAGACTCCAGCCGTTGTGACTATAATATCAATTCTGTGTTCAGTCATGAACTATAGTCCACTTCTCAAAGGGATGCGAGATTTGGTAACTCACATATCATCTCACAATCCATAGCGACAACTTCGTTCCATTTGCCTAATCCACCTTCATCCCCAACGACCTGATTAACCGTTTTATATGCTACTCTCTTAGCTAGTTTTACATCGTCATCTCCATCAGTAAAGACGTGAATACCGTCTTCACAGCCAGCTTCACCTCTTTCCCTTCCGCAACATGTGTATATCCATTTTCTCCTTCCTTCTATCCTCTCAGGTACTGGACGTCCGTAGTGAAATCTACATTCGCCATGTCTCTTTTCCAGATCTTTCGAGGACACAATGAAAGGCACTTTGCATCTTGAGCACATATTCTCTGTGCCTTCAGCATTGGGTTCCGTGCCCGTCAACTCCGGATTGAACAGGTTTTCGTCGTTTGGGTTGGGATATCTCCATATGTCGAAATCTGCAAGTGGCAAACAATATCTTTCTATTCTAGCCCTATGTAGTCTTGATGCTTGTGCTTTCTCCTGAACTTCAAAATTTGCACGAGACTCTTTGACCGTTCCAATCGAAGGGTGATCCAACTTATCAGGCGGTGGTCGACGTGAGACTGATACTGCAGCTTGATGAATGGCTGTTTTATATATTCGAACGTTCGAGGATGATGCAGCTACTTCCGCTTCTTGGGCAAAGGCCGAGTTGTGAGCGATATCAGGCGAGATATGCAAAACAGCAGAGTACTGAATAGACATGCACCTGATCTGTCAGTGGACAGATAGGCGCATGAGAATGGGGGCGCACGAGGGACGATGAGTAGACTGACTGGACTTACAAGTTTCGCATATTGCGCATACAAGGTATTCACTGATGGATAAGAATACGCATCAGTAAAGGCGTTTGACTTGGACGTGAGAGCGAATCACTCACATCCTTTTTGTCGATCTGCCCGAGGATGTGGAGAAGGTTTCAACGCAATTGGTAAAATTGGTGGGCGGGACGTATTGACTACGGATGATGAAGTAGTGGTAGGATTCGGCCTAGTTGCAGTCATCGCTGATCTACCCGGGGTAGCTGTTGATGTGATACCCGTATGAACCGGGTTTGGTGTTGTCGATGCTTCCTAACAAACGCTAAAGGTCAATGCGATGCAAGTTCTGCTTGTGCGGATGACTCACGACTGACTTGGACACTCCTTTCAACGGAGATCCAACCGTTCTGACTTTCTTCAACTCGTTTAAAGTCACCCTTCTCACTACTCCTCTAATCCTCTCTTCCTCTTCGACATCGGACTTCTGTCTGACAGGCTGTCGTACGGATGAAGGTATTTCCACTTTCGGTGGAAGAGTTATTCTTGATGACGAAGCTTCAGCGTGAGAGAAGAAACATCTTGGTCTTTTGCAGGTTGCGTCGGGGCAATGAGATGATGACAATAATCCTAAATGCGAGAACATTTCTCAAGATGGCCTATCATGAATTTCGTTTTGATATGTATGTAGAGTATAAAATGGTAGCAGATAGTGAACCCTGTTTGAGGATAAAGAACAACATGACGGAGGTAAGAGATCCTCCACATTAATTTGTCACCTCTCGCGTTCTAGGAGGCATTTACCGAGATACCGTACGATTCTCTCAATTGAGAAAACAAAACAATTACAGCAGCAGGCGCTCTCGTCGTGGACGACGAGAAGAGCAAGGATTCAAAACATGCTGCTCCCAGTCCTGATGATGTGGGCCAACACGTCTCGTCAGCTGAATGCGACGGAAACAGTATGCATGATTCGAACCAGCCTTTACAAGAAAAATTGACCGTCAGGAAAAGAAACGTTATGGCTAATTAAAAATACTAAAATACTAAGCCAGGAACGATACTATCAAATATACCTACAGATTGTCTGATATAAATGATGAATCGGACAAACAAAGACGAATTGAGACACGTTTAGTAAGTGTACCTGAAGTAGGGGTTTTGGATATCGGTTAAATCGTTTTCACCATTGATTTTACCCAATCTCTCCATCTCTTCCTCAGCCAGTCCAGATTCCCTGGCTTCTCTATCTCTCTTGGCATTGACCCAAACGTAGTAGAGACGAAGCATGACTATGACCACAAACGTCAATCCGAAGCAGACAGCACTGGCGATCAATCCAGGTCGATAGAGAGGTGCGTCTTTGGCCAAGTACTAAGCGGGACTTTAGCATACATCTTGAAGAGACAAGGGGGGACTTACCAGCTGTGATCCAACTATATTACCAGCACAATAACCGACGAAGGACACTGTACTAGCCACTGACTTTTTGGTACGACCTGTACACAATGTCAGATGATTTGCTTTCCTCTAAATCGGGCCCACTCACCACCGATATTACTGGGCAACATCGACCAGGACATGAATGTCGCGGCGGAGTAGATAGACATGGTCAAAAGACCACCCCATTTCTTCCATCTGTACGCGTGTTCCTGGGGAAGCAAAGCGGCGACCAAGAGACCAGCAGTACCGGCAATCATGGAGAAAGCCATGTAGTATGTTCTGGTGTTACGATATCGTTGCGAAAGCCAACCGGTGATCAAATTGAAAGAACCTCCGACAGCACCACCGGGCATATTCAACAGGATAACTTGAAGCGAAGTGAACCCAAATGACTGAGGGGTCAGCTAAGTTATGCTTTTTGAGACTCACCTTAGTGACGATACCCCCAAAGATACCATATCCTCCATTGGGCACATTTGCCAAGAAGGCGATCAAGAAGTACATGTATAGTTGAGGATCGACAGCGGCCTCTTTTACCTGGGACCATTTCCATTCTGATTGTCCACCGCCTGAATTTTGGTTTGATACAATACGAGCCGCCGCTTGTTTCTTCTGCTCGGGAGTTAACCACCTCACTTCCTCTGGTGTGCCGATGAAGAAGAACATGATGACACCCCAGACCGCTGTCATACCGCCGAGAAACAAATTGATGGCTCTCCAGGCGGCGAATCCACCCCCATTCTTAGTGGCCGTGCCGATTCCATATGTAACGATACCGACGAAGACTGCATTTGACGTTTAGTAAAGACCGAACTCGTCAATGCCTACACCTGACTTACTGGCAAAGAACCCATTCATCGAAAGGAATATCATACACCGACTAGACATCTCGTTGGATCGATACCACGACGCGACAATCATCAAGAAGCCGGGTGAGATACAGGATCTACCGGCAACTTTAGTCCAATACTCATCTCCAAAAAAATGTCTCTGTACTCACTCAAAAGTTCCGATCAAGAATCTCAACGACATCAAGCCGGCAAAGTTCTGACCCGCGGCGAGAAGCATTACCAGACCACCCCAGACGATGACAGCGACGGAGAGGAATCGGCCGAGTCGAATTCGCTGCATGACATAGTTCATGGGCCCTTCGAAGATGAGGTAGGCGAGGTAAAAGATGGTAGACAGCCAAGCGGTTTGCTGACTGCGCACGGGGTTAGCAATTGTAAGATTGTATCTTGACTCACCCATGAAGATGCGTGTCAGTCGCGATACCGAACAATGTAGAGTTGGAAATAGATTGCTTGTCGGCGTATTGTATACCACTGTAAACGGTTAGCTTGAGTCATGCAGCAAAAACTGCACCCACTATGCTATAGCCATGACTAAGACGAAGTCAGCACGAATCTTAGGTACACTCCATGATGCCAAACTCACTAGGCATGAGGATCCAATCAATCTTCTTCAGCAGCGCCTCGTTTTCATCTTCAGTGAATTCTTTCTCAGCATCCACAGCGCTCGCATCGAGGATATCGTGCTCGGCACCTTTCTCCTCTGCCAGTGGTAATTGATCGCCAATCTTTGGTAGTGACATGTTATTTGGATGTATTTGGTTTGTTCCGTGGAGGAAGAAACGACAGACAATGTGGTCAAGCCGAGCCCTTTATAACCTGTGCCCCGTCCAGTACGGTTGACAGAACTCGCCCATCGAGTGGGATGCAGAAGATCGGTTGGATCCCGAGTCAAGGTGAAGATGAGAAAAATACGAGATGAAGCGCGAACGAGATTTGGCCGTGGTGAGATGCCCAGATGAAGCATGAACTCCCCGTCGGCTTAAGCGAAGTGTTTTAACGCCACCGCGATAAGTTGTTCGGAATACGCGACGAGATAAATTGGGAGACTCGCTCTGTGCAATCGGAGTTGAGCCGAGAGTCAGATAGCCAAGACCCCGAGTACCGGTAAACCCTAACAGGTTCATTGAGAGAGCACATTGAACGGAAATATCACTTTGCGTGAACGTGTATAGAATTTGTCGGATTCATCAACTGCTGTTCAACCATCCAAGTCAACCACAATGCCTGTAGCAATAGCACAGCCAACGTACGTCAAGACCAACCTGCTCGACATAGAAGATGTGTTGTCGAGACTGTCGCTCCCGGAGAAGGTGTCATTGCTGTCTGGCAAAGGTAAATAGGAACATATGCAATGGGATGACTAATGAACTCTGCAGATAATTGGCACACAAGGGATATACCGAAGCTCGGAATACCTTCTCTGAGGGTGAGTTGGTGATCTTCGACTTCGATTAACATCGTCGCAGTTGTCAGATGGCCCAAACGGTTGCAGAGGAACGAAATTCTTCGAAGGCGTACCTGCAGCCTGCTTCCCATGTGCTACTGGACTCGCAAGCACATGGGACGTGGACTTGATACATGCCGTGGGTATAGCTCTAGGTGATGAATGTCGTGCGAAGGGTGAGTGAGACCCCGAAAGGCGTGACTGACACTTTTAGGCGTACACGTACTGCTAGCACCTACAGTGAACATGCTAAGAACTCCTCTGAACGGTCGAGGCTTCGAGAGCTTCTCAGAGGATCCGTTACTGAGCGGATATTTAGCGGCGGGGTTCATTCGAGGATGCCAGAGCACAGGGGTGGCTGCAACGCTGAAGCATATGGTCTGTAATGATCAAGAGACGCAACGGGTGAGTCAAAACTAGGCTGAGATGCATGCTGATTCAAGTAGTACTCCATCAGCGGTAAGTTTTGGACTTCCATCGAGCACCTGCTTTGACTTATCTGTGATCTAGCGGAGGTGGATGAGCGAACTTTGCGGGAGATATACCTTAAACCTTTTGAAATCGCTGTAAGAGAGTCCAATCCGTGGCTCGTCATGACCAGCTACAATCGGGTAAACGGGAAGCACACCTCGGAAACCAAGGAGCTCATAGATGGTGTTCTGAGGGGAGATTGGGGCTACGAAGGTGAGTCGATAGGTTTGAAAGACATATGCTGACTGTCAAAGGCTTGGTGATTTCCGATTGGTAAGTCTTAAGTGAAAATCTCAGGACTAATGATGTAGGCATGGAACGTACTCCACCGATGAGGCGATACACGCAGGGCTTGACTTGGAGATGCCCGGACCGTCTATTATCAGGGGGCCAGCTCTGCTCAGGATGGTAACTTGTGGTAAAGTACTAGAAAGCGAGATTGACGACAGAGCTAGGCAGGTGAGTAAGCTCTATAAAGACATAGCTAACGACTAGGTTCTCCGTCTCGTCAATCGATTGATACCTTCCGGTATACAAGCGGAAGAGAATGAAAATACGGATCCTGCGATTAGCGTTATGAGGCAATCTGCTGCAGTGAGTGGGCTTCATAACGACGAAAGTTTTCGCTAATATCGCTCACAACAGGATGCAGTGGTACTGTTAAAAAACGAGCATGGTATCCTACCCTTGCCTTCATATGCCAGGCGAGTCGCTGTGATCGGTCCCAATGCTAGTAGGGCGCAAATTTTCGGAGGGGGAAGCGCTGCTCTACGACCGACATACACCATAAGCCCTCTTGAAGGAATCAAATCCGCGGTCGGTCCAGACACAGAAATAGTCTATGCAAGAGGATGTGATGCACATAAGCTGACACCGCTAATTGTGAGCATATATTATGTGATGAAGCGCTGACAAAGTCAGGGGCAGGAATTGCGAAATACACAGTGTCAACCTGGCTTTGACATATCATTCTATAACGATCCACCATCAACATCAGCAAGGCAACCTATACACTCACTTACCACAACCAACTCAAATATGTTCTTCAATGATAATTTGCCTGAAACACTGAATAGAGCATGTTACGCTACTGCCACAGCAACCTTCACTCCTTCACGCAGCGGGATATATGAGTTTGGCACAGGTGCTTTGGGTATTGCCGATCTGTACATCGATGACTTGTAAGTCAACCATGTCCAGTTCACACTGACATAAAAGCCTCTTGATCGATAATTCGACCGCACCGGTGGCCGGAGAGTTATTCTACGGCAAAGGCTCGAGAGAGGAGATCGCCGAGATACACCTAGAATGCGGAGTAACATATAAAATACGAGTGGAATACGCCTCACCGTCCGCATCGACCAGTTTCGTCGGACCACTAGCGCTAAGCTCAAGAGGCGGGCTGAGATTCGGCGGGTATCTCAAGTTGACTCCTGAAGAACAGGTACGAGAAGCAGTGGATCTGGCCCGCTCATCAGACGCAGTAATCATCATCGCTGGGCTGAATGCTGGTGAGTAGGTACAGCAAATGACACAGCTAACCCCACTCCAGAATTTGAAACCGAAGGTTTTGATCGTAAAGATATGAGGCTTCCCTCAGCAACCTTGAGCTTGATCAACTCGATACTAGATGTCAGGCCCGATACAGTGATTTGTATCCAGAGCGGTACTCCAGTGGAGCTGCCTTTCATCGAGCGGTGTTATTCTTTACTACACTTCTTCTATAATGGGAATGAAACGGGCAATGGTCTGGCAGATGTCCTATTTGGCAGACAAAATCCATCGGGGAGAATACCTTTTACGATACCAAAGGAGCTGAAGGACTCTCAACCTCACAAGAAGATCGAGACATTCCCTGGGAAAGATGGAAAAGTGAGTTCGACTTTTCGGGACAATTCTAATTCTGCATAGGTACACTATAGCGAAGGATTGTTTGTTGGATACAGACAGTTCGCCTCGAGCGGTCCTGGTCCTGCATTCGCGTTCGGCCATGGTCTGAGGTAAGTTTTTGAGGAGGTGGCGAGTTGACTGACCTCGTCAGCTACACCTCATTTGACTATGGAACACTCAAGGTCAGTACCACCACCCTCGCTCCATCCGACACTATTATGATTAGCTGCACGGTCAGGAACTGCGGTAAGATACCGGGACGCGAAATTGTACAAGCCTATGTGTCCCCTCCAGCTTCAACTTCCAGACCAAAAACAGAACTGAAAGGCTTCAAGAAGACGGCTTTGCTGAATCCTGACGAAGAAGAAATTGTCGTAATCACTCTGAACAAAGAGTCTTTCGCACTTTGGGATGAGGGATGGAAAGTCGTTGCTGGTCAGTATGAGGTCCACTTGGCATCATCCTCCATAAATATCAAACAAACCGCTATAATCCATTTAGAAGAGGCTTTTGTATTTTAGATCAAATGTAAATAAACGACCGAGCATTGTATACCTATGCATTACTGTGATATGTCTCCAGCGTTCACGTTGAAATTCGTATCAAACAAACTCGATATATCCATTGTTCGATCCCCGGTCCACGCGTCGAATGGCAAGTTCCACATCATATCGGCAAACGGATCGGGCGCATTAGTGTTAGTGGGTAGTATCGCAGGCTCAGCCAAGATCGCCGGTTGTTCCCCAGTGGTAAGGCCGAATGAGTCGATCAGGCTTAAAGCAATCAGCGGAAGCCGTTTCTTCTTGTCACTCACGAAGCGAGGTCCCCCCTGAGACCTGGTAACATTCCTCCTATACTATCTAGTCTGTCCGTCCAGATATCCCTTTGCGCGTCGGTAGCAGTAACGGTGGCTATTGGTACAGCGCTGTCATTCCCATCGCAGCGCTCATCAAATGCCTTGACTAGGTCTTCAAAGCAGTCGAGGTATGAGCCTGCTATCGGGAATTGCTGGGCGTAGATGAACACTGATAAGATTAGCATTAATTGAGGTTATCGATTGCTTACAGCATGTAGAGCATGAACGTAAAGCTCTGGCCACTGTGGAAGAAGGTAGAACCTGCGGATGGTTCCATATCACTTGTAGCAAGGTCAATCCACTGGAAGTCAGCTCAATCCTGCATCGTGATATCTACCTCATGAAGATCTTGCAAAGCACCCATGTAGCCAAGTTCTTAGAGTCCCGGCGGAGCAGCTGGCACTCGATCTGGATATCAGCGAGCTCATCTTGAGGGCAACTCACATCTAGCACCGCCGCAGCACTGCCTGCGCAGCTGGCAAGCCAGTAGTCTGGCGCATCGTGCTTGGCTGCCAGTGGTCTCAACAGGATTTGAACACACTGCATATGTATCAGCACTAGTAACGACCTCGTTTACGTACATTGTGATATTCTACCTCGAAGAATTCGTGTGAGCAAGCAGGTACTCGATTATCTGGCTCCGGAGGGTAGTTTCCCCTCCACATATTAAGCTCATTGAGTAAAGCCTGAACAGCGTTTGTATCGTCCAGCGAGGGCCGATCAACTGTATATACAAGCTCATGGATCTTCGACTTCAGCTGGTTTAATCGGACAGTATGTATGAATGAGGTCATCTAGGAAACTAACTTAGCATGCTGCAATCTCGACAATCGCACTTACGGAGGTGAAACAGCCGTATCCAGGACGATATTCAACCCCAGGGCGGTTGGTCTCCGGCATCAGAGCTTGAGCTGTCAATAGCTCACAGAGCGCGTCCTGGTCGGCGATATTGGCGTCAAGATTGACAGGCAATTCAATGTCGATGTCACGATCTTGTATAGCGAACGGTCTACCGAATTGGATCGCGATCATCCTAGGAGAAGGTGCAGATGGGCAATACAATCTATCCCCTTTCATAATCGCAGATTACTGACTCACCTATCTAGAATATATGCACCCCACCAGACTCTTTGCCTCATACAATAAGCCCTTGGATCCTTCTCTCGAACATGTTTAGAGCGTATCTTCCTATGCAATCCTAATTCGATAGCCGATCGGATCGCTAATCCGCCTGTATGCCAAAGACTGAATTCAGAGGATGTATGCCTGAAAGTATATACGATTAATAGTAATAGAGCTTGGACGGTTGATATCGACTTGATGTTGGATAGTGGTACAAAGTGCCTCAACGCGCAATTGTAATATTCCTAAGATGTGTGAGCTCGGTTCATTCGCACGCGAGTACTTACCTCATGTGATACTGGATTGATGATATTATCATTTTCAGATAGCTTTGAACCCAAGCCATACAACATCCACAGGAAAAAGCTGCCAAAGTAATCTTCAACCTTGTCACTTTCGTTGATAGTTGATGGATTGAACGGCTGCAGGCTACAAAGATACTTCGCTCTTGACTGCCACGACTGGATTACCAGCCAGTCTAGGAATCCATACCTTGCTTGGATTCGATAGTATACAGTAGAGATATAGTGATTTCCTAGATTTTCTGGAGGTGGTAATGGAAAATCACTATGCTCGTTTGTGACACCGGGTACTTGGTACTGATTCAGGTTGGGTATACGCGGTGTGCCTGCTGATGTTCTCTGCCTCAACGACCTACCATGGGCGTCTTCAGCTGTTGCACCGATAAAAATGCAACTCACTGCATGAGAACCTTCGCCCATCCTACACCAGAACTCCCACCGAGATACAATGGATCTGCTGCACCCTGTGTTCGAGCGATAAACGTGAGAATAAACCTCCGCATATAAATACAGAGGGCACTCACGTTTAAACTTAAAAACCCCACTCCTGTGGCCAGGTTCTCCGAAGCAGAATCATCAAGGTCATTCTCTGCCCCTCTTGATATACGACGAGGAACCACGGGCACAGTAAGCCGAGATGACGATATATAGTCTTCCAAATGCTTGATGCGGTCCTGCAATTCTACCGTGTAGCTAGATTGTTGCGTCAGGGTCGACTTTGATATCATTATCAACTCACTTCTGCAAATGGATCTCGTTGGGACTCTTTTCGATGAAATCGCATCTGGCATCTGCCCTTTGACAATTGCGACACTTGCTACCTTGACCCGGTAGGCCTGGGAGTCTGTGAGCCATCGCCAATGGGTAGTCTGAACACTAGCTCACACTTCTGCTTGCGACTCCTGCATCTCTCACACGCCAGACCTCTACGTTTTCTAGAGGGACCGGCCACGGATTCTGTTGTGTTCATCGGCAACATCGATGAGATGAGGTGAATTGAGATCAAGTAAGGTAGAGGATTCATCTATGAGACGTGAAGAGGGAGATAGCGTTCGAATTCGAATGGCCCCTTCGCGGGCAACTGGGAATGAAATATGACTCCGACGGAACTTGTGATTACACCCCGAGAAAGAATTCGAAAAACAATAATCAACGATATGACGGTCATCTCGATTTCTACATCTACAACGATCTCACAGGCACTCCGAAGAGCATGGTCTTATCACTGACACCCTCATCCTCAACTTCGAGAGCATTCTTTCGATCTATCGGAAGAGCTCAAGCGTCGAGGCAGTATCAGTTCTGCGGCCCGTCAGAAGCTAGAAGTCAATCCACCTCTTCTTCTATCTCTCCGGTCAAAACACCGTTGGAAGATGTCAAGAACAATGAGCTGGCTAAAATAATCCGGGATACCATAAGAGTGAGATATCTTCTTGTCTTCCCACGCACCGAGACTGACTTACTTGCTTCATCTCATTACCTCAGTCTACAGGACCCATACCGATTTCGCGATATATGCAATTTTGTCTATCTCATCCTACATACGGTTATTATCAGAAAGGAGATGTATTTGGTGAAAAAGGAGACTTTGTTACATCACCTGAGATATCACAGATATTTGGAGAGGTGAGTCTACTTACTCATCATCACTCCCGATTGCTTGTATAGCTGATTCGACTTCACGATTCATTTAGTTGGTTGGTATATGGTTCCTTACGAGATGGATGGAATCGGACTCACCTACCCGAGTGAGAATAGTAGAACTGGGACCTGGAAGAGGTACCTTGATGGATGATATCCTACGAGTGAGGTTTCCGAAGACGTGTCTGTTGAAGAATCAGGAGCTAATATTTATACGAATAATCTCAAGACACTGTTCAATTTCCCTGGAATAGCAGCATCGCTCAAGTCAATTCATCTTGTTGAGAACAGTGACGCTCTAAGAAAGATTCAAGGCGACAGGCTATCAACGAGGTTAGAAGGCAAAGACGTTTCTCTGCATTGGTATACAGGAATCAACGAAGTGGAGGAGAGTAAGTCATTTCATTCTCCAGTAGAGAATCAAAGGCTGCTGAATTGACGACTCCGAACCGAATCGCTGATATGCTCATTCAGCCGATGACACATTCACGTTGTTTGTAGCTCATGAGTTCTTCGACGCCATGCCTATAAACACCTTCGAAAAGACAAACATGGGCTGGAGGGAAGTTCAAGTTGATAACGATCCTGGGTATAGTCCTGGGTAAGTTCAGTCGTCGCCCCATCCCCTCACCACACTACCGTGGAGAAATAAGAAGGAAGCGCGGATCCTTCCACTATCATACTCGACTAGACTAACATGGAGTCAATATCTAGATTACCGACTCAAACATCCAGATCAGGTCTTCGATTATCAATCTCCCCCTCCCCTACTCCTTTATCATCAGTATTACCAGCAACTTCACCTAGGTTCGCTTCTTTACCTGTTGGCTCAAGGGTCGAAATTGCTCAAGAGTCGTTTAAGATCATGAGAAGAGCTGGTGAATTACTAGGAAGTGGACATACGAAATGTGGAGGAGGATGTGGAGTCGTGGTTGATTATGGAGGTGATAGGGCTTATGGGCAATCATTCAGAGTAAGCCAATCCGGTTCATACTTCAAGCGGTCTCACCGCGAAAAGCCCAATGAAGGAACGATTGCCCTTTGTTTGGAACCAAGAGCTGATTAGCTCGATTATCACGGTTAGGCATTCAAAGGTCATAAGATTGTAGACACATTTGATGATCCTGGACATGCAGATTTGACAGCAAATGTAGATTTCGCTTATCTCAGAGAATCATTAGCTGGTACTGGTACGCATTCGACGATCTCCCTTGACCCGAACGAAATTGTTATTGTGTCGTGCGCAGTCACACTGATCAATCTATATCACTTGTGGTCCTTCCTCAGGTACTTCTTCGCTAGGACCTATCCCACAATCGTCCTTCCTCCTTTCGCTTGGCCTCCAACCCCGTCTTCGAAAACTCATAGATTCGGCTCCTGAAGAACGGAAGGAGGACATCAGAAAATCCGCTCAAAGACTCATCGATCCTTTGGGTATGGGAGCTCAGTATCAGGTCATGGGAATTAGCAGCGGTGAATTGAAACCTGGGGAGGACATCTATCCGTTCATTAACCCCAGTCATAAGAAAGAGGAGAGCAAAGTGTTGAGACCGTAATTTCTCGACCATCGAGCCACAGCACAAATGCGAAAATGCGAAAATCAGTGAGATTAATCTACATGATTGGTATATACAATAGGTATCAGATGACGCAAACAAGGTATGATTGTTGATATCTGAATAATCCGGCCTAGTTCTCGAGTGCCCTCAATCTCTCTTCTAATGCTTTTAATCGACACTCAGTTCCTTCCCAGTTACTACCTATACTACCAATGGCTCTTTCTAACCCATTTTCGACCTTTTTTGTTACTTCTTGCAATTCCTTTATTTCCTCTGTTAACGATTTATCTTCATTCTGAAGTTTTCTCAGTGAATCGGCAACTTCGCTAGCTTCGGCATGTAGACCACTTAGACTCCTCAACCTCGCCAGCAATGGTTGTAAAATGGGTAAAAGAGGGTCCAACCTAGGTAAGAGGTTGAAGAGCTGTTGAAGCGATTGATATTCATTTTGAGAAAGTGATATTGTCGATGAATTCGGTTTATCACTTTGTGCTGGATGGGCATTACGTTTTGATGATTGAGCTCTATCTAGATCTACTAGAAGAAGTTTGATCCTACGTGATATAGCATCCATATGACGTGGTTGTGTAAGAAGGGAAAGTAAATGTGAGTGTTTAGCTAAAGTTGACAGCAATGGTGCGGTATTCTAGATATTCAGACAATCGGGTAAGTATACTGCCAAGGATTTACAGATAGACAAAAGCGAGAGCTCGTTACTGTTCGGTGGAGAAACGTGGAGAAACAGGGACACTGACTTGATCTAATCCATCTCCAACTGGTCCTAAAGCGCTTTCGATCATAGCCAGCCTTTTATCTATTTCACCTAAACTGACATCCCCATTCATATAGCCATCATGCTCCTCCTGGTTTTTCTCATCTGACGGCAGTGGTGAAGAAGATGACTTATTCAACTTCTCTAATCTATCTCTCCACTCTATATTCCCTTTCCCTGCTTGATCTGTAGACACAGGGGGGAGTCCATTGATGTCTAATCTACCAAGACGATCTTTCAAGCTTGATAGTTCAGAAATTGCATCGAACGGTTGTTTAGATGGTAAAACGGACTTCCTCTTCGCTCCTTCTGTCTTAGCTGGAAAAGGAGGTTGAGTTGAAATAGTCGTGGAAGATGATGACGACGATGCTATCTCAGCTTCCACTTCCGCTAATTCGGCTTTCAGTCTACGTATTCGTGCTATTGCTGATTCTCGTATAGGCACTTCATCATCATCCGAAGAAGATGATGATGTCGATAGTGCATGTCGGGATAGAGGAGGTAAACGGGGTCTGAACGTTATATCTTTTGGATCTATACGCTTGAGCATCAGAATCCCTCTCTGTCACCTCCCTTGTGGGTGCACAAACGGAGTAACTCTACGTACCCTTCCTTCGTGTTCCTCTTCCAAATACCCTCTCAGCTTTTCTCCTATTTGGTAAAGCATTCAAATCTATGTTATCTGAATTCGATTTGGAGGGCCTTTCATCTTCCATACCATCATCTGCCTGTCATGCCTATGTGGATCAGCTATACAATTTAAATTCCTCCTCGCTACAACGGAAGCTTACTGGTCGTAAGAGTGTATCTGGTTCGTCCGGTGTTTCGAATATATCGGGAGCTGTATCCTGAGGGATGAGGGATTATATAAGTCATCTGCTGCCTTCTGAAAATTGTCTAGACACGGACAGCTGCTCACTATATCTGGCAACCCCTGATATTTGCTCATCTTTGTTCGAAGCTTCTCGTCGGTGAACTGAGGTGAATACAGAGATATCTTCTGTGACTTGTTTTTTTGATTATCAGCTTTCTTTACCTTTCAACGCGTCTTCCTATCTAGCATGTTTTACGTAATGGCAGAGCGGTGGAGGTAGTCCATGCTAAGCTGGTAGGGTTATTGTGACATGTTTTTGATGTGAATGTCTTCTTCCTTTCCTTTTCAACTCTTCCATCCCATTTTCATGCCTCATCTGTAAGCAGATAGGTGCTTAGCGATTATTTCATCGGCCAGATCATCTATCCTCCATCGAGCATGATGGGCGGGCGAACATGTGAGCTACACACGCCGATCTTTCAATGATCAATTAACACTCTTTGGCTTCACAGTCACTCTCGTCAAGGTGATGGTAACGGAGCCAAGATTGCTACCCGTATCACAAAAAGCGAAGCCCCGATGGAAAGCACTGTAAGCAGCGTCCTATAATCTTTAGTGTACTGCTCTTCCTGACCTTTCGCCCTTCATATAAAGCAATGGACGTTTGAATACCTCTGTACATTGTCGGGAAGGTGAATTAGAGATTCACCTATTACAGGATGGGAAGTTCATTGTAAGTAAATGATCCCTTGATCTTCAGTACACTCTTACTGATTCTCAGTCTCACGTCAGGTCAAGCAGCTTTTCACATTACTCTCGGCATTAGAAACACAACCACTTCGAAAAATCACCACCGGTCCTTTGGCCCTTGCATTCTGGTACGATTCGATCCAGACACCATTCATATCAGGCATGAAAGTAAGCATAGCCCATTACATACAAGTTTTCACCATAAGACTACAGCTATACTTGGCTAAATCTGTCAATCATAGATGCAAGAACGTTTTCAACTGGTCTTCACAAATCCCGAAGATCACATCTCCTTTCTTGACATGATGAAAGGATACTTCAAGATTGTACAGACTCCCAATCCACCGGTCATAAGGACACCTGTCGCATTACCTGGTTACTCTCAGTCACAGATCACCATCGAGTCTCGAGGTAAAGCTCTAAAAGGCGCTACAAGGTCCCTTACCAAGACTCAGAACAAGTCAAAAATAGGCGAAAGTCAATCTCAGTTGTGCTCTACTACGACACGTAGTCCCTTAAAGTCAACCCCTCAAGTGCATGATGACCAGAACGTCGGTGATATTCAGCCCCAAAACAATCAGCCAACGAATGGGGCTGACAGGCCATCGTCATCCAACTTCAGTCCAGGGCAAGAAGTCTCTCCCAGTCTTTCGCCTTCTGAAGATGACGCTACCGAAAGACTAAAGAAAGCTCTTTTGGGAAACTTCTCTTGCTCACCTTCACAAGCACAGAAAGACACTACTCCACCTGCACAAGACCTTATATGTAACAACACCAAGAGGATCAATTCGAACCTCAATAGACAAGGCAGTCACGATATCGACTCTGCTAGACCTTTGAGCTCGTATCAACAATTTCCAAGTGCATCACTAGATTCATCAATTTGTCCAACGGTACCACCTCATCCGATATACCGCCAGGATCTGATGGATGTCACTTCTGTCGACACGATCTCACAGATGCAAGCTGGAATACATAATTCAGAACATCCCCCAGAAACCCAATTCAACCCGACCGATGAATCAGAACCCCTCATCGTCTTTTCGCCCTGCTTAATTGCGCTACCTAGCCCTATTACCACATCTCTTTCCCCTATACTCAAAGACAGACCTGAAGTCGCCGATCTGCTCAGCATAGATCTAGACGAGAAGCATCAAGTGTTACTTACTGAACAACAAAAGGAAGAAGAAAGGCTCAGAAAGTGCAAAAGAAAGAGAGCCGAAATGGAAGATGAGCTAGAAGAAGAGAGTGAAGACGACGAGGACGATTTAGTAAGCTGACAGCTTATTGACCTCTGCGTAGCTGACCGGGATGTCAGGCTCAAGCATCAACTGGTGTTAGTATCGAAACGAAACCTAATTTGCTGGGCGGTATTCATTCTGTAAATCTCCCAAAGTTACCGTACGGAAGGGGGGTATATGATCTTTCGCAGGAAGATCTAAGGAAATTGGTTGAAGAGGTATTATTCGAGCAAGGGTTCAACAGACTTGTAAGCAATGACTTCGGACACGATTCTGGACATGAAAGATGATTTGCTAATATCCTCATGTCAGACCGAAAGAGTACACAGTATAATTGATGGAAGGCTTGCGGAACTCCACCGAGAACAGCCTTTCTTCCACACCATACATCGTTCAAGCTTGAATGATTGGTATACTCCTCACTGTCATCAATCTCAACGTCACATTTACTACCAAGATTCATATCCACCTACTGATCATTATAATCCTCAAGCATATACTCACCCTGGATATTCAACAAATTCTACTCACCCAGCTTATCACGATCACATTCCTACTCATACAGCTCAGCAATTCCACTACCATCCAAGCAATCGCCTACAAAGCATCTCAACGCATTCGGATCACCACAAGAACTTTTTAAAAGCTACCCAAGAGATGCTCACTTACTCACAGCAGTCGTATCACACTGACCATTCTCAGCTTGATCACAAGCAAAGAGCGACGCTCAATGAAATCCAGTATCATCAAAGCCCTAACTCGCCAAAGAAGGAGTCTGACAACTGGAACGAAGTACTGGATGTTGATTTCAGACATCATACTAATCATTGGCCGGAGCAAAGGGAATCTCTCACAATCTTATCGAAAAGTCAATCCCAAGGACGATATGCAGCGTCAGGATACGAAAATGGTGATTGCAGGTCGCGTCGGCCTGCAATAGATTCTTATTGTGGTTCTGATGAAATGGTCACGACCGAAGCTGAATCTCAAGTATATAGTCAGTTTACATTTGGGGGGTATCAACCCCCTGTACAAGAGCCTATTAAGGTTCAAGAAGAAGAGCACGACATTGGTGATGTTAGTGCAGAGCTTGATGAGGTGGAAGTAGAGGAGGAATTCGATTACGATCATGAGGTGGCCGAGGAAGATAGACAGCTGGAGGATGAAGTCGATGGGTAGTAAGTGCAAGATGTCATCAGAGAGAATTGTTTCATTGGTTTCCGTTAAGTGTTCAGTCACTTTCCAAATTATGCGTATTTCAATCATACGTGCAGAGTTATATCTGTACATACTCATATGATACATGCTATGTATATGAAATATCCGTACAACATCCAGTCTCATTTCCATTTAGTTCGATCGATCCCGCGAATGGTCGTGATGTTTTCGTGAGGGTGAACGTGAACGAGAGCGATATGTGCCCTTTCTTTTATTCCCATGATTTTTTTCTCGAGTATCTGTATGTCTCCTTGATGAAACGTATTCGCTATCATCCGGGGACGCAGTAGATCTGTCCTTCCTTCGTCTTCTTCTTTCCACATCTCTGCTTGGGCTTTTCTCTTTTGATCCCCTCTTGCCACGTCGGTCTTCCCTGTCCGTATCTGTATCACTGTCTCTATGTCTAGGTCCCCGCGTTCCGTTTCCATTTCCTTTCTCCTTGTCCTTGTCATTTTCCTTCTTAGACGGTTTCCACATGAGCTTTCCTTGACATTTCCCACACAATCTGACTTTGACTAAAGCCTCCTTCCTCTCGCCGCCTTCGGCATATACGAAAGGCAATTCGAAACTTCTCATTTCAGGCATCTGTATTTCTATCTCTTCTGATTGTCTGTTGTAAGCCCTTGCATTTGTGGTGGTGTTGGTATATATCGAACTTGAATCTGGATCTTTGAATCGTAATTGACTAGGATCAATTGAACGATTGGTGTCAGACGGAGATTTGTGATATTTACACCGAAGCGAAGCGCATGTAGATTCTCCAATACCGTTAATCACTTCTTCTGCTGTACGCCATCGGAGGGCGAATGAATGAGATTTGTAATGCTTGAGATCGATCTTTATCGGTCTGATCAGCTGGCATGTAAGACAAGACATACAAAGCTTACATGAACGGTATGAACTGTGGGAAAGGGCAGATTGCAAAAGTCTGAGAGTTGCAGGACGGTATGTACACCATTTCACAGTGAGACAATAAAGATGTACTCACTAATGCGAACTCCTTGAACAGTTTGCTTTCATACGCTCTCGCTACTCTCTCTTCCCAAGAGACATTCCTAGGATCTTCATCGTCCCTTATGAATCTATGATGTTCCCTCACTACATCCCAATCAGACTTCCTATTCTTCTCCTCTCGAGATAACGCGTCTTTATCAGGACCGTAGATGCTCAATAACGATTCACGTTGAAATGCATTCAATCCGGATTGATTCGGTCGAAGTCGTTGTCCTACAGGTATCGAGGATATCGAAGGGAGTGATGAGGACGGTGGACCAGATACCAGCTGCCCAGCCGCCTTCCAACTCATGTCTACTGTATAGCTCCAGTCTGAATGTAACTTGTATTGCTTTCTTTTCCTCTTCGATGCCAGACAAGCTGAGGATTGAAGAGGCCATTTTCGAGAGATGCCTGATTACATTCCACTCCGTTATCGGATAAATATCATACTTAAATGGGTTATCCACTTTACGTCCATTTTGCCACTCATACACGTGCAATTGATCCCGTCAATCCAAAAGGAGATTTTTGCATTTTTATCAACCGGTTAGAATTTGAACTTTTCTGAACTTTTTGTTTTGATCTTTGTGCTGTATATAAATATCAACCAAATTGCCAAAATGGGTCGACTAAGGAGATCAAGGTGAGTAGATCGACCCGCTGCTCTGACTTGGAAGGTCAATCTCGGTATTCGTTGCATGTAGACGAGCTGATCAATTGTTTTTTGCACTTGTTCTTGTTCGAAAATCATCTTTTGTCGATTGTTATTTTGCTCATTCAACCTCACTTGATATTTGAACCCTGCAGAACTCACCACGCACGAAGAGATGTCCATCGACTTGCTCGTACAAGAGTCAGAGTAAAAGATCTCGACCAAATTGAGATGGATCTCAGGCCTGGAAACAGAGCTAAATTAGAAAGACAAGAGATTGATGAGGATAAACCTGGATTAGGTCAACATGTGAGTTGTCCGCTCACTCTAGCTGAATTGATCTCTCGTCGGTGATGCAATCCAAGGAACAGTAGCTAAACAGATTGCTGTGTCTTTCCTTCCTGTAATAGTACTGCGTCGAATGTGCTAAATACTACGAAACTGATTTGGCTTTGCGAAATCATGCAAAATCAAAAGTGCATAAGTGAGTGAAGACTTTTTCATGTTCACAATCACCCTTGCGGACTGGAACCATACTTCTTGGAAGGCTACGCCATCTCCCTTCATTGATGGATCACAGCTGAGACAATTGTCATTGTAGGCGACGATTGAAGGAGCTAAAAGAACCAGCTTACACGCTGACCGAAGCTGAGAAAGCGGCTGGATTAGGTCAGGATAATACACAGAGAGGTGTAGAGGATGTGGTGAAGAAGTTCGAGGGAATGTCAAATGCACAGGAGGAAGAAAAGAAAGTAATCTAAGCCTAGATAGAAGCGGGACTCTATGCCTTTCACATTGTATGTTGTATATTAAGACTTCTTTTGCGATATGTCATGTTTAACCTTCGGTTCATTCATGACGCACCCTCTTTGTATATACACTTGAGATGAAACGGGGTATCACCTGTACTGCTGACCTAGCCGTCCATCGGAACTACAAATACGTACAAGGAGATACGGAAAGCAGAAGAGATTGATCAACTAACTGAATTGACGAAGCAAATCTGAAAATCGATAGAGTGTATGTAGAAACAGGGTTTCACTGTCTGTGCTTAGGTCAATAGTTCAGAATGCTGGATTTTAACATCTTTCATGTTCTGTTCTTTGTTCGCTACGGTAGATAAGCCCAGAACATGACTTACATTCTTCGCCAAGTGTGTGAATTCGGAGACTGTCACACCGTGTTGGTGAGCAGCGCAACAACAGTCTGCTGGGTGTGCGACGAGATTCGATGCGCTGAACATCGTCAAAAACCTTTTCACCCTTGTGGAACGTTTGATGAAGTAGTACGTGGGGTACACCTTTTGATCACTTCCATTCTGAGCTGATGTTTAACATAGCTATCAGCTGGATTGGACGACCCACAACTCTGCTCTCTCGGTAAGGCAAGCAAGCTCAAGCGCGTTAGTCCTCCTCCCCAATCACAATGTGTCCGAGCGCTGATCTCGATAAACAAAGTTCATCGACCTGCTGGTGAAAGTCAGGTCCATCGAACAACAGATCACGCAGCAAGCAGAGTCTTTGCGGCCCAATCACCGCTGTAATCTTCATCTCCCCCCGAGTGCCCAGAAGATGATGGACGAAAAGGACATGTACAACGGAGTCAATATCCACTTTCCTATCATATTTGATGATGGAATCAAATGGCTTTTAAGAGTCCGTCAATCACATAACGGTAATCCACCAATTGGTATTCAAGAAGTCGTAATAGCAAGTGAGGTAACTGTGTTAAATATTCTCAACAACGGAGGAGTACCTGTCCCCAAAGCATGGCTCAATCCACAACATGGAGATCGCACAGAAGAAAGTTCCGCAGCTGGTGAGTATTACTCTGCTTGACTAGACCAGAAGTATTGACAGAAATCGAAATTTTAGGTGTTGGTGCTTTACAATACTTCTTTTATGAGTTTCTTCCAGGACCAAAGCTGAAAGTAACCAGAAGAGGCGATGATGCACTTTGGAATCCTGGAACGAAGATACGTAAATTTATTGAAGATTTCGCTAAAATACAAATCAAAATGTCAAACATCCCTATATCAGCTAATCTCATTGGCTGTCCCGTCTCCCCTTTGGGAGACAATACGAAGCTGATTGTTGGTCCCCTTACATCATGCCGTTGTCTCAATATGCTTGATCCTCCCTATTTCCCCGGACCTTTCCGTACTAATCAAGACCGATATCTCGCTCAAATCAATACTGCCCTAAGCCATATCGTAAATGGTCATCTGTGTCAAAAAGCCCCTTTGGATGGATATCTCTGGCATCTCCAACTGAAAGAGTTAGTTCAGAATTGTACCGAGTTAGACAAAGAGTTTGACCAGGTATTCATACGTCACGCAGATGCTAAAGAGGATCAATTCATGGGGGATGAGGATGGCAGTATTTCTGGAGTACTTGATTGGGAATGGTGAGTGAGAGTCATTGGTCCTTCATCACCCAGAGAGCAATACTGAAGTGGAAATATAGGGCATATGTAACAACTAAAGAAAAAGCATTCTCATCACCTGTCTTCTGCTTTCACCACAACAAGTACTTTGGATCTTCGATGGACCTAGTCCCTGCGGAACAGCTGTTGGTACACGCTTATGAACGGTTCGGAAGATCTGATTTGGCGGATTGTGTTCGGAATGGTAAGATTTATCAACGACTCAGTCACATAGGTACATTCGATCAGCAAATATGTCGTCAATCAGCGATTTTAAAAACGTTCGCTAAATTCAAGCCTGAAGGGTTTGACCCGCCAAATCGGGTCGGTGAGAAGTGGCGTTTGTATCTCGCCAATCGCTACCATACAGATCCTTGCCTTCCCGAAATGATCGCTCGAGCAGGATGGGAATCGGAAAAGGCATCTTGCTGAATACAAGGACCAAAGCAAGTATTACGCTCATGGAGTTTGGCATATCTCATTGTAGCATATCGTCATGTATGTCTAATTACTCTTCCTTGATCCATTCGAGATGAGGACAACGCCATATTTAATTATTCACTTCGGAGTATGCTTTCTATTCGATGGGTTCACATTATACATTTTTAATGGTAAGAAACCGGTATATTGTGTTGTATGCAGAAAGGGAATGCGGCGCTGTGAATGGGGTGTAGATGTAGAGTCCTCTATGAATAGATGGTTATCCTATGAACCTGAAGTTAGAGCTATGTATAGCATACTTTCAATCCCCATATCAGCTTTGGTAAGACATCAAAGAGGTATGACCCGAATGATAACGTCTAGTGAATGGGACTCACTTTGGGCTGCATGCCCTCACTCTGTTCTACAGCTTTCAACATGAACATTTCGTGAAACTTCCTTGGCATATCCCTAGTTGCATCTTTCCCATTTGAGTTGTTTTTACTATCTGGTGCTGAGGATGGGGGAGCTAGCACGGTGGGTCCATGGAGCACTGAGCCGGTAACGTTGATGATCAAGGATGGTGGGGTATTTGATTCGGCTGATTTAAGCATAAACCAAGAACCGGTCAGATCGTATTGATTTCATTGGAGATGTAACATTGATTGTATAGACCTCCCTCTCCAAGAGATTGCTCACCAGATACTGGATGACAATCTAGTGTTTGCAAGTCATGTCTGCTCAATGGAATACCTTTCAGGAATTCTGACAACGCCGCTCGTTCCGAGGGGACAGTATTTCCGTTCCAGATGACCTTGGAGGTTGGGAGATACATCAAAGGTATTTCCTAAAGTTAGCAAGATCACTTGTCAGTATTTCTAAGATTACATCCGAATGAGCATTACATCCGACGAAAGCATACGCAGGGGTACGATTGGGACTCACCGCATCTCTTCGCGTAGGCTCATCATAAGCTTCATAGTAGATTTGACAGAATGCAATAGCCCCATGAGATGCAGCGTCTATGGCAGGTGCTCCCCAAGGTTGTGGACTAGAGGAAGGGATGCATTCAGCTTCATAGATCTGAAGTATCTTTGTAAATATAATCACTTACGCGGGCAAGGAGACAGGTCCACCTTGTTGAGGCTGTGGTATCACGGAAGGGGTAGCCATTCGATGTATTTGGTGACAGTCGGATGAGTGGGATCACCGATATACAAAGAAAGGAAGAGAAATGTTGATTCTCATCAGGAATGCATTAAATGTTTTTGTGCGAAGTTGGGTGGCAAACACTTTCAACATTTTTATTCCAGGTCATCACTTTTCATCCTCCCCTCTCAGCATTCGAAGATATTAATGATTGAGATGTAACTTCATGTCAGGCGATAGGAACTGCTTCACTGCTCCGAACCTATTACCACTCTTTTGAACCCACTTTGGCAAGTGAGAGGAAAGAGCAACGTAGACAAGTGGACAATGCCTCCGGTAAAGAAGCCGCTCACCTCGGCGGCTCGTCCGACAAGGCACTTCTCTCCGCTTTTCCTCCTCTCACTCCTCCTACCTCTTTTCGCCCTGTTCTATCCCTGGCTGTCGAACAGCTCATCGTCAACACTGAGACCGAATGACCTCTCATCGCTTCTGGTTTTAAGCAGGTCCGGTACGACCTCACCCAGTGTACTGATTCTGACAGCTCATCCTGATGACGAAGTCATGTTTTTTTCACCTACCATACTCGGTCTCACTTCAGCTGGATGGGATGTAAGGGGCTTATGTCTATCTACCGGTGAGCTACTCGTCAATACAAACATTGGGGTTTTAGCTCATCTCGACCACAGGAAATTCATCTGGTATGGGGCATATCCGGGAAAAGGAGCTATTTAAAAGTTACGAAGCTCTAGGGGTAAAATCATACGGCGTCAAAGTTATAGATCATCCGTAAGTATAAGCCGAACGGGATCCAAGGAGGTTCAGCTTATAGATCATGAACCCAGTGATCTACAAGATTCAATGAAGTCCCAATGGGATGTACGGCTTATCGCCAGTATCGTAACGGAATTTCTCGAAAGTGAACCAGTGGATCTGGTACGTGCTGTTATATCATCTAATAAAATCCCCCTTTTGTAGGTTCACTGAGTGTTTATCGGTATGTTTACAGGTTATCACCTTTGATCCTTACGGGATAAGTAATCATCCAAACCACATTGCGCTCTCACACTCTATTGCGCACATTTCAAAATCTACGAAAGTATTATACCTCAAATCGCCTTCTACGTTGCCGAAATTCACGGGACCATTGTATCCCCTCTACCTGCAACTAGAAGGAACCCTCTTGAATCTGGTGGGATCAACAAAGACTAAAGCAGGGGAACATGTGATGATCTCAAACCCTTCACAATGGTTAAAAAGCGTAAATGCTATGATGTATCATAAAACTCAACTAGTCTGGTTTAGGTGGTTGTATCTCGCTGCGTCCAGGTTAATGTGGGTGAATGAGTTGATTGAAGCCAATTAACGTAATCAAGAATGCATTTCGGGTATATCTGGGTACATGATGAGATCACAAAGCACAACAGGCTCACCAACGATGATTCGACGTTTAGACGTGATCCATTGCAATCGTATGGTGATGTTGGTAAATTAGTGTATTATGGGTAGATTCAACCCGGATGGTCGTCAATGCAACTCACGATGCGCCGGAATAAAAGCAATAGGATGGTTCAAATGAGGGATGTCAACCTTCGTATGGGTAACTGCGAGTTATGCGAAAATGTCTCGGGCGAGCATAGAACAATAAGAGCAGATAGAAGAGATAAGGGTTGCTTTGCCCACCTGAGGTTAATTACCCTAACATTGTCCCGTACAGTCTCTTCTTTGTTTGCTTTTTTTGGATGGTTTAGAGCTTGTTACAGTGCCAGAGCGCAGGTAAAATTATCTATCAATGCATCCAGAAGGAACATACCTCCTCTTATAAGACATGACCTTTATCTTCTTCCTATCATTCTGCAACATTTACTTCCATTCGGTGACATACCTTTTCTTCGCATCGATTTTTGGCTTACACAGGTGTACTTTAAACCATCATCGAGCCAGTGCTTAGACCAAGTTTGAAAGCTTCACTCTCGAATAATAATTGCTTCCATAGCTGGACAACGAAGGCTTCCGCATCTTCAGCTAGAATCTGTTTTCGAATAAGACATCAGTTCAGCAGTTCAGCGCTTGCAGGGGATCGGAAGACTCGGCTCACGGGTTCTAACCCATCCACTAGGTCATCGGAACCTTTCTTGTCTCTCAGGTGTTCCAGCACGAATTCCACTAAATCCTGATCTAACTCTCCAAGGAAAGCGGTGATTTTGGTTTCAACAAATGGTTTAATCTTATCTTTTATCGTAGACTTAGTCAAACTAGAATCAGCTCACAAAGCACAGTGAAAGTAATGCACGGAAAGCGAGACTTACCTCGCCTATTGAAGCCCAATCAATTGGCCTTCTCCAAATTTCCCTCTTACTTTCCGGTAGAGCATTTCTGACTTCCAACAGTCTAGCATTTCTTTTGGCTATCCTTTCAGCTTCAGTCAAGCCATCATTTCCGTTGATACCTTCGTCATCCAATTTGATGAATGTCCTCTTCTTTTTACGTTCTGACTCTTCGTCTTCTTCGTCCCCAGCTAATACGACAGGTTTATGGGCTATGACAGGCTTCTTCTCTTCTTTAGGTTTTACGTCAATTACTGGAGCTTGAATATTCAGCCTAATAGGAGCAGAGTCTTCTGTTAATAAACCTTTAGCCTTTTGCTCGATCTCGAATTCAGCCATATCAGCCATTTGTCTCTTCAAGAATTCTTCTGATTCTTTCTCTAAAGCTTGAAGTTCATCTTCCTCTTGCTGTCGATCACGAACATCGTCTTGGTATTCTTGTTGTCGAATCCGTTGTCGTCGAGCACGCCATGTCGCCCTTGGTAAATAATAAACATCAATCGGAAAGCCCAAACATGATGCAAGACTTGGAAATCGTACTTACCGGTCAGCATAGAAAAGCTCTCTACCCTTCTCAATCACCTCGTCATCATCCCAGTTCTCATACTGGTCCTCCTGTCTATGCCTGTTACGTTCAATGAGATCCTGATGGGCTTTCCGTTGTGCCAATTCCCGATTCAGGGCGTCAATCCTGATTCTCTCACGATTTTCTACTCTTCGTTCGGCCTGTAAAGAATTAGCAGATATCAGTGTGCGCTTCATTACGGCGAAGCCCTCTCAGTGATCGCTCGTCGAATGCCATGTGAGAAAATTCTCGATACTCACATCTCTCAAAGCAATATCTTTTTCTCGCTGTCTCCTTTGCCTTCTCAGATCCTCTTCTTCTTCATCTGTTCTACCACTATCAACCTTTCCTTCGGCAGATTGTGCAGCTACGAATCCGACAGGTTTATCGTACCCTTGAGGATCTCTCACTCTGCTTGGTCCAGCGCCATTCTGTTGGTATTGTTGTTGACCTAGAGGAGTTTGTTGGCCATGAGGAGAGCTTTGATTGTTCCATTGCCTCATTTCAGCTTGTTGTTGTTGTTTCGCTAAACCTCTATTCCCATATCCATAGTTTGAATTTGCTACGGGTGTTCTATTAAATGTTTGTGAAGCTTGCATAGCTTTGAATCTCTCTTTTTCCTCCTGAGCTACCTTTTTCTCCTTTTCTCTTTTAGCAGCTTGTTCTCGGAAGATGGATATTTGATCCAATACAGCGACTCTTTGATTCTCAGGTAAATCACCTTCCTTTAAATCTTGTAAATGCGCTGGAACAATCACTTGAAGAGGTGAATCTCCTCCGCCTTGTCCAGGTCCTGCATCGGGATGTTGTGCGTTGGGATTGATAAGTAACGCGACGATATGAGTGATAGATTTTCGTGTGGCTGCATCCGCTTCTTCATCATTCTATAGGTGAGAGGATGTTAGCTAAACTATTCTTTACCCAGATTCGTTGTTGAGTGACTATGATACAAGAAGCCCAAAACATGGTGGATTTGGATCGTGGAGAGGTTGGACGTACATCAGATCTGCCAAGAGTCGATTCGAACTCCTCCAAGAATTCTTGCGTTTTCTGATCTGCTTTTACCACCAAGGCCTTCTTCTTGCCATCTCTCCTTCCTTCGGGTGATAAGTCAGGTAATTCTACTCCATTGAGACATCTTATACACCTCAGCACCACTTCTGGGTTTTCATATGCTGCAAATCCGAAGGCTTGAGGTTTACCAGACGCTCCTGAAACCCGTTTCAATTCATGTAGAGGTCCACAAGCCTAAGAAGAAGGAGGAGGATGTCAGCGCTTGTGGTCGATATGCGTATATGAAGTAGTTTTCAAGCGATAGATAGATGTCATAAGATTACTCACATTCAGCAGATCCCTTAGTGTATCATCCTCAATTCCGAAAGCGATACTTCCCACGAAAACGCTGGTAGTCTTGACATCTCTAACAAATCCAGGAGGTCCACCCGTACTTGCTGGTGGCATATCTTGAGCGAATCTAGGAGCTTGAGGTAAGCCAGCCGGAGGAGGAGGAAGACCTAATCCAGGATGCGTAGGTCTAGGCGGGTAACCCCCCATCCCTGGACCTGTGGGAGGTGGTCGATAAGGTAATCCATTGGGTCCTGTTGCACCTGGAATGGGTGAATTGAAACCTTGTCCAGGAGAACTTATGGGAAGTGTCGGTGGAGGAGGTCTGGATCCAGGAGCGAAATTGGGTGGGAAGGGAGGAGGTACAAATCCAGCTGGAGGAGGTCGGAATGGTGGGAATTGCCCAGGGGGCATAGGCGCACCATTAGGTGGTCTATTAGGTGGGAAGGGAGGTAAGTTTCCCGGCGGTCGGAAGGGAGCTAAGGTATGTTGGCAAGGTTAGCGCGAAATCATCTTCTCGGTGAAGATATAGAATAGAAATGGATGAGAGCTTACGTTGGCCGTTGTACATTGCTAATGATGAAAGGTGAAACCGACCAGGGACGAAGAATGACAGAAAAGTGGAAATGTAATATAGTCGAGGAAATACTGGACATGAATGTCAATAACCTGATTTTAGACGGATGTCAAATTAAGGCAGAGGAGTTAGGCGTGCTTGGCACATCTTAAAGAGATGCAGCGAGTCTATTTTTTGGCCAGGCGTATGCCTAATTTGAGGTTGAGTAATAAGATAAAGCTTATAATCGATTCGAGTCGCCACCTGATGCATCAAAAGGATATCATTCTCTCCTGTCTCTCATATAAGAAGCTACGAGTGGTGTATATGTGTGCCTATGTGGAAATACGATCCTCAGAGAATGCGTCATGTAGGTCTTTACAAAACAACCTGGAGCTGAAGGGTTTTGGGCAGCTGAATCTATGCTCGCCTCAGTCAATGCATGAAACTTTCGAACTAGTGATCTCGGCCCTGACGTCCTCTGAAAAATGATAGAATACCTTCCAACGTCGTTCTCCACTTGGTCGGAGCAATAGAATGCTCGGATTCGGTGTCAGAGTCCTCTTCCTTGACGTGTAGCTCGAAACGCTTTGGCGTAGGCTTCGCTTTCTGTAAAGCTAGATAGTGAGCGGTACGTTCCCTGTCGATCTTGGCGGCACGTTGGTCCGGCGACAAAGCCCAATAAGCTTTCCTTTCACGTTCCCGCTTTTTTTTGCCTTTAGCTGCCAGACGGTTTTCCTCCTTTTCGTTCCAAGCGGTCTGTCGAATGATTTCCTGTAGATTTGGATCATCTCGATACCTATTGTATATATATAAACGCCAATCGCTTCCCACGTATAAGGGCGGCTGAAAGGAGTCGGGGATGTCGCAATTGAATACCTCAAGAACGTCGGACTGCATGAATTTCGTGTGCCAGTAACCGCCGATATCCCCAAGACGCTGATAAATCTTTCCGTCTCGAATATATCCGGCCATATCAGGTCGTCCCAACTGATGGTAGGATTCGATCAACACTTTTTCTGCGGGTGTGAAATCATTCTCACTGAATGTTGACTCAAGGTTATAGTAGATGAAAAGGGGAGCGGAAAACGCCTCAGCTTTTGTGGTTACATATGCGCTGCAGGTTCGTAAGCATCTATTGATTCAAGGATTGTGGGATCTTTCTGCGACTCACCACTCCCAATCAATGATTCCAGTAATCTTGCCGTCTATTTCTTGCATCAAATGGTCCCCTTTAGCATCTGCATGCCGTATGTAGGTCTCAAAAGGACGCTGATTCAATCTTGAGCAGTTACTAATCAGCTCCCTCAGCTGGAGATGCCAAAGATAAGCGTCCAAGGTATTCGCTTGGTGTATGTATTGATTGGCGATATGTGATAAGGCGATGTCTATGAATGACAAATATCGCTCTTGATTGGTTTGAAATGGCCCCGGAAAATTCGGCGGGTCCGCTAGGTGTTGAAAACCGAAATCTACCAGGGGCCCTGCCTTAACGACATCTGACTCGACTTGACCGTCTACGGGAGCCGACGTCAAAGAACCGATCAGAGAGGTCGCGAAGGGAGCAGAAGAAAGCAGAATCTGTGATTTAGCAAACTCTCTGATAAGTAGCCGTGTCTTGCTACCAGGTGAAATCATAGAATCCGCATCATCTTTGGGAAGATTAACGGGTGTGCCAGACAGGAACTCGCAGAAGAGGTAACTCAATGCTGTTACGGAAAAATGGGAATCAGTAACGATCCACGTATACACCAATGGACACAACTCACAAGGTTCTTTGAGAATTGTGGACGCTTTGGTACGCTCAATCAACGGCATCCAAGCATTAGGCACAGGCATCCCTTTCTCCTTGAGTATCTGAAGAGTCCTCACTTCGCTTACTGTAACTGCCTGTTGAAAATCATAGGGAGGAACCCCATTTGTTGACTGTCGGACACGGAGCAACCACTTGACGCCATCGTCAAATGAAATGGGGATATGATAATTGGTCGCTCCATGCATATCGGATTGACTGGACATCTCAGTTCCGCCATCTGGTAGTGAGAAGGTGAACGAGTGACCGGGTCGGAGATGCTCGATGTTTTTGACGATATCAGGTTGAGCTTGTCTGATCTCAGTGAGAAGGGCATCGTACTATAGACAGACAATCTCGTCAGAAGTATGGTCGACGAAGAACCGTCAATCGCACCTACCATTGCTGTGGCAGCTCTCTGAACGATCCCCTGGATCACTGTGTCGGATTTTTGCTCGTATGTCCTGCACTGGAGGGAGAAAGTCGGTATCAATTATGTCAGAAAATGAAGCAAAACCACTCACGAGGTTCAGTATGTCTCGACAGGGATGGAAGGCCTCGGTGTTATGTGTAGGGCAGAATATCGCCCCGCACCAGCAGCAGGGATTAGTGAAGGTGGTGATGACTGATGTTGGACAGTCTCCAAAATGACATTTGGACCGTTGTATGAAAGACATGCTGCTTAGATTTGGTGAAGTGGATAATCCTAGCAATACGAAAACAAACTGAGCTATTTATCTTATACCGTATGTCAAGCTGCGCTCGGAAGGAGAATGGGAAAATCGATCAAAGACTGACTCGAAAACACTAGGTTGAGCACTAAAACATACCTGACGACTCCCGACGAACCCTAAACTAATCTGAACCAGGGTGTGGGGCAATCAGCTAATCCCGATTACCCATCGCCATGTAATCGTTTGGGGTTTGTAGTATACAGTACCAAGAAGTAGGTTTGAAGTTTCGCACATTTGCAAAAGCTGGGCAAGCCTTCTTTGAAGCGATATGAGACCAAGGCAGGACATCCGGTAATTCGTTTCAACACAGTTTTTGAATGTCTTTCTATCATTCAGCGATACATTTCCGCGATGCTTTCTGATTCCGTGGGGTTTCTACGAGGGCATCGTAATGAAGCAGTGCTTTCCAATCTGCAGAGAATGGGACGCTCGAATGCGCTGCCTGTAGAGTAGGACTTTGCTTGGACATGGCATGCGTCTCTCAATAGGCACCGTGTACAGGTCGCTCGAAAGGCATGTGAGTGGCGACTTCCATTGGTGGGGCTGTCCAAGGGGCGCCATGGAAACAAGCGGCACCTTCCATGGCAAAAAAATTCCACCAAGCAATGCACGCCAGAGTCAATCCATATTTACACGAATTGTATGTGCATTTTGCGAGCTGTGCAGGGTAAAACAAACTGTTGCAGGCTCGGTCAAGTTGCAGCAACCTTTCCTACAACTTTGAATAGAACCATAGAGTGATAATGAACTGGCTATCTTATTGATCTGCATACCATCTTCTGCAAGTACAGTATAACGACAAACAGAAGATCCTGCTCCTTCTTCCATTAATAGGTTCCTCTTTATTTTGTTCAGCCTCAATTTCAGTCTCAAAGAGGTGTCCAAGATGCGATATTACCGCATCCACCACAGTGGTCCAGAATTTGGCCTTCGGGTCTAAGTTTACCGCAACAAGACGATACCATCGCATTGGACCCAAATTCAAATTTCGGAAGTTGCCACGGGGAAACGGTTGTCTGTTCCTGTGATATTGCCGTAGTAGACGGGGGATGATATACCGTTTCGACAGGCTGCATGGCCCAGTACGTAGTACTAGATATGGTTGGACCTGTTGAAGCGGCGGAGCCTGCTGTGTACTGAGAGATGGTAGCATCAGTTTTTACAGCCTTCGGGAGCTCGAGATGGTATGTCAGCCGCATCAGATGCAGCCGAGGTGTAGGTGAGATTGAGAGCACACCAATTGTACGTGTTTTGTGCCATTGTGGAAGATCGTGGTTATGGAGTCGGACGACTGTATGTGGTGTGGTTTGGTACTGGTGCGGTTATTAATGGGTTTGTTTGCTTGAGTGGATAAGTTGGATTGTCGTAGAGAGAGGGCACAGCGTCTTTTACTCTATACATGCCTTCTATATGACTTTCTGCTCCTACACATTCCCATGCATTCAAGACAAATTTGCGGTTAGTAGAGTCGTCAACCTAGATGATCGGTTCCTCCTATACCCGCGCAATGGCAACAACCCTAACCTTTGTCAACGCTGTCACCTAGAGTTCAAGCTCAACCTTCTGCTGCAAGAGTACATGCTATATTCTCCCCATTGTCTGGTGGCGTAGAGGAGCTGATTATTAGTGAGACCTATGTGCCGCACGTACTATAAACGACCCTATGAGCCGCACGTACTATTACCATAGCTCCCCATTGGTTCGATGGTGAACTCGTCGCAAGCGGAGCGAAGAAGTCCATTCTCTTTTCGGGTTGAGAAAAGGTATAAATAGCGTGTAGTCGTGTCGAAATTCCAACATATCCAGAAAGAAAAAGCGCTAAATCTCTCTACAAAGCTCAAAGATCTCCCAGCACTTTTCTAGAATCGCAAACATAATGAAGTAAGTTCTAGTATAATCCTCCTTGACTTCTTCGTCCTGCTACCTAGACCAGTCTCTGATTCAGTGAAAAATTGCTAGCGCATACAACGGAATCTGCACTCCTTGTGGAGTCGAGCTGTCATATCCACGAGCCTCATATGCCGTGCCCGGAAGGTGCATAAAATGTGAGTCAACCTTCAATGCAGCATCAGATATGAAATATTCAGCTTATAATGTCCACTCTTGGTATGTGCTTTGAAGTATGCTTTAGACCTTGGGCGAACTGCAATGAAAAAAAAGACAACAGGCGCAAGCCAATGCCAATAAGTGGACCACTAAGCTACTCAAGGATTCCACCAAAACTCACGAGATGAGCATGGCGAACGGTCAGTTGATCACAGCTAATGAAGACTCTCAGGTTGCAGCAAACCTGGTAGCAAAGTGCAGAGCGGAAAGAGACTCAGTCCAGAACGGAGGTTTTTGGCGCTGTTTCTTTATATATGCTGTAGCATAAGACTGAATGCGAATTCATGTGACTGCTACCGTACACCGTACATATAAGGGGTATGATTTACATTGTGAACAGGGATTTTGCCATGATTAGATGGAGCTTGGGGTAGCAACAGTAGCACCGCCGTCAGGAGCGATGAATTGACCATTGACGCTGGTTGTTATGACCCGACGTGAGCATAGGTGCAACAGCTGGAGTCAGAAGGATGGAGGGGCGAACTCACAAGACACCAGCATAACTTGCCAAGTATAAAGTAGCAGCAGCCATATCTTCTTCTTTACCTGGTCGTCCAGCGGGAAGTCCTTTGCCCTTTTCAGTGTCTTCAAGACTGGACTTGTGAGTTGATTCATCAGATTCTCCCGCTGTCATCTCTGATGGGTAGATACCGGGCTAGAACGACGTCACAAAAATGAGAATCGTACTTTAATGAAATCAATAGGGTCGCTCACAGCAATCTGGTTGACTCTGAGCTTGAGAGGAAGGAATTCCCTAGCCATGACTTTGCTCATTTGGACGAGAGCAGCTTTACTTGCTGCGTAAGCAAATTGACCACCTGAAGCACTCTTCATAAGACCTGAAATGGAAGATACGTTGACGATTTGAGAAGCGTATCCCTTGTTGGTTTTCGCTCCGGCATTGAGAAGAGGGATGAACGCTGCTGCAGTGAACTAAGAACGTCAAAGTACAGTGAGAATCTAGACCTGAGAAGAGAATACTGTCGAGTATATTGTGTGACTTACATATTGACCAGCGACGTTTGTGTGGAGAATATCATCCCATTCTTTGAATTCAGACTTAAGTAATTGTTGGCTGTATGCATTGGGGTCTTCTGCGTTTACGTCTGAATAACCTTCTCTGGATCCTTCACCGGCAATACCAGCGTTGTTGAACCTATACCCATCGGATGTTTTCACACAGGTGAGAACGAAATCAGGATAGGAGGGAAGGGAATAAACTTACAGAACATTGATACCGTCTTTAGCTTGACTTGTAATTTCTTTGACTAATTTCTCGATGCCTTGTTTGTTGGATATATCACCTTGTACAGGAATGATTTGACCTCTTGAAGTACCATCTCCACTATACTTCTTAGCTACATCTTGTAGTTTCTCTTCATTCCTGGAAGTGATGAATACTTTTGCACCGTTCTCGACTAGAGCGAGAGTCTGCATCAAACCGATACCTGTACCACCACCTATGTGGGTCAAATGGATCAACCGGGTCAGCCCATGCAATACCTCGCAATTTGGTCGGTATCCGATGATGTGGAATTGGTACATACCGGTGACGACAGCGGTAAGACCTTTACAAGAAAACAAGTTTTCGGCTTTTAAATGGGTATGTTCGGCCATGATGTGTGTTGAATGACTATTTCGTTTTGATAAGAGGCAGTTTACAGATTGGGGAGTATGGAATGAGATGTGAGGATAACTCTGCAATTGGGATATTGACGAACGACGGAAAGTGGTTCTTATACTTTTTCTGAACAATGATGACATGTTCCTATGAAAAATAAAGTGAAGGGGGTAGTCTCCATACCGTATTCGTCCACTTTTTTCATCCTTTTCCCCAATTGAACCTATGATGTCAAATGACCATCACCGCTTATGAAGAGGGATATCTATGCTCAACGCTACACCAAGGAATGTCTTCAAATGATGTCACATAGTACTTGGTGGTGTGTTCCAGGAATGTCAAAGTGGAGGTCGAACAAAAACAAGAGTGGGGGATGGTCATCTTGCATTTGTCACGATCGATTGAATTTGCCGAAATCACTAAAATGACAGGCACCATCGCCGATATTCCAGCAAAAGAAAAACATTATTGATAGCGGAATGCATGAAATATGGACAGTTCAGACAAAAATGCAAGGTATAATTACAGTATGTACACAGTCATTTCACAATCAAGATGTTTCCATGGACCCTTCTTCTTTCATAAAGATGTTAGGCCTTATCTTTCAATGACCCCATCAATCCCAGCCTCGATGGGTCTTGCCCTATCGTCTTCGGAAGAAGCCATCGTGAAAGGATTTGAGCCTTTCTCACTTGTCGTATCGGGCTGTTTGACTATCCTGGAATATTCTTTGGGAAGTAAGATTGCTCGATCAATTGCCACTGGCAATCCTCGATGTCTGCCTCGAAGCATCACAAGTATGATCTGTCATCAAACAAGATTAGTGGCCAAACAATGTAATTGAAATGAGTATTGTGGATCACTTACGACGATCTTAGATGCATATCCCCATTCACCAACAAATGAAAAGTTGTTATTCGGTGTACCGAGACTTAGACCAATTACAGAATATGCCGAAGTACATTCGAACAAGATTCGAAAGACTGTAAACCAATCATACCTTTAATCATCATATATCAGCTTATATTGTCTTTCGTCTTTAATACGATATGTGATAGGGCTGAAGTTCTGGAAGCTCACTTTTCAGGATCCAGTAATTTACCTCGTTCAAAGCAACATATCATGAAGATGGCTACTGCCAAAGGCCAAATATCAAATGCAAGTTGTTTGCGCATATGCCATAAGAGGTATTTACTACGATGATGCACCGTACGATTCAGATATAGTCAATGATCGGAGCATGACAGAACTCACCTAAAAACCTCATGGCGTTTCCCCTTAAATTCAGGTTCGTCTTCGGTCAGAGTATCAGGATCTTCATGATCATAGACTCCCAAAGCTAGATAGAATTAGCGTCATTGATCGTTCAACGGACGTTCTGAGAAAATACTCTGGCTTACCTCTCTCCTCATATACGTTGGTAGATCGAACAGACATGGCGATAGCTAAGTGACACGACATCAGCTCTTGTCTCCAGTCACGATGAGTCTGGACAATCAAACTCACGATAGATAGCAACATACATCAAGATCTATGCAAATATTCTGTCAGTCGCCCTGTTTCACGCGTGTCATAGTAATGAAGCACGGTCAGATCACTCACGATGTATAGGAACAAAACAGCTGGCGCCATATTTGCGATAGCGACTATACCAAATCCACTAGCCCTGACACTCAAAGACTGCAGTAAGCCATCCGAGAACCTCTGCCATCCACTAAGAGATTCGAGGACTGGAAGACCAATATTCAAGACCAGAAAAGCGAAGATTTCCACAAGCCTACACGTGTGGGCAATAAGCGGAATCTCACACACAATTATATGTCAACCGTTAAACTTACATGAAAGCCAAAAGCACGAAAAGAAGATACCAAGTTTGATGACTGGGGAACAAGTACAAGAAGCATCTATGAATTGGTTGATTTGTAAGCAATCCAGACGAATCTAAATTTCCTCCGAGGACTGACCTTCTCGGATGATCAAGTAAGAAATGAAGGGTTTCAAACTTTTCCCCACGTTGAGTGATTTTCGTTCCAACCCATATAATAAATCTTAACATGATTGGGAAGGCATGGTTTCCGGCGAGAAGTACGAAAATGAGGACGTAGATCAAGGTATAGCATTTAGAAAATGGCCCTAGCCCCTGATCGACAAGGCTGACACACGGGTCGGGGATCAGTAAAAACATAGAAAGACTCATACGTAATCTGAACATACCTCATCCCAGTGCCGGTAAATGCTGATGCGCTCACGAACAGAGAAAACCAAGTCTTATCCGCTGGTCCTGTTTGGACTCCTGCCTGTGGTTGAAATGCACTGTCCCAATTGTGAACCTTGTTGAAGTAAATGGCGATTATAGCGAATGGTATAGCTTGACATAAGAACATGTACTATATGTAGTGAATGTAAGCGTTGAGACACTTAAGCGAACCTTTGAGAAACGATACGTCTTGACTCACACTGCCGACTATGTAGATCAAGGTCCTCAATGCCCTATACTCGACACCACCGATCTGTTCAAGCTCTTCATCATCTAGCTCTTCGGTCCAAAATCTGCTATTTCTTCCTATCACTAAACCACTTAGTCCATCCGGCATCCATTTTGCTACTGAACCCCTAATGACATCTGACCAACTTTCAGCATGTCCCGGTGTACCAGAGGCGATGAGCTGTTCTTCATCTTTTGGAGCCAAAGTGGGATGAGTTACAATCTCTAGTTTCCTCACTGGTCTAGTCAACTTTCCTTTTGTTGCAGATGGGATGAAATCTCTCAATAACTCAAGGGGTGTAGGAAACCCTCCCATTCCGGTGTTCTTGTGTCCTTCAGGATGAGGTATATTATGCATAGGTGTAGCTGGATATGACTCGGTACGTGCGCTCATAGATATTCCAGTAGGATTTCTGGTGTGTAAACGTACAGGCGAAGGTTGGGAAGAATGACAATCATCCAACGAAGCAAGATTAACAGTTTTTGAAGTGATCAACGTATTACCTCTTGTTTGTTGGCGTAAACGTTGTCGCATTGTGTAAGTCTTCTCATAAGCACTTCTTGATGGAGTGTTGATCGGAGTAGCTGAATCAGGTAGACCGGTGATGTTGACTCTTGGGGATTCAGACCTCGAGGTTGGATTTGTAGGAATCAAAGTGGTTGATCTTCCAATAGTAGAAGGTTGACTTCTTTCCCTATCTATCGCTTGAGAGGATTGTCCTTCTCCATTGATAATTTCTACAGGTGAATCCGATACACCTTGTCTACCTAGTTGATCATTGTCTTCCGCATATCCTTCGATCTTATGCGCGTTGACAGGTCCTGATATCCAAGCACCAGGTTTTGACTTTAATTCCTGAAACTTCTTTCTGGAAGGACCAGCTCCTATTCCAGTGCCGATAGGAGGAAGAGTTTGTTGAATAGTCCGTGTACGACGAAGTCGATCGTTGATTATCAGTTGTTCACAGTGATTTCGGAAATAGTATTTACGGACAAGGACCATCATGAGAGATACAAAACATGGATCACCAATGATCAAGAGGATGAAGATGAGAACTTGCTGGAATGGGTGAAGGGCTGATATACTGCGACAGATCCATAGATCAGTTATCTGCCATGAGCAGTCGTCCAAGACTATGATTGAAATCGAGAGTGGAAGTTGAGATGACAGGAAAGACTCACTTGATCGTTGCAAGTCCACATGTCCTGTGCGTTTCGTCAGCTGTTGGTGATTCGGAACTTTGGGGACGACTCACGTCATAGCAGAGAAGCAGATGAACAAGCTATCTATGAAAGTGACTTTCTGTCTGCCCAAGGTAGTACGATTGGCATTTCCAGTAGCAGATCCATTAGCAGCGTAGAAGATACAAGCGGTGAGAACTGTATGTGGATCAACCATGATACTCGATTAGTGATCATACCTCACGAGAGAACTTTTTGTCACTGAGCTAGATCAGATAGATTATTGAACTCACCAGGCGTGAAAGTGAATATCAGTACATGTAGTCTGAAGAAATTCAAATGATGTTTTAATCTACTCCAAATTGATTTCTCCTTTTTTTCTTCTTCAGATAACGAGTCCATTTTGATCTTCACTTTATGTTTATGCAAACGTCTTTTAGTACTGACGTGATGATGGATGATAACTCCATCTGATACGAAGAGCTTTTGTGACATGTTCTAAAGTATTGATACAGATCATGTCATTCCTGTCGAGGCGTGTTTGAGACGGTTCATCTGTATGGTCGGACATTGAAACACATTGAATCAAGGGTGACAGTTGGAGAATTTCACAGTTCAAGTATCAAGGGTGCGTCAACCGTGCGCCCGTTCTGAGTCTATCGATCGTCTGGATTATTGATGGACACAAATAGTTCAGATCACAGTGGACAATGACGAGGTCCAGGTTTCAGCATTCTTGTTGAGCATTCTTGTCTATATATGTTTGGTTGTTTGCTCGTTGTATCTTGAAGAGATTGCAGAAGAAATACAGGAATAATGAGAAAAGATTGTTTTGACCAAACATGCATCCCATTTCGTCATTCTGGACCCATTTCAGGCACCATGACAAGTAGGCAATCTTCCTTCGTCTCCTCGTCTTCGTACATATCCTATCATCAATATCTCGATTGATACTTCTAACATTCCGATGAAGTCAAGTCATCGAAAGGTCATGACATGGTGCAATCCAGTATCTTACATATATCACAAGCACAATACACAAATACATGTCAATCACCACTTTCGTTCATACAGTAAATACGTCCTTGGTTCTCGTTAAGTCCTGCTACAGTATATAGTATACTCTCTTCGAATACAATAACCCTCCTATATCCTGAGCAAACCGTAATCATCCTTCAAATAATCTTTCCGGACTAGAGTATCAGTGTTAAAAAATACATTACACCCTTCAACATACAATTCTCTTCCACAATGTGACTGTACTTCCGTGCTGACCGCCACTCGAGTCTCCAGCTTCAAGTCTCAACAGAATTGGTCGTCGTTGGGAATTTATTGATTCCTTATGGTAAAAGACTTCTCATCCCATTTCCCATAAGCTGGAGGAGGGGAGATACTATCACTTCTGTTCGATACAGGATGAGGAGGAGGGGGAGGACAATAACGTGTGTTTGCCAAATTCTCATCTGCCGGTCGATTCTTATAGAATTTCCATGCGCTAAAGTCGTATTGTATTTCAGCTGAGATTCGAACCAAGCACGACCGGGTCTTATGTTATGTTGGAGAGGCGAAAACCTAGAGATTGTGGATGATATATCTGGGATTTACTTACGGCGGATCAGAGCCGAATCTAACGCTCTTTCGTTCAGGTAATGCCGGTAAAGGTTTATTGTAATCAGATTTATTATTCTGAGTAATAGACTACGAATGGTTGAAGGGCATCAACAGAAATATCAGACATGATACTGTACCAAATTGGAGATGGTGGCGGAATAGATTTCGTAGTTTGTAGCTCACCCTTATAGAGAAATCACCGGGGTAATGACCGCCAAATAAGGGTCCATCACGTTCATGTCTTTGAGAAGAATGTGAAGATCCCATATCTCTAATCCACTTCCACATGGATAAGAGCGAACGTTTAAGTTTATATATGTAAGGTTTAGTTCGATTCCTGATCAATAAGCAGTGAATACGACGTGGATGATTGTTATGATTGTCTTGGGTCGTACAGGAATAGAGATCCATATCGTCTTCACGAGATAATTCCTTTTATACTTAAAATATTCTTGTATCATCGTCATGCCACAGAGGAGGTTCGAAGGCTACTCGCCGCCTCTACAGCTAAAGAGGTCACCGGCTATTCAACTTCGCTCATGGAGTGTAACACGAAGCTCAAGGGGAAACATGAAAGGATGTTATCCAAAACCTATCGGCGCAGGAGGGAGAGTGGTGGCAATTTGCACTAAGCTCTTGGTCCGCACAGGCTCGGCTCAGGATAACAAGCATAGGAAACCTCGTTTACCCTTCCATTGGCAAGGAATGTAAGAGCTCAAAATCTCGAAAGATGAGTAAGTCGACCAGAGCTGAAGTCACATGAAGTAAACCTACATCTCAAGAACAATGGAGACGACTTCAATCTTTCGGGTAGTATGTCGGAAATACCTCGATGAAAAGATGAGTGCAATGCGAGTATGTCTCTCAAATCGGGATTATATGCTACCTACTTTCGGTAGAACGGGCCATACCTGCTATCGATAACGGAACCGGACCTCCGGTGTCTTATCAGATGACCTGTATAGCCCTTTCCGCCTTGGAAGGGTCATGGTGTATTAACATTGACCGAAAGATAACGGGGAAATTTGAATTGAAAGGAGGTTAAGTATCGGTTATCCGGGTGAATACTGTCATCTAACGACTGACACTCTGACGTCTCCAGCTGAGACTGCTTGCTTTCTTTCGCAATGAACATTGGATTCTAAAAGACAAACAGAGCAAGGGTGTTGATCCTAATTTGGAGGGAATCGAGGTGATCCCCGTGCCACTTTGTTCGAGTTACCAGTCAAAACCTCCACACGCGTGGTCCAGTGGATCCAGAAACGTCGCGTGAACGGAATATTGCATCTTCCATCTTGATAGCTATATCTCAAGGCACAAGAGCAATCAGTTTCAATTGAGTCAGAATTAACATGGGCAAAGACATAGACGATCTGTTGAAGCAGGCTGAGACGTTCGTGCGAGCTCACATGGCAGGGTAAGCCTATTCCCTTTTCACAGGTGTGGGGTATAGGTGCAAAGAATATAAATTACTTATGATCAAAGTACTGTGCTCGTAATGATAGGTATGATCCTTCTCACGATTGGCATCATGGTGAGCATCTGTACTATGTTATCTGATGCGATTTATCTGATATCATCCCGACTCGATGTACAGTTGAGCGAGTCCGACGTCTTGCTTTGAAAATAGCTCAATCTCTGGATCCTCAGCCGGATTTACTGGTAGTTGAATTAGCAGCTTTATTCCATGATTTAGATGGTAGGTGGTCAAGGGGAGTGATATATCTAATGAAAATGATGTCGAATCTGACTTGTTACCTTGACCACTATTCCTTTTTTTAAGATCGTAAGTGGAAACTCCTATAGGGTTGTATATCTGATTTTCCGTTTTTTGTCATCATCGATTGAGCAAGTTGAGCTTGGTTGAAATTGTTTTTTTTTTATTAATAGATAAATATCGAACATCAACTTCACCGACATTGTCAGATCTCTTATCGCCGTTGTTATCTCATCCGGCAATATCGTCTTGTCAATCAGAATTAATATTGAAAATAATACCATCAGTATCCTATACATCAGAATTGAAAAGTTTGATTGAACAAAACGACGAAAGACGGAATTGGCAAAGGGATTGTAAAGAATTACATTCAGTTCAAGATTCAGATAGGTTAGATGCGATTGGTTCGATAGGTATCATGCGCTGTGCAGCTTTCAGCTGTAAGGTCAATAGGAAATTAATGGAAGATGTAGAAACTGGATCCGGAGATGGAGATGGCTCTGGTTCTGGTTCTGCTGAAGGGCATTTCGAGGAGAAATTATTGAGAATCAGAGATAGGATGAAAGTGAGTTTCATCAGTCTCTACAATACAATGTGTATATATATACCTAAGTGTGATACGTAGTTGCGACAGAAAAGACAAGGCTAATGAACAACATATCTATAGACTCCGTTCGGTAAAGAGGAAGCTGAAAAGAGACATCAAACAGTAAGTATTTTCATCATTCAGCCGAACAAGGACAGGATGGGCTAACTTAGTCACTGCTCATGCATAGATGGTAGAATTCCTTTCGTCCCTTGACAGGGAAAGAGATTTATTGATATGAAAGTAAATCCGATTCATCGAATAAGATAGTATTCATGCATAGAACGGACAGATGACTGGAAGCAGTCTGAACAGCTACAACATTTCCAACTCCCCATCCCACCTTTTATGTATTGGCAGCCGCCCCAGACTTATGTTGGTCCATCTACTACAGGCTGATATGATGCTTATTTTCCACACTCTATTTCACTATAGCAAATTTAAATTTGCTGCTTCATGGAGTAAAATTTGCTGCTACGATATATCTGTAATTTTATTGTGCTTGTCAGTAAAGTAAAATATACGAAGCCAATATCATCCGAGATCAGCCTTACCCTTTATCTTTTACTACATTTCTAGTCTTCGATACGAGTGTATACTATGTCTTTCCGATCAGCGATATGGTTCGAAATACCTTGCGAATACTTTGGAACTCACGCTCAATACCCATCTTACATCTACAGCGCTCTCGTCGTCTTGATTGAATTTCAACCCGTCTTCTCTCAATCCTATCAACTTCTCCAGTCGGGCAGTGTCTACCTTACTTTCGGTCAAATCGTCCACTTTGCCTGAGAACTCTTGAAGGAGGTTGTGCAAATGAGCAGAAGGGAGGGGATCTATAACAGAGAACCTGTTCAGCAAGTCTTCTTCTTTCCCTTACGGTACTACGATGTAGAACACTTTGTATCCTCTATTCATCTCTTTGTTTGGCTCAGAATGAACGATTCAAAAAACTTACCTGAACCTTCACCACCACCACCTGCCCAAAGTTGAATTCCATTCTCTTTTGCATACGTTGTATATTCTTTAGGTAAATGATGACAATCAGGAGTATCAAGAGCGTTTACTCTTATACCTATATCTTCTTTGACGAGATTTTTCAATAATCCCAAAGGTGAATACAAAGTACCTAGTTTCAATTTAGGTGTGGTTTTTGATTCTTTATCACCCGCAGTGAGATATCGTGAGATTTCTTTCCAAGATTCAATAACATGTTGTTCTAATTCTTTAGAAATGATTTCAGTGTTTGGAGCTTCTAGACCTTCTGTACCACAACCGAACATTTCACTGGCAACGGTTTTTGATCCTCTATAATCAACACCTTTGTATCCAATTAATAAAGTGTCAATACTATTCTTGTTCAATCCTTTATATTCTTCTAATAAAGATAATGATTCCTTTACCCATCGGGTTTGCTCACTTTCGCGTTCAGATGATGATGATGACGATGAACCAGATGATGATGATGATGATGATGATGATGATGATGATGATGGTAACGATGATCCGACTAGATGAAGCTTGACGGTGAGTTCTAAATCCACCAGATAATCTGCTGAGATATCGTTTATGCCAGTTCCATTGATTTCACCATTACTTTGAGATTGATTTTGAGCTGAAGCGTTATAATCATGAGGTGGTAATGACTGAGACGAAGATGGTATATCATGTTTGATCAATCCATCTGGATGAGGTATAATCACTTTCCCTTTCCGCCCCTTGATATCGTCATCGGTATCGGTGACCAAAGATGAAGAAGAGGATGAAGAATTAGACGGGTAGTATGCGATAGAAGGTGAATCTCCATCTAAAGAATTATGAAGTGTCCTATGAATCAGAGAGGGAAGGACTAAGTTGGGTTTACGAGGATGAGGATATCGAACGGATAGTGGGATTTGAGAAGTGGTGAAAATGTATAAACCTTTGGGTTGGCCTTGTTGCTGAGATGCAGATTGAGCCGATGTAATTGAAGATGACATCTTGATATCTTCGCTTTGATACCAGCTACTTCGAGATAAGTGGGAAGGGGAAATGGAACGGGAACGGGAAGGAGGTCCAGTGGGATCTTATGAGTATCGAGTGTCTTTGTGTGGTGCTAGGATGATGTCGACGGGAGTTACAGCATGCGATATCTGGTGTGCGACTTGACGAGGAAAGGGTATGAAGATGGATTTCTATCACAATTCGAGTGTCTTCCACCTTATTTTCCAAGTCCCCCTGTTGGTTGTTGGTCCTTTCGTCGTCGGTTGTTGGCCGTTGTCCTCGATATCACTCCAGATCAAAGATGGGAGAATGATCGTTTACGGGAATGGGCAGGATTGAGGAATGAGAATGACGAAATTTGTGATGATTGGTAATAATCGTGATCATCTCATTTTCATCCCGTCGGCCATCTCCGCTCTTTGATCTCATATACAAAGCAAGAGCAGGTCATCTAGTTATCTATGGGACATGGGATGGTAGATATGAAGATGCATTGGATCAATAAGATCTGAGATTAATCTATTTATTGGGATGCCTTGCTGTCCAATCCGTAATGTGGTATTAGCATACTGATGTTCTATGGGGTTTTTGGGTGCAATTATTCTATAAGTCAGTCAATTGTTAAATTATTATAAGTATTTTTCTATTTCGTCAAATTCTATTTGTTTGTTCGTTAAGATCCCATTCCCCCTGTGTTCCACTCCAAGGTCAGACCTTGTCCTTCTTCCTACTATTCCAACAATACACTTCCCAACTTCCTAGTTTCTATCAAAGCGACGAATTTATGCTCTGGGATGTTTGTTCGCTTTTTGATAATCGAATTTTTCATGTAATTCATTTAATCTGATTCTTTCATCATCTTCAAGATCGACTTCGTCTCTATCTGCCAAAACCTCATATATTGTCCATTCGTGATGTAGATGTTGGGGGATATGTGATGGGATATTTGATGATAATCCGATTTGGTTTTCTTGTTCTACTAGAGGTTTGTTTCCTGTTCCACCTTGTTGTTCTGCAGGTTGTTGATCGATTCCTTGTCCTTCCGTCTTGACTTGATGAGCAGGGACAGGAGCATGAGCAGGGGTGGTTCTACCTGATGCGATAGCGGCTTCTTCGTCATCCCTCTTCGATTGAGCCATTCTAGCCGCCATGATCATTGCCATTTGTTTTTCGGCATCAGAAGCGTATTTACATTTAGCTCTGATCTTAGCTCCGTATTTGTAAAACATCCAGGTGAATGGAATACAAGCTAATGCTAAGAATCCAGGTAATGCGACACCCCAGTGAACACCCAATTTGGCGAACATTTGTCGAGTGAATAAGGGGAACGCAGCACCGAATAATGATCGAAGGACTGAATTCGCCGCGAGAACAGAGGCGGCGTAGATCTGTTCCAGTGTATCAGCGACTTTGTCTTATCACATCTAAATGTAAAAATAATGTTTTGACTCACAGTGTAACTGTCAACTAAATAACCTAAAACAGCCAAGAAGACGATGATCAAACCTAGACCGAAAGGAATACCAAAAATGATAGGAGCGATCCAATGAACATTTGGTCCGTCAGTAGCTGCGAAACCAGCTAAACCAAGTACGATCAAACCTCCTCCCCAGATAGCAGAAGGTAATCTATCTTCAGGTTCGGCTCTTCCACCTTTCCTTTTTGCTGTTTTGACATATTGAGGATTCACCCAAACGATTGAAACTATAACTGATAAAACAGTACCGATCAATACACCTAAGAAAGCTAATCCTCCGATACCGACATTCCACCCGTGACCTTGCTGGAAGACGATTGGGTAAGCAGCGAAGTTGAGATAAAGGATACCGTAAATAAGGGCCTTTGAAAAGGTTCAAAATGAACAGGATCAGCGACAATGATGAGGTTATGGGTAAATATGGATGGATACACTTACAATGTACACTGATAAGATGGAAACGATGGGCTCGAAGATCAAGAATTTCCAAGGTCTAACGAGGGACGCTTGGAAGAGCTCTTTTACGACCAAAGGCTTCTTGGCATCTCCTCTAAATCGATAGACTTTTCCAGTAACTTTGCTAAGTTTTGCAGCTCGTTTCCTCAACAAGTAAGGCGCGTAAGTTTCCGATCCAAGTAGGGCAACCATGATGAGCATCACTCCGACGAAGATACACAAGAATCCCTCTACCCATCTCCAGCCGGCTTTGAGACCTAGGAAACCACCGGTCTGAAAATGAAGAGAAACAAAACACGGCAATGATAAGCAATCGTCTTTGAATGTTTGATGATACGGATGACTCACGATTGGTCCAAGAGATGGTCCAAGGAACGGTGCGGCAGAGAACAAAGCCATGCCTAAACCTCTTTGATTGGCATCCAAGACGTCTGAGATGGTACCTCCTGCATTTGCTAAAGGAGATGAACCGAATAAACCTGCCAAAAATCTGAAAACGAGGAGCTGAGCCATGTTCTTGGAACCGGCAGCTGCTCCTGTCCAAATAGTCAAAAAGGCGTAGGAGACTATGTATGATAATCTTCTACCGAAAACTTCGGACATCGGTGCCCAGAATAGAGGTCCGAACGCGAATCCAACGACGAATAAAGATACACCCGCCACCACTAATTCGTATGATGTATGAAATTCAGTGATTAGGTCTTCTGCACCACCGGTGTATGCCGATGACGAAAGTGCCACTGCTAATGTAAGCCATGATACGACAGCGATCTATTATTATACACAATTCAAAAGGGATATGTCATCAGTACTCGTACGTAGTACAGTAAATTATATACAGATAGAGATGTGTTATGATAGTAAGTAACTCACGCAGGTCCATTTGTATACAGCAGGCCAAGTTTGAGGATCTTCTTTGTCATTGGGTATCCAATCGATTATATATGGATCTTCATTCGTACCATTACCTTGATAATTTTTAGCCAAAATCTCTTCGAACGGCGTGACATAAGGTCTCCATGGATACTTCTTTAATGTGTGTGATGATATCGGTTTATTATCTAAAGTGGTTGATTGTTTTCTAGGTGATGAAGGTGTTGATGGTTCGCCTATATGCGTTATAGTTGATGATGCTCGCGACATGATTTTTGACGTCTATGGAACCTTTCTACGATGCCTATGCGCAATAAGTACTTTTGGTTTATTCTGATAAGAGTGACAGTGGTATGTGCACAAAAAAGCAGACCAGGTAATACAATTTAAGAATCAATTCGATCTGACTCTCTTTTATACAAATCTAATTCCGATTCAAATGTGACTGAGAAAAGGGCGCCGTGTGATGAATCTCGGAGTTGAGCGATGAATTGATTAAGATTTTTCAAGTTTTTCAAGTTTTCAAGTGGCGATGATAAAATGTGGATGGTTATATATCTATATCTAGTATCTATATCTAGATATATATATATGTATTGGAGGAAGAAGAGATGGTAGATAAACAGGCGATGGTAGTTTTGATGAATAATCAGATCTTCTAGAAAATTTCCACTCACTTGGTGTTTGGTTTTCTCGACATCTCATCTCCACCCAATTCATCATCATCATCCCAAAGGCGCCCGGAACCATCATCACCTCATGCGGCAAAAACATCAGTCAATCAATCAAGCAATTACCCGATAAGGCAATTATACCTCAAACCCGGAAAGGATCATTTCGGGATTCATCACTCGTAGTTTGCATTCTTTACGGCCGTCCGGTAATCTCGGGGAGGGGAAACTTAGTCACCATAATTAACGCTGGAACCGGCGGCGGCGGATATAGTAGGGTCAACAAAAAAGGATAATTCATCTGCTTCATACTTGGGGCTAAACCATTGCAAAGAGACACAGTTTCAACACGGTTATATAAACCGGTATGGTCCATATCCTTCATCTCGCACATACAATACCGAAGGGTGAGAGAACAGAACACGTAGATGTATCACTACAATGGTAAAACACAGGGACATAATTTCAAGGAAGAGATAAGATTATCATAACCGGATAAGCGAATACAGCCCTTTCACGATCCTCGATTTTCCCTTTTTCCCATTCTAAGCCTTGCGAGTAGCACACTAAGCTAGAGTCCTCTCCTCTGGATATCGACAATAACAAAGGGAAATTTCGTACTACGGACTAATAGGATCCCATTAAACCTGAGCTCTGTACTCGTGTTAGCCGGTTATTTCTTTACTGCCATAAATGGTCTCGACCATCGTCCTTTCAAGCCCGTTCGATTTATGATTTATAATGATTACCAAGCTTCTGCACCAACATCGCCGCTATCGGGTAGGACGTATTGATCAACCGATTGAAGAGTGGAAGGTAGGAATAGATTTGCCAGTCTATCGGAAAGCAAGCGAGATCAGCTATCAGTGTGATCCCATCCACTCGGAGGCAATTTGAGGAAAACTTACTCGGGAGGTAAGAAAAGTGAGTCAGATCCGTCTGCGGGAAGTCCAAGATCTGTCACATTCTGCAATGAACATTGAAGATCAGTATCACGGATATGAGGTGTGTTAGAAAGACAGAGAGGGGATGGGAAGACTCACTCCATCTTGTAACCAGACAGGTAAAGCAGAAGGACTGAATTCAGTTGGCCAATTGAAACCTTCCAATCCAGTCATATCCCACATTTGATCAGTCACGCCAAACATGCCCATTCCATTGGTTGGATCGTTATTACTTGAGGTAGGATTTGTGTCCAAACCATCAAAGTTGGGTAGACTCAAGAAACTCTGCAATCCGCCATCTAAATCGCCAATAGCTGATACGTTCGTACCAGGCGCAGAGGGTAATGTTTGACTTTGGTTGTTGTTGATTCCACCAGAATTGAATTGTGTCATTCTTGGCGTTCCAGGCATAGTTGACATTGCACCTGTCTTCTTTCTGAAATTGGATAACATCAGCCTTAGTGTCAAGGCGTATCTTTCAGCGAAACACTCGGCTGAAAGTAGATGCGCCAATTGAGTCACTTGAGAGATCAAGAATGGTAGAGGAACAGAGGTGGGATACAACATGGCACTGAACGAGAGTGCATAGCATCAGCAATTGCCTTCTCGCTATAATAGAATGGACTCAGATGGGAGAATACCCACATTTTTAGCAAGAAAACAGCGGCAAACGCTACAGAAACAAGTTGATCATGTGTAGCGTACTTAAGGTGTTTCCTGAAGTTGTCGCATCGTAAGAAGATCTCGAGACATCTGAAGGAGACGTCTTTTGCCTGGAATGCAAGTTCTCGTTGATCCGGGGCGAGCTGTAATATTAGACGGTGTCAGCATGTATATGTTACTATTATTCTATGGTTCCCTTCCACTCTTTCACTCAGGCCTTGAAATTTCCCCATCTCGTCCCGTTCGTCCCTTTCCCGTTCTCCCTACTTTCTCGCTGTCCTTGCTCTCCCTCTCCTGGTACTTTCCCCCTCTCGCGTCGCTTCTCTTCTCTCGTGTCCCCTCTTCCTCTCCTGCCCCCTCCCCATCATCTCACCTGCTTATCCCCTGCCCCCGTCATACATTTCCACCTCCTCGTTTCCCGCACAAGCGTTTGTCATTTCTGCATCCTCAGTTCCATATTTACCCTATCCCCCACATTTCGCCTGCTCATCCTCCTTTCTTTCACCAAATAGACCTGACCATCCACTTATACAGCTCGCCCACACTCGAATACAGAAACGGTCGACTCACTTTATCCCATTGACTTCCTCTTAGAGCCACACAGACGGTCCACAATTGAGCATAACACAATTCCGTTTCCAATAATTTGACCAAAACATCTTCATCATCATATCTTGTTCTATGAATTGAATACCACTCTTTGTACCACGAGCCTAAATCTGATAACATTCTTTTAACGAATGATATAGTTGCTGAATCGATTTTACCGTGCAGGGGAGTCAAATGTTCTAATATTCGGACTGCAGAGAATCACACTTAGCCGCAAGATCCCGTGCATGTGCCGGCAACAAAAAAGTAGTCCAACTCACTTCGAAGATTGACCAACTCGACGCCTGCAACCAATCTCATATCTGTCTCAGATGACATTGGATGTGATCTAAGGCCCAAAAGAATAGTCTATCAGCGAGTGTAGGACAAAGGTGAATGGGCGTCCTAATGAATAGCTCACAGTAGCACCCTTGCACCTCTAACAGAGGAGTCATCTCGTAACAGTAACGGTTTTCCAGTACCCAGACTGACACTGCATCATATAGGGGAAAGTCAACCTTGGCATTTCGAAACGATGATAAAAACAGGGGAAGCGTGTACATACAGATGTTCATGCATATAGCAATTCAACCAGATCCTCGCGGATACCACTGTTGTTCTGATTAGCTTTGCTGATACGGTCAGTCAGGATAGACTGGGAAAGGTCAGCTCACCTAGATCCCTTTCATCCATCTCAGATCTTGCTTCGTCTTTATTGGCTAATCGATCTAATGCTCGATGAAGGTTCATATCCAAACCCATTCGGAGTGCATGTCTGGTGGTTAATGTCGAAGTCAGCCAATTTTTTCGCGGTAAGGGAATATCCTGCAAGTATTGGCATATTCTTTTCAACTCGGAGGGTTCACTTACCCACAAGGCAGCCAACCATTTTGGCTCCACACACTTAGAATCAACATTGCCATGACAGCTTCCTTCCTCACTATAGGACCAAACAATGTTGATCGAGCGATACCTTGAGCTTCTTCAAGACATCTATGGAACGTTTGACCTAGTGGGCCTGAAATCCAGAAATATTCAGGTCAGTCAAGACATTCCGGTGAATGTCGTAGCAGGAATGGAAAAGATCAGCCACTCACCATTCCCAGCTCTGATTTTAGCGGCAACGGCAAGAAGACCTACGTAGAGCCATTATATATTCAGCTTGACTGGTGTGGTATAACACAAGACCAACAGTGGAAGTGTGATCAGGTTGTAGAAAATACTCACCATCCATCGAAAACGGTGTCCTGACAATGTATTCTTCGTACGTGTCATAACTCTTATCCCATAACGGCACGAAGTAATGACAACCCTTGAAGAAGATATCCCATAATTCTCTAGCTTCACTTTCTGATACTAGACCTTTTGTTACCACGTCCGGGAAAGGGTTTCTCGGCGTTGGATCTGGTCTTTTCTTTTTCTTCACTCTTAATGAAAAGGATTTAGGATCTATCGCTACTCTTTTCCTTTTTCTTGATCTCCCGCGATTATCCTCGTCTAAACCATCATGATCTGATGTCAATATTCCCAAATCTTTCATATCAGCGTCTTCTTCTTCATCATCGCCTTCTTCCGTACGGACCAATTGATGGTCAGGTGACGTTTTCGCTATTTGTGCAGCTTGATCAGCTGCATTTGCTAGTGCCTGTAAAGCTTGGATGGGTGCTGTAAGTGTTTCCCTAGGTATAGCAGATGAAGATGCTGCAGAGTGCGACGAGGATGATCTGGATGAATGTCTTGATCGTGATGGTGAAGGTGGAGCGGAAGGCAGCGGGATGACTCCGTAAGTACCGAATTGATGGGCCTGGAGTGACAATGAATCAGTACAATGGCGTGTCAAATACTACATCAGAAACAGCTGAAATTGAGTGGACTTACAGGTGGAGCGAACCCAGGTAATTTAGGAAAATCTCTTTTGCCAGGGGTTGGGAAATGATTACCTGAAGGATTGATTCTTCCAGAAGCTGTATTCGAAGGTGATCTGTTCCTACCATCATGACCAGCTGTAAAAGCTTGAATCATGATTTCATCTTGTCTTGAAGTGTTACTATTATTATTGTTGTTGTTGTTGTTGTTATTTCTGTGATCCATTTGAATTGCCCCCTCTCCTGCTGGATTTGTTGAGAATATCGAAGGAGGCGATACGGAAGATGGAAAGATACTGGATGTAGGCACAGCTGTAGGATGTTCGTTATGGCCCGAAGACATGTATGAGGGTAATGTAGATGTGTTAGGTGTTTGAAGTGAATGTTGGCTTTGTGGTAAGAGTTGTAGGATTTGTTGCAGCTGATCCAAATTGTGGAGATACAGATTTCAGTTGTAAGCATCTGGAAGAAAAGTGACATCAATAACTCACAACATTCTGTATTTGATCCTGACTTTGAGTCAAAGACTGAACAGTCTTTTCTAAATGAGTCACTCGACTACTGAACCAAAAAACGTCAGTAAACTTGTTCCTCTTTTTTCGGTCAAACGAGAGAATAGTCATCACTAACTTATCTGCTTCTCCGGTGGTATCACTCTGAGCGACACTTCCATTCCTATTCCTTCCGGTATTTCCTTTCTCAGCTGCTTTTTCGAAAACGCACGGAACTCCATTTAACAGACATCTTCTGCATGATGAAGCTGATCCTGATGGATCCCATTCACATCTATTCTTACCCCTTCGACCTGTGTATTTCTGTCAGCTCAAGTCTCTGGCTGCGAGCTGATTGATGAGGGGATATGAACGAGCAGAATCGAAATGCTCGAGAGATAGGTTGGGAAATTAGGATGTTTCACATTACACGACAAGGCCAGGTAAACTCACACGCTACACAAGCTTTACTACCTCTTTTAGCAGTTGGACCTGCACTCGGGAAAACTTGGCTTGATTGTCTTACAGGTGGATTAGGTGGTATTGGATTGGAAACATTCCCATTTCCATTAGAACCTGAATTTGGATGCGAATCATGATTGTTGTTGTTATTATTATATCTTGAACTGTTTCCGTTATTATTACCTCTTGTTGAGGAAGAAGAATGAGCTGAATATTCCCTTTCATCATTATTGTTCCAACCTCGATCTTCTTTCATATCCCTCGCATAATGTTGACTTCCTGCATTTCCAGTTCCAGTAGAAGAAGATGAGGATGGTAGAGCTGGCCAACCTGTAGCTGAATGACTATGTTGTTGCTGATGTTGATGTTGTGAACGATTGTAACTATGGTGATCTGATCTACCACCATACATTTCAATATTATTATTGTTATTCCTCAAATTAGGCGTTGATAACGCGAGCAAGGTATCCAGGTTCGACGTCGAGGTAGCAGGATTCAGACTTGGATTCGGATATCTTGTTAGATATGCTGGAACTAAAGGCGATGGATGAGTACCCGTTCCAGCACCTGTACCTGTACCTGTACCTGTGTTGTTGTTACTACCACTTAAAATTGATGAATGAGGTGAAGTATTGGCTGTTCCACTACCCGGTATCGTTTGTGGCGAAGTATGGAAAGGTGATGGAGTCGTATTACTGTTATTGTTATTGTTGTAAGGCCTTGATGTGTAATTGGATGTAGAATCCATCAAGACTTGTTTCCTTCTCGTTCAGAAGGAGATGGTTCTTCGATATCGATATAATCTTTTGGGATGTCAATCTCGGAAGTCTGTTTTTTTGTCGTGGTGGACGCGGATATCGATCACAGTATATTGATTCGGTAAGTTGCTACAGTAACCAGCTGGTGAATAGAGAGATGTGGTGAGGCAATGATATGGGAGCAAGTGAGTGGACAGTTGAATTTACCTTAATCAGGACCACATGATTCCCATATTTCCCATTGTTTCGGTTCATTTTCTTTTCCCAATCGGCTATTTACCCCCATTTATTATTATGATTACATCTTATTTAACCCCTCCACATCCGTGCCTGACTCCGCTTAATGTTGCACCCGTGGGATCCCACTTCTTTCTCCAAAACATGTGGGGGAAGCGTGGTCACCTCACACATATTATTACAATTCATAATGCCGAGGGACGAGCCATGTGGCTCTTGAATATCCCATTCATTCTAAAAGATATGACGTCAGCGCTGAGTACATGCTGATGTCACTTTATCCCATAACGTGTCAACAAACAAAATCCCACAAAAAGATGGGATATAAAATGTATATATAACCCGGTAAAGATAACGGATTCCCATTCTCTTATTACTCTTCATTCACCAATCATTCAACTTTCAATTGCCACTCACTCCCAACCAAGCTGATACAAAAGAACAACCCCACAATGTCAGATTCTGCCGAACCTTCCAAGACCAACGGACAAGTCAGTTTCCCCCTCTTCTCTATGTGCTGTGATGTTGTGATGCGGTGATGTGTTGTTATCACTATGCTGCGGAAAGACTTACATTCCATTGCGAAACAATAGATCAACTCGCTCGTTGGAACAGCGAAAGTTCTAGTTGGAAACACTATTGAAACAGCTTATCAAGCTGTCGGAGGATCTACTGAACCCTCTTCGTGGACTACCGCAGGTCAAAAACAACATGATCAAGGTGAAGCTGAAATCACAGCTGCCAAAGCACAAGGTTACGTAGAAGGGTAAGTGAATGTCATCATCACATCCAAAGTTTCATTATTATTGTACTAATCTCATATGGGTGTTGTTTGCTTCTATTTTTTTTTGGTTGATGGTATATAGTGCCGGAGACAGATTGGAAGGCAAAAAAGATTCAATAGTGGGAGCTATTACTGGAGATAAAACTCAACAAACTTCAGGTAACCTTCAACACGATAAAGGTCAAGCTCAAATGAAAGTTAACGAGCGTGAGTTATGTTTTGTCGACTCTTCCGTTATTGATAGGAAACGTTTTTACTTACCATCCATTTTATCATTTCAGCATCATCATAATCGTGAATATTCACCTATACTTTATAGCTCAGAAGAACGATCGAGGCGTTGATTTGTAGAAATGATAATTCATGTATTTTATTTCTCCTGCACAGAGCGATCCTCGTGCGAATGATGTAATGGTATTCTTCCCTACCATTCCCATCAGTAAGGACAGCAATTGTAGTTCTCGCTAACAAGAATCGCGAAACTGAAGTAAACTGTATACACGGATCATTTTCATCATTTTCATCGCTATGTAATGTATATTATATATATATATTATACTTATATCGATGTTTGGATAGATTTTCACATGGAAATTAGCCTACTGATCATATCAAAGACCGAGGAAAGGATGGGCAAGCAAGACTGGATGGATGACAAGAAACGGGTAATATATGTATATATGTACGTGGTTCTTGAATGTACAGCAATAAAATCGAGAAAGGTAATTGTGATGATAATTGCGAGGTTCATAACACTGAGACTCCGTAGCACCAAGTTCTGTCCCGTGCATTGTTGTATCTGTATTCCCCTTTTATCGATTTAATTTTCAAAATGGCGTGGGAGGCATTAAAGTTTCTCTTGAATTTGGACTTTCCCAAATTCCAGAAGAAGGGAATGAAACTGGAATATCGCCAAATCTCTTATCGTTGTATCTTTCTGTTCCAAGTAAAGTTCTGTGTCCAGGAGTTGGTAATTCGTTTTGTTTCTGTTTCTGTTTCGTGCTCGTGCCCAACCAACTTGTTTGATTGTTGTGAAGACTGGTTGTTGTTGCCATTGCATTACTCGAAGGATGTAACAGTGAATCATCATCGAAATCTAAATCATCTTCCAGGCCATGCATCGCAACATGCATATAATCAGCTGAAGCTGATCTGATTCTTTCTGAACCGATATCTGGTTCAGGGAGATTCAAAGGGAACATTGTTCTTGGTGGAGTTGATGCACCATGTATCGCATTCGCTGATCTTGGTCTAGGAGGTGGACTTAGACCTCTAGTTGAAGGTACTCGAAGTGTTGGTAATTCAGATTCCGCTCTTGAATTACGCGAGACTAATAACGGAGCAGCTAAGAGGGATGGTACTCTCTGATGATGTTGATGATGAGCTGGCGATTTCGGTAATTGATATTTGGATGGTGTACCTAATCCTGATAATCTTGGAATTGGTTTGATTGTTGGGAAATTTAATTGTCCATTAGGTGAGATCAATTTGCGGTTTGAGTTATTCGTTTCATCAATTTCATCAATCCTTTCCAAATCAGTGACAGTCGATAATGGGATTCCTTCCATATGTTCTGACCTTCTTCTTTCTTCTGTCAGAGTTGGATTGGAAGGAGTAGAATTCGTGTTGATCATTCGACCAGGGGTGAACCTATCAGAGGATGCAGAGACACTTCTCTCCATTACCATCGTCGGAGATATTGGTCGACGAGTTGGTGGTTCAGGTGTAGTTGAGAAATGAGGTATCATACCAACTCCACCCATTGGTGTTCTTTGTTCCTCACTTGCATCTTCAGAGGGTGAAAGTGAACCTTCATCACCGTCCACGTCAACATCAACATCGCCATCACCTTGCCATTCGTTTGGTAATTTGGGTGTTTGAGAGTGATCTGCCGCTGTACCTTGTCTTGAAGGGGATGGTGTACGAGGTATCAAGGATGACTGTGCAGGTAATGGGGTAAGTGAAGGATTAGCAAAGTAATCCGGTCCGAATGCGGATGATTTTTGTGGTGAAGGTGTTCTAGGTTGTGATTCATTTGAATGATCGATAGCGCCCAGACGAGATCCATTAAATCTAACTCGTTTAGCTTCGCTTCTTTCGTTGTCATCTTCTTCCGGATGTGTCGAAGACCTTTTACCCAAAAGAGAATGGACATATGGATTTGACGGTCCAGAGATAGGTTGGGATACAGCTCTTCCTTCCCATGGTGACCAAGTCCTGGTACTACCACTTTCCAAGTTGGTTGCAGTTTTAGATGATCCGGCTGTGGTCAATCTATTACATTGATCTCTGAGTTGTGATATTTCCAGCAAGAGTTTCTCCGTTTTCTCATTCAACTTCCTTTCTAACATTTCTACTAAGGCTTCTTGTTGAGCTTCTAGTTTAGCTTGCCATTTTGCATCGTTTGCAGACAGGAGAGCCTCGACCTGATTTCTAGACATGGACGAATGAGACGAAGATGATGCGGGTGGAGTGGGGAGGGAGCGTTGATTCGTGATGCTAATCTCCTGTTGTGTTGGTGCTGGTGCTAAAGGAGAGTCACTCTGTATAGGTTCAATAATTCTCTCATCCATGATCACATCTTCTGTTAACCTTTCTGGTATAGCGGTGGCAGTGGTGGTGGATTTCTTCAGCGCAGCTTGAGTGTTATTTTGAGCTGAAGTCTGTTTCCTTTCTGTCGGTCTCCTGATTGGTGCACTGGGTATAGATACGACTCTCCCTTTGACTGGTGGTCTACTTGTATTGGATGGGATATTCCTATATCTACTTTCTACTTTACCTCCTCCGTTAACAGACTTGGATATAGTCGATCTCTCTTTCTCTCTTTCCGAAGATGGATGAGCTGTATGATATGGTTGAGAAGAGAAGTAATCTACCAAAGAGTCAATCAAGACTGAATTGGTTCCATTGGCTCCTTTGAGATTGTGGATCTGTCAATCAAATTGAGATTAGGTTAGCGGTAGTAATGACACAGCGCAGTCGTAGATATAGGAGACAAGTTTGGATCGTGCTTGTAAGGCATGGGTGAATTGATAGGTTTTATGTAGCTCGGAAAGATGCAGAGACAGAGTACTCGGACACCTCATTGGAAGATGGTTGAACTCACTTTGAAGAGATTCTGTAGATTGGCTCTTCGAAGTCCTTTCAACTCTTCACGAGTATAAGGCCTTGTATTAGCCATATTGCTCTTCACTTGATTGCCTTGATCTTCCTGGCACTTTATTAGAATCAGGAGTTGTGATATGTTACTATATTGTGACTATTTGTCGGTTGAGGATCAAGTGATGATGTGTGCACAGACTGATGGTATGGTGGTTAGTCACAAATTCAGGTTCAATGATGTTTTTGACTTTTGACTTTTGACAAGTGGCGAGTCGTTAGCCGTTGAATTGGTATATATCGTGGTTATTGTCGGTCTGTCGTATTGGTGTAGTGTAGTACGCTGAGCAAGAGATAGGACGTTTGAAGTTGTAGTTGTTGCTTTGACAAGATGGGTATTACCAATGATATGATATGATGGGTGATTATCATGGGGGAAATGGGAAAACATTAGGAAATTGGAAACGTGTAAACAATCCCAAATGTTTGTTGACTCTTTGTTTGTTTGTTTGTTTGTTTGTTTGTTGCTCTTTCATTAGTAATCAGATTACAAAATACAAAAAACACATTACAAATGGGGGATTACGAAAATGCTAATTGACTAAATTTAATTAGAATGAAGTTTCCAATGCTGAGTTTCTCCGTTGAATCATCTTCATTTCTGTTTGACTTGCTTTTCAAAGTTGGTGATGAATACAATACAAAACATGTAACCCTTCTCGATCAACCAACAGATAGCAAATCATGCATCTCCCTCTTGAATGATGCAGACAGAGAAAGAACACCAGAATTATAAGCAATACCAGGACTGGGATCTGACATATAACATAACTTAGTCACTCTGATCTCGACTCTGATCTCGACTCTGATCTCGACTTTGACTCTACGATACTAATCCAAGTTTCTTCAGTACCTTTCCATATCCAAAGTTGAACCCATCCATTCGAAGTGATATACCCCATGACTTCATCTATCACAACCGTGCGAAGGTCCAAGTCTCTTAATTCAGCTATAAAGTCGCCGAGCTCCATCATCTTGTTATTTTAGGCATGGCATTGCAATTTGCAATTTGCGTTTTGATCAGCTTCGGAATATACACACAAAGTGACTCCGTCAATCTCACTCACCTTGGATTCCTGTTGTGATAAAAGATCGAATGCCTCTCTAGCCAAAGATGGGATGCTTTCTCTCTCTTGTTCTGTGGCAGGAGGTGATGGAGGTGATTCATGAGTATAGTATCCTGACGTTGTCGTTATGGAAGTCATCTCGGCTATGAGATGAGGAAGGACTGGGGGGAAAAGGATGTCAAGAAGGGGTGTCTACAGTATTATATGATGGTATAGACAGTCTCTGGTATGCGTTATATCTTTGCTTGAATTCGATGATGGATCGTCCCTTGTACCGAATATGATCCAACTGGACAAGTTAATAATGGAGATCAAGGAAGATAGGTGATGAGATGACTGAAGAGATCAGAACGATCCTCCTGACACTTGATAACTATCAAACGATCAGAAATTGATGTTCTGTCGAATGCTGAAGGTGTGTATCTCGTTTGTGTGATTCAACGAAATCACCACCTTTCACAAAGTGGGGACAGTGAGTGGCGAGGAATTCAACGAGATGATCTGTACTCGATATATAGATCCAGCTAGATTGGTCGTCGGTCGTTACCTTTGTCGATCTCGATCAGATATGATAAGATCCGTATACAGCAGTAAAATCTCTTGCGGCTGAGATTACGATCACTTATTGAGCAGAGTAAGAGAATGAAATAGACTACACAGGAAGTAAGGGATAAAGAAGTATGTCTGCCTCGTTCATTGATACTTATATATATACATCAAGTCGACTGAGTAGTCAAAGGCATGACCTACCTGCAAGGTATTAAGTGGGGAGAACATGAGGTTTACATGAATTTGATCAAGAGAGATAAGGGAAGAAGAACTAATTAGACCAAACTTCTCTTGATTGGAATCATGCTTTTCTTTGTTCATTGTGTTATACTATGCTGCAAACATTCCGGTGTTGAGCGCATTCAGCGAGCGAAATCTCTTCCCATTGTGATTCAAGAGTGCTTCTTGAGGAAAGGGACGTTTGTTTGGAGTTGTTACACAAACACAACGCATCCAATAGGGAGGTTTAGACGGTCGGAACGGTACGAGTGTACGATCAATCGGGCGGAACTCATTTTTGTCCAACAATCACATGTGTTCACGGTCAGATTAATAAGGCTTAAATCATGAGATGCTTTATCTGCAGATGACAAAGCTCAGCAGATGTATATGCATTCCTGCGTGATATTATTCGCCAGCACATTCGCGGTCGCATACTTGAGCATGGTTGGTGATTCAGGCTACTCGAAAGACGGGTTTCACCGGTTAAAGGACGATTGGATTTGACCGACCAAAATATCATTCGAAAACCAATCAATTTATATCCTCTCAAGTAACATCCTCATCGTCCCACAGGTCACTAGTTGCGCTCATTGGTGTCTTACAGGAAGGCACATACGTATATTTGGCTTGAGGTCGTACGAATTTGGAAGGCTGCATGAAGATCTCATCAGCTCTGGTGACTGGACATATAAACGCCTTCGTAGCTCCTTTTATAATCTTAGAAGACTTCTTTCGACTTCGCTATGGGACAGAACATCATCATATCAACCTGCGTAATGCCTTCAGTTGAGATATAGTAGTTGTTATAACTCATAGAACATACCATATACTTGTTTCATCCCACTTCCTTCCCTCAATACACTATATACACATTTGTTCTTGATATCGACAAATTGATAAATTGATTATTTTACTGATCATAATATGTGTATCGCTTTCTTCACTGTCACTCAACCTGGATTCAAGCTGTAAGTGACATTCTCAGTCCCAGTCCTTAGAAACCATTTACTCCACACTCATGAGACTACATGCCTGTGTTCTCCTGTATCATTACAATGATCGAAAGCTAAAGGTAAACCAATATTTCGATCATAGTATCCTAGCTTCGAATAGAGACGAATATCTCGCACGACCTACTGCTCCTGCCCAATGGCATAACTTTTCTTCTCCCAACTCCAATCCCGAATTCAGCAACAGTGGAAATGGAAACGAAGAACAGGGATGGATATTATCTGGGATCGATAAAGGTCCAACTAACGGTGGTACTTGGTTAGGTATAACAAGAGATTTGAGAATTGGTATTCTGTGAGTTACACTTGTTTCTTTGTGTTCATTTATTTCCTTTTTTTTATTGCGCCATCTCCAATGAATCGGTATTTTCACTTACATACGAAGGTACACATACTGATTTAACTGGCTTATGTATCATATATGTATAGTACGAATGTAAGACTTACACCTCCTACACCACCATTGGAACCATCACCTAATCCACCTTCTCGTGGATTATTGCTGAAAGAATTCCTTCTTTCTACCTCTCCAGCAACTTGCACTTCAACTTCAACACCAACAGACTCGAGTACACCATCACCATTATCAGTGCATGATTATTTATCTTCACATCTTTCTCAAGTAGGAGAATATGAAGGATTCAATTTACTTTTATTCTCACTCAAGAAATCGATACGGGCATTGCCTGAAATTGGTTACCTCACAAATAGACCTATACCATCTTTGATCGATCTGAATCTGAATCCAGGTCTAAATGAGGATGATGACGATAACGATAACGAAAAAGACGTGAAAGATAATCTAGAATGTGAATGTTTGGGTATAAGTAACTCACCAATGAATGAACCTTGGCCTAAAGTGATTCAAGGTCGAAATAGGATGAAAGAGAATATAAAAGAATGGAAAGAAAGAAATGAAGATGATAAACGTTTGGTAGAAAGAATGTTCAACGTTCTATCGTAAGTCATATCCGCTTTTCTCCTGTCCCTGATTACCCACCACGTAGAATGACTTGAGAAGAGGGAGACTGACCATAAAATGACATGGGCCGGGGCAATATAGACAATCAATACCAATAAACAAAGAATCAGATTCCTTCTCATCAACCCAAATACCTTTGATCACAATCCCCTCACGCGAAACAGAGAACTTTCATAATCCATCTGTAGAAGTGAAAGACCGGAAAGAAGACTCGGACTCGAAACTGGAACCAAAACCAAAATGGTATGGCACGAGAACGTCTACCATCATTCTCGTGAAAGATAATGGCGAAACGATATTCGTTGAGAGGGATATATTAGAATTAGACGCAGAAGGTAATCCTAAGAAAGGAACAGGTGAAAGATGGATTGAATTTCAAGCTGATTTAAAAGATTAATGAGTAACAACGGAGGACAAGTCTTCTTTCACAGCTTGTCCTATATCCAGGAGGAGAGACTCCTCACTTATTGTATCCCGGTCTGATTAGTACATATGATATCATATATGATGCAATGTCAGTTGATGAACACATTGACCTGCTCCCTGCCAGCAAGATCATGACCGAGACCAAGAACAATGAGCAGTCACATCCCCCGCTCATGTCTTGCCCATCCCCATGCTGCAGCTAGACCTTGTAAATAATTTGCTTACCCGCTCAAACCTCTGAATTAGTCGTGGAAGCCATGCATGACGCCAAAATACAGATCCTATCCCCTAAAAATCCCCTTCTCTTCACTATCTTCGTTTTTTATTCCTTCGAAAAAAGAAAAAGAAAAAGGGATTTCCCAACAAGTTTCTAACACCGATTAAATGAAACCGATCTATAGCAATGCTCATCAGTAAAGTATCTCAAATGGGGGCAACACAGTGATTGATGAAAACTCACCTTGTTGGCAACCTCAAGAGCGTCGAAGTCGGCGGTCAATCTAACGTAAGCCTTCTTCTTACCGTCGGGTCTGTTGGGATAACAAAGCAAGTAAGCGATGTGTCATGCCTCGATATGTAAAAAGATATGATATGACTTGATATGGTAACTCACCTGATAAGGGTGTTGACCTTGGCGGCATCAACATCGTAGAGTTTTTTAACGGCATCTTTGATGTTTCTCTTGTTTGATTTGATATCAACGATGAAAACGAGGGTGTTGTGTTCTTCGATTTTTTTCATGGCAGATTCGGTGTTAAGAGGATGTTGGATGGTTCTGAATTGATCCATTCGAGGAAGGTGAGGAACGGATTTTCGGGGGTATCGAGGAGCACGAGGTAATCGAAGTGTGTTGGGTCGATGGAAAGAAACTGAAGTTCGTACTTTTCTTACGGCTCCAGAAGATGTTCCTTTGAGTGCTGCTTTTTTAGCTGATTTGGCTTTAGCATCTTGGGGTTTGGCCGAGGCTAAAATAAATTATCATAACAATGTCAGCAAGCACATCGATAGAAATATGGACGACCGATGAGAGTGAGATGATTCGGGTCGGTTTGGCTTGATTTGGTTTGGTTTGGTTTGGTTCAGATTCAATGCAGCCCAGATAACGAATTTGCTTTATCCTTCCGATGTTGACCTTGATCCTCCTCCCCTAATCTAGTTGAACAGAGATCAAAGACATGTCCTTCATCACGCAGAGGCGATAAGAACGACGCTTTCTCGTCCTTCAATGGTCCAGCCAACGTTCCCCAGTATCTCCAAGGTGCTCTTGATATCGCTCTAGACATACACACCATCCATCCATCCAATCCTTGATGTCGATTTCGTGCTTTTCCATGGTCGAGTATCCATAATCTTATGTAGTATCTCGTATCTTCTTCGTGAACCATCCTCAATATCCATTTCTAAAGAGCTATCTTTTCCTGATGAACTGAACCAGAACCAGGCCAAACCTAACCAAACCGGAACCGATTTATCTCTAAAAGGTATACTCACCCTTGTTGGAAGGAGCCATTTTGACGGATTATACCTATTTTTATTTGATTGAACAGATCAGTACGACTCTCTTGTTAAAGCTTGATATTGATATAATGTTGATGTCTGAGAGATGGACTTACAGGCTTGATGGTTGAAGAAAAAGGAGGATCAGTAATGGGCCGCAAAGATGAAAAGACCTCTTTGATCGGTATTGCACAAACAGGCAGGCTGAGCAAAGCAGTGAGTGAGTGGAGTACAGTGGAAGTGAAGCACCAAAGGGGATGCTGCAACCACCATGGAATAAAATCTTCACCATACCAGGAAATCACTTTGAACATGGTTCAGGGTAACACGATTCAATATTGCGTGGCAAAGTAGTAGAAGTAGTAGTAAGAGAGGAAATCATCCTATGGTGAGGGATGTGTAAAGTGCCACACTCATCATACTACTTGACTTGACGGCGTTTCTCATCGAAGTCGGGGATATCTTATCGCCGAAGTTTTCGTCTTTGTATTCATGTCGCGTGCGAACAATGCGGGAGTTTATGGCAATTATCATTGTAAACACCCAATCCTGATGGTTAATCCATCCCAGTATCCTGCTTAGAATCCCATCAGGTAATGATGGATCATATATATGACGCTCAGTGTATCTCGATATCATCCAATAATCATGGTACTCTCTCTTTGTTTCTCCCTCCAATTCAAAAACCAATATGCCGGACTGGATCTTCAGCATGCTCATGTATTCATCCTTTCGAATCATTCACGATTGGGGCGTATACATCACTGACGTGTCTTATGCGTCATCCACACGTCAATGGCAGCAACTCTCACTTCGTCGCTGACTCTGACGTCGATAACGACATATCTGCTACTAATCACCGTGTAAACGTGCGAAAAGCATCCAGGAGTAAACGGCGTTTCAAAGTAAAACAGGAACGATCAAACCGGTTTTCCCCACTTTGAGATATACAAATCCAGACTTTTTTACCCGCAGAAGACGATCGATACACACGAATGAAGGAAGTTCGGTCAAGATTGCTTCCGATTCTTGTGTGTATGATTGAAACGGAGATGTGATGCAGGGAAGAATGACGTCTTACACCACACTTTAACATGTATCAAACCGACATCGAGGATGTTGTTTGTTCTTCGAAGGAACGAAGCTACAAGACCACCCTCAAAAAGAATAGAGAATGTTCGTTGCGAGATGTAGAGCTCCATGACGATGTTCCCCTGTTCACTGACAACATGGACCTCGGAGTGGTATTTCCCGATAAGGAACAAACACCTTCCAAACGTTTAATCTACCTCCTATCGAAAGCTTGGGTCTCTATTTCAGTAAAGAAATGACGATGGGTGGTGAGATGAAGGATTTCAATGACGTGCTTGATGATGGTGATGACGCATGATATCTCAGCCCTCGTGCATGACAGAATAGTCAAAATGGGGATACGATTCCAAAAGGCAAAAGGCAAAGGTATAAATAGTCGTTAAACCTGGTCTTCTTAGAACAACACAACCCCAACTCAAACCAACGAATACCAAAACTACCATCTTCTTTCTCAATCACTTGACTACCAAATCAACAAGATCAACCTCATTCATCATGTACTTTGCTAAACTCGCTTTACTCGCTCTTCCTTTCCTTGGATTGGCAGCCTCCAAACCTATTGCCATCGAAAAGAGGGCTACTGCAGTTGATGTAGTCTCCACTCTCCAAAATGTCATTGTGAGTATCTTCCAGATCATCCACACTCCCGTTCCAATCCTTTCCATTTCGTCTTCTTGTCATAACATCTTTCAATCAATCACGAAGGAGAGTTGACTTGAGACACGATTTTAGGCTGGTCCAATCACCACACTGAAATCATCAGACGTTTCAGCTGCAGATGCTACATCCGCTTTAGTTTCTATCAAATCTGCAATTTCAGTAGCTACTGTATCTATTGGTTCCGCCACTGCCAAGAGAGATTTGGAAGGTCTGGCTTCATCTTTATCATTGGAGAAGAGAGATGATCTATCTATTGTCGGTCAAGTCTTGGCTGAAGTGATCAAGGACATCGTTGTGGCCGTTGAAGGTTTAGCAGATGATCTGAAAGGTCTCCCATTAATCGTAAGTCCTGAAATCCCCGCAGACACTTCTTTACAGACCATTCTGTCGACTTGTGAGATATAAAGAGATTAAAGCTGATTCATGCATCGCGTAGGGAGCACTCATCATTGATATTGATTTCGGACTCAACACGCTTCTTTTAGGCGTCGAACTTGTCCTCGCTGGTGTCATCGAGATCCTCCAAGGCCTTTTGAGTGGAGTTGCAAACCTCTTACAAAACTTGGGTAATGGTCTTCTTGCCGGTGAGTTCTATTTATTCTGATCAAATTCAGGTACTATGTGTATGATTTCTTACGACTAACGATTCATGTATACCTAGGACTTATCTTGGCTTGATTCACTCTCAAGATCGCAGGATGAACACATGTAGCATAACTTTTACTTTTCGTTCCTTACATTTAATCATTTGGTATGAGTAGCAAGGACAGAACTTTGATTGTATATAGTTTTACTTGTGATGCCTTATTGTTATTTTCTGTTTCCATAGCGATAGGTATGGAAATGAGTTTATGCAGCAACGAAGTGAATCTCACGTATTTGGTATTCTTAGGTTTGAAGTCTGGTTTTAACATGTGCAGCTCGACCATCCCTAATTAGCTAGGCAGATGCAGGTGATGAGAAATGATTCTTGAAAATGATCCGGGAACAAGCTACAAATTGCGGAAGCGATCTTTCCTGCGCGGTTTGAAAGGATGAATACAGTCCGAGACAACAAGATCGAATAGCTCACCTGAGTAATCGAGAACCAAGTTGCCACGTCTCTGCTGCAACCTAGCAGATAAGACAATACCACCATATCTTACATCGCACAGCTTAAATCATGGTAATCCTCATCTCGCGAACGACAAGGAACGGTGTAGGCGCTCCGTGCGTGTGAAGGACAAGGGACTTCATCATTTCCCCCCGAAATGTCCCAGAAGGTGTTTCATGTGAGATAACAAAGCGCATCGCACCTAACGTCTCTTCCAGCCCGAATCTGAACATGTACCTTTCGCACACAGCATGATGCATTGTCCATATGTATGACGCTTCATACGTCACCTATCCTCTGAGAAGGAGTGTATCCTGAAGGCAAAGTGACGAACTCTGTAAAGAGATCCTTTGTTTTGTCACTCCACATCGAGAGATGGCTTCATCGTCGGCCAATTATGATGTAATGAAAGATCATCAGTCATCTTCGCACAAACTACATATAAATTGGAATGACATCTACGAAAATACAACACCATAATCGTGTTACAAGATTTTCTGATCACCTTTTTGATTCACAATCCCAGAGATAAGATATACCGAAAATGGATCCTCGAGACTCAGCATTAGATCTTTCTCAGAAGCTCAAAGAACAGATTGTAAGTGTATCCAGTATCCACTCTAACTCTAAGCGCCTTTGATCTGGCGAGGGATCACTATAATACCAGCTTACACCTGAAAATTGTCACGTCAACTTCAGGCTAAACCAGTCGAGATACTTCGCAACCCGGATATAACATACGATGACGCCTCCAACGCTCTTTCTTCCATTCGAAATGCTATAGCTGGAGCCAGTGCCAAATTTCCTTCTGCAGGAGTCAAGCATGATTTATCCCAATTGACCAAACAAGCTGGATCACCACTTGAAGATAAGGATGGTAACGATTTGGATAAAGTGGGAGGTGTTTTAGCGGATGTCATCAAAGATGTCGTTGAAGCTGTTATGAATATCAAAGATGATCTGAAGAAGATGCCTTTGATCGTGAGTATTTCCATCTCATTCACTCAGGTAGTGTTCTTGGAAAGTATTGCATCATCAACATCATCGGGTACACAGAGTGATGATCGATGAATGAAGTAGCTAACCGTAGTCGTCATATAGGGCTCACTCATACTTGAGATTGACACGGGCCTCAATACACTCTTGGTAGGTCTTCAACTTGTCCTTTCGGGAGTCGTCGAAGTCCTCAGAGGTCTTCTTTCCGGTGTATCGGGTTTACTCCAAAATCTCGGTAACGGATTGACTTTTGGTAAGTCCCAAATTGAATTTTTCCATCGCGATCTCATCAGTGTCAGTAAGCTCGCTGATCAGTCTCGCGTGTATGTCAGGTCTCATCTTTGGGTAGGTCCAATCACAGACCAGCATGGTCTATATCGTCCTTTGCTCTGTAATCATGGTACTTCTGTTCTTACTGTTCTATGCACTTTATACGAATATACGATCACAAAGTACAATTTGTTATCAGATATCTAACTTTTTTCTGGTAAATCTCCACGTGCTCCATGTTTTTGGTTGGTATCGTATGGTGACTCGCTGTTTTTTCTATTTTTACCCTGAATTCATAGGGGGGGGGGGATATCGTCATCGGCGTGGCAGATCATAAACAAATCAAGTTTGCAGTGGGAAAAAAAAGAGAGAGGATATGAGGAGGAGAACAGAATCAGAGTGACAGAGTACATTCCCGTATGCATGACAAATATGAAGCGAAGAGAGCAAGAAGTAGAGCATTTGATCGACAACAGGTATGAATGCGATGACATGCATATGAAATCATGACAACGCAGCATGTAAAGATAGAGCCGAATGAATGTACGCTGCTGGCAGAAAACTTAACCGCTCCGGCCGATTAATACCTTTTTTTTGTAATTAACAAGTCATTCTTTTCAACTGAAAACCCTTATATTCACATTTCATTGAATTCACTTGTATTATCATCATTTAAATCCATTCTATCAACTTGTTCTATCTCAATCTCATTCACAGGTAGATATCATTGATCTGAAAGATATAGATATATAATTATAGTTAGTCAACGAAGAAGCTAGGATACAGATCTACCCAACGGATTATTACGACATCCCACAACTAACTAGATTCAGTAGCGAAACTCCGCTTTAGTAACCAAACTCACCCCTTTTCAATCTCTTTCCTTCAATTTAAACTTCTCCCGACTTCCATCCGTATATCCCCATCAATCCCCATCTTGATCTTCATCAATCTTACATCAAGCAGTAATACATCATGGTAAGTCATTGTTCCCCAGCTGGACGATGCTTAGAGCTGCTGTGTGAAAATACGAAGAATGGAGTTGGGTTACTGAATGGCTTGTTTGAATGACGCGTCGAAATTGGATGAATAACGAAAAATGCGATGCTGACTCATTAAACTGCACCTCACCTCCCTCCTCTCACAAATCTTCTGGATGACGACCACCACGAACGATGATATCGCTGTTGGACAATAGGGTCAAACACTTTCTGAACCAGGTCAGTTGTGATTCTATCTCCGATGCAAAGATTAAGTAATGCTGATATCTGCGTTATCACTTGACTCCACTCTTCTTCGATTGTTACCATCCCTTTGTTCCCTCACACGACCTGTCTGAAAATACACTTTTCCTCAAACTTTATCGCATTGATTATACACTGAACAATGGAAAACTTCCCCAATGGATGAATGCGTTATAATACCCAGTCACTGAGAAGCACACCACTTCTGTCATTAGAGGAAAGAAGTATTGGGTAGGGTTATCTGACATGCAAGGATGGCGTATCAGTGAGTCTGTGATTTTCACATCAATACTCTTTCTTACCGATAGCCTCCCGGCCTTCATGTAATTGATTGTTTATCGACTAATTTCGTTCTGCTGTACTACAAATTCTTCAGGTATGGAAGATGCTCATTCAGTACACCTCTTTTTACCCCCTACCGATTCATCAAAAACGATCACACCGTCACCTGATATCCCTCAACAACCTGCAGGATCGACAGTAACGAATGATAACGATGAGGAAGATGAAGAAGATGCTCATGCTCTGTTCGGTGTATTCGATGGTCATGGTGGATCATCAGTTGCTAAATATACAGGAACCACATTACATACCAGATTAGCTGGATCAGATGCTTATAGTGAGTGTTCCCTGTCTTTTCCACAATTTTGGTGTAGTGAACTCGTCCACTTATTGAGAAATGTCCGAAACGAGAATCGAGAACGGGGACTGACCGTTCAAATCACCAACTATAGAAAATGGAGAATTCGAAGTCGCACTCAAGCAAACATTCTTGAAAACAGATGAAGATCTTAGAGCAGACCCAAATTTCTTCAATGACCCTTCAGGATGTACCGCTGTTGTTGGATTAATAACAAAAGATGGTCGGATCATTGTTGCCAACTCTGGAGACTCCCGATCGGTGTTAGGGTACAAAGGTGAAGCAAAAGCCATGTCTTATGATCATAAACCTACCAACAAGGAGGAAACTGCCCGTATCACATCCGCAGGAGGATTCGTAGAATTTGGTCGGGTAAACGGTAATCTCGCCTTGTCTAGAGCTATTGGTGATTTCGAATTCAAGCAAAACTATTCTCTTGCTCCTGAAAAACAAATCGTCACCGCCGATCCTGAAATTATCACCCACAAACTTGACGGAGAGGAAGAGTTCTTGGTATTGGCCTGTGACGGTGAGTTCATACCATATCACACGAAGTTTAGGGCCTGAAAGCATCGCTGACGATTCGACTTTAGGTATTTGGGATTGTCTATCGTCTCAACAAGTTGTTGATTTCACCCGACGAGCTATTGCCAATGGTGACGAGCTCGGCAAAATTGCAGAGGATATGATGGTCAAATGTCTTGCTACCGACTCAGAAACAGGAGGTATCGGGTGTGATAACATGACTGTTGTGATTGTTGCTCTATTGAATGGACGAACACCCGAAGAATGGCAAGAATGGGTCAAAGGACGAGTGGATAAGAAATGTAAGTTGTTAACTATTTGCTTTAGCTGCTACACCACATCACCACCCTGACGCTCGCTGTATCAGTTGGTTACGATACCCCTGCATCTGTTCCCGACATCTTTGGCCAAAATCAAGCTAGTACCACCGGTGGTAATGCACTTTCAAGTTCCGGTTTCAGAGTGGCAGGTGCCGGTGGATTAGCAAATATTGCTTCCATCCTTGGCGCCTCAGGAATCACCTTCCGACCAGCTTACGACAGCGACGACGACGAGGACGAGATTCAAATAATCGGAGAAGAGGGAAAAGGGATCGATACCAGTGCGGACAAACCTGATACAGGTTTGATTGATAATAAGGGGGTAGAAGGGAAAACCAAACCCAAGAATGTAACTGATGAGATTGTGAGTAGTGATGCTTAACATCCCTCAGCCTCGCTTGTTCTGTTTCAATAATTGTAGAAATGATATGAATTAAAGGTTGACCTATTTTTTTCTGATCTTGTTGTTTTCTTTTATTTTCAGGATGACGATAAAGCCGAAGCTGCGTTGAACACTGAAAGTAAGAAAGGTTCTGTAGAATTACTAGATGAGGATGGTGATTCAGCTATGGATTCAGGGGATGAATCTGATTCAACTACAACAGGATCCACTCCAGCTGGAACAGAAACACAAGCTGGAACAGGATCATCATCAACGCAAAAAACATCAGCAGCGAAATCCATCAATACATCAAATTCTCCACCTTCACCTATCCCACCTAGTTTCTCTTCTATAGGATCACCCACTGTACCAACACCTCAAGCATTACAAAGGACTTCACATCCCAAAAAAATTGAACAGATCAAATCTGATCCCCAAGGCGACAAACCTTCAGATGCTGTAAAAGTGGAAGGGTTAATGGATACAAGTGAAAATCCATTAAAACTTTAAACTTTGACCAAGTTGTAAATACTGGCGTGCTACGGAGTTTGGATGCAGGTGGTAAATCAGTCTCGGAGCTGGGTTTGGAAAGTGGGTTCGGGTCGAGGGGTCTTTGAAGTGAAGTCAGGTGAAGAAAACAATGTATAAAGAAAAGATAATTCGTGTGATTAGAGAAAAGTAGTCCGGTTCGTAGTCTGTGTTCGGTTCTCTCGTCAGATAGCTTATCCTCTTCTGTCAAAATCTCTCGTGGAGATATTAATTTATAGTATATATCCTCATTCTTCATTCCATATGCGATGATCGAAGGCATAGTAAGGATAGTTTCCAAGATTAATCAACAATCCTTATCATTTTTGTTCATAACATTTATATACCCTTAAATTCTGCTTTTCATTTCTCTCCATTCATTTATCCAACAGTTTTTAGTGAAGAGGCTAGGGGCAATGCATTGTATCACCATCTGCAGATGAAACCTGACTTAATTCAAAGTTTTTAATAGTCGGGACAATCTCCTGCTCACAAGTCAAATGAGCTAGAAGTGCTGGCAACTTGGCAAATTCCAAATCATGAAAGTTGGTGCTGCCTATACACCAAGCACCACCCATGGTCCTGAAAAGGAAAAGAGAATATCACCTTATCATAGCAGGATGGTTATAGATTTGACCTTTGGGAAAATGCGATGCGGGTGCAGAGACCGCTCCCCGCTTACAAGGAAAGTGGATTCTGTGGCTTACGAGAAGTGGTATCGATACGTTACGAAGTCAAAAGAAGGATGCATAGTGCACGTATCGAAGGCGAAATTGTTTCACTTGTATCAACGCTTAGAAGCCCATTGAGCTTCCCTAACCCACTCCTGATAGGTCAAAGTGTAAGTCTCTTTTTTTCGTCCCATGAAAATCTTCGCTTGGCAACACTATCCATTCGCGTTGTGTATCAGCCGAATTATCACGCGGCAATGACAACGCATGACGGACAGGACTCACTCTATCTCTATCTCTGATATCACTGCAAGGCGCATCTGGACACGCTTTGGGGCCTGGTATAAACAGACAGCCAGGTAAATTTAGTACATGTTAGTTCGACGTTGGCCAGACAACTCGCTAGAGCAAACTCCAAGGCTCTACGGTCTAGAGCAAGACTGCGACGGTCGTCATCAGAACCCCTTGAGGTTTGAATAAAGGGGACGTTCGTTGACATTGCTTGAGGTGATGATGAGTGATAAGATGCTTCACTGCCACTTTCTTTCAAAGTAACTTCAGAGACAAAGAAAGGCAAGCATTTACGGTAGAGTACACCGGCGACCGAGTTTTTTTTTTAAATTCGTCAATAGCGAAAAAGGCTGCCGTGTTACTCGGAGAACTAGTGGGACATTTCATCTACATATGTACTCGTATGGTGCTGATGACATCTTGTATAACGTGCAGATGTAGTCTAAATATGGCCGTAGGGGGATGGGAAGGGAAGGGGAAGGGAAGGGGAGTTTACGTTGTTTGTTCGGGTATTGCTGGTGTCCGAATTAACCGGGATATTTTGCACATGCAGTTTACGAGTACAACAATTCAGTCAATTCAACTGGATTCGTAGTCACCACCCCCCCCCCGCCCCCTCTTGTACAGAGTAGTAAGTGGTGAATATCAGTTACAGTTGCATTCACTCTTTAGTATCGGTTTGAAATCAGTCCGATCTGAATAGTGCAAACGTGTATTGCTACTCACGGTCAATCACAATCACAATCAACAACAACAAACATCCTTTCGCTATTTCCCCTGCAGCTATTCGCTTCATCCCATATCCTGTATCCCAATCAAGCAGTGACCGATCATCAGCGTAGGACCACCTCTTCCTCATTATTATAGCTAGGATATCAATCGGACCATTGTTAACTGTACAAGATATCTTGATCGATCAAAATGCCATTTGTCAATTACCCAGACGACCTAAATCTTAATAGGCTCAGTGCGGTAAGTCCATCATCCTTAAATTGACATCGAGCGTTGTCTTAATGAAATGTTCTTCTGTATTTTGCAGCCCATAGCTGGCACTAAGGCTGAAGGTCAAAGTGGTAAGCTGGATCTTTCATCATAATCGACTCTAGAGATGCTGACCAAGGGGCTGGCTCATAATGTAGAGATATATACATGTGGTTAGTGTTTCTCTCTTCAGGGGTGAAATATTGTCGTCAGCTGATCACCACATTTTCAGCTATCTGGACTAAAGAATGGTATGCATCTCTTCCTAATGAGCCGACAACACTCTTCGAATTATTCGAACAATGTAAGTTGTCTTTTCCCCCTCTCTTATAGAGATTATGTCATCAAGTTCGATATCCGACTGATTTTCGAAAATCGTGGAAATAGCTGTTGCGAGACATCCTTCGAGAGCCTTATTCCTTCGTCGAGCATTACTTCCATCCTCACCCGCCGCTCCATCTTCTGCAACTCAAGAACCTACTTATTCCCGTACACTAGTACCCACAACATACGAAGAGATCCAAACTCGGAGATCAAATTTAGGTTCAGCTTTATTAGCTCTGGAAAGACAAGGTAGATTACAATCTTCCATATCCAATAATGGCGCTAGTCCACCCGAAATCACTCATCCTGGTGTACCATATTACGGCAATTCCAACAAAGCCAAAGGTGGTTCGAGAAGAGGTTGGGCGGTTGGAATTTGGAGTAAAAATAGGGAGGAATGGCAAATTATCGATTTAGCTTGTCAAGCTTATGGTTTAGTCGGAGTCAGTTTCTATGAAACCTTAGGTCCAGATGTAGCTCAATACATGTACGCACAATCATCTCTCCTCTCACTCCACTAAAGCGCTTGTTTTCTGATGATGGTCCATCTGCTGATGTTTGATGTACGATACAGTACAAATCATTGTCCAATTTCAATCACTTTCGCATCTTCCAATCATCTTGCTTCCATACTCAAAATGGCTCCTAAATGCCCTTCTTTGAGGATCGTCGTTTCGATGGATCCCCTTGCACCATCTGAACATAATCTGCTTTCTCAATGGGCAGCAAGTATCGGTATTGAGCTTATGACCATGGACGAACTTGAGAAATGGGGTTCCACCAATGAGATTTACTTGGAACCCGGACCTGTTAAGGGTGATCAGAATGATCTCCAATTAGACAGAGAACGAATAGCTACTATCTCCTATACCAGCGGAACTACCGGTGAGTAAATACAATTATCACGATGCTACTGCAAAGTCAATGTGCGACTGAAACTAACCGGGAATCACTCGACCTTTCTAGGTGATCCAAAAGGTGTCGTATTGACCAACAAAAACTTGACTTACGCCGTTCGATCAAATGTTCTCGGTTCAAACGAAGCTATTACAGGTGGACAAGAATGGAAATATCTCTCTTACCTTCCTCTGAGTCACATGTGAGTGCATCCAGCTAAACCCGAGTCGTCACTTTATGCTAATTACCTCGACTTCCGGCAGCTATGAGGTATGCTATATTTCACTTCTTTGATCGTCTTTTCGTAATCCTTGATCGATTCAAACTAGTTTAAGCTGATACCAAAATCAATAGCGTTTCTTACACTTCGTGGTCATTTATGGAGACGGTACTATCGCTTTCACAACTGGAGATGTCACCAAATTACTCGAAGACGCTCAGATAATCCAACCCAAGTTCATGGCTGGTGTGCCTAGGGTATTCAACAGGTAGGTATTCAACGTTTCGTTCCCATCTGAGTGTTGTAGGCCCAAGTACATCATTGGTATAGTGTACTAGTCAACACACAATATTGCAGTCAAGACTTACACTGACATGCTATTGCGCAGAATCCACGCCGCCGTGAAGACCCAAATGGATGCTGGAGGGCTCAAAGGTGCTTTACTTAAAAAAGCCGTCGATGCCAAATTACACAATTGGCGAACAACTGGAAGCGTGACTCATCCGCTATACGATGCTTTAGTTTTCAGAAAGGTGAGTCAATATCTTACATGCGTCGTACTGGGAAGAGCGAAGTGCGCAGAAAATCGCTGATTCGCCCTCATGCAGATTCGAGCTTTATTGGGTGGTCAATTAGTCTACATGTGCTCCGGAGCTGCGCCACTAACTTCAGACGTCCATGAAATGCTAAAGATCTGTTTCGGATGTGAGGTTGTACAAGGTGTAAGTCAATTGTACCTTTCTCTATATGATGTTTGCTGATGTATTTGACACAGTATGGAATGACAGAGGTATGTTCGCATTTTGAGTCTACTTTATCAAGACAATAGCTAACGCACAAGACAGACGATCGGAACCTGCACCAAAGGGTACGTTGACTCCTGTTGGTTTTCCGAATTTCGCTAATGTGATGGCTCTCGATACAGCATTGGCCAGGACGTTCGAGCTGTCGGTACAGTCGGTTACATACAACCTTGTAACGATGTCAAGCTCGTCGAAGTAGCTGAAATGGGGGTGAGTAGCTCAATCTGCTTTCTAAAATAGCTTCATTTGTCTGATCGCCCTGTTCATCATAGTACACAAGCAATGACAAACCTAATCCGCGAGGAGAGTGAGTATCAACCTGTTTTACTTGATAATGACCGGTGTGTGCTCTAACCTGATTATTATTTTTATCCATCCCCAGAATCTGCCTCAAAGGATACAACATCACACCTGGATACTTGCACAATCCCAAAGCTACGGAAGAGACTATCGATACAGACGGTTGGTTCCACACTGGAGAGTGAGTAGAGCTGCCCAATTCGTCAATAGCACGCGTAGCAGATGCAGAAGCTGACATTCGTTCCCACGTAGTATTGGCGAAGTTGATGTTTATGGTCATTTGAAGATCGTTGATAGGGTGAAGAATGTGATCAAATTGAGTCAAGGGTATGTTTCGTCCACTGATCCTCCTGAATGATGTTACGATACCACGTCCTCCCAATTTCAATACACTCCAGCTAATTAACAAGATGATCTTAGTGAATACGTCGCTCTAGAAAAGCTCGAATCACTTTACGCTCTTGATCCCCTTTTCGCCTCTTTGTTGGTTCATGGCGACTCTACTCGATCCAGCATCGTGGCTATAGCAGTGCTTGATCCTATTCAAGCTGCATCTGTCATTTCCAGTTCTTTAGGGAAGAATCTCAAACCCGAAGATCTCACTGCACTCGAATCCGCTGTTGCCGATAAGAAAGTCAGAAAAGCTGTATTGAAGAGATTGGCCAGAAGAGCCAAAGAACATAAGTTAAACGGGTGAGTACTTACTCTCGGAAGCCTTTCACGATTTGATGTGTTCCGCGCTTGTTCCGTACATACCGAGCAAGTACAGGGACTGACAAGCGCAATGACTAGATTTGAAACCATCAAAGGTGTTCATCTGACTTTGGCTCCTTTCCCTGACGAAGTTATGACTCCAACCTTGAAAATCAAGAGGTGAGTATGACAGGTCCAACCTTGCTCCATCCCTCTTGCGGGGATACACGTTGTGTCAGAAATCATAATACAGACAGTGACATCGATACTAATCAACATCTTGGGGTCAACAGGAATGTCGCAGCTAAGAAGTACAGTAAAGAGATTGAAGAAGCATATCAAGAAGCAGAAAATCCGGATAGCGCTCAATCGAAAATCTGATGCCGAAATTTGACCAGAGACAATGTTCATTGTGAAGCGTTGAAATGGCCGTAACGAGGTGGAGAAGGTGATTAGGTGTAATCTAAAATGCAATAGTTTGGGTGGTTATGTAATTTTCTGGTTGATGTTGTTTCAATTTCACTTAATAACAACTTATGCAATTATTTGATCTTCTCCTTGGGACAAGCTACAGTTGACTGACCGGTCTGTTTTACCTGACGATGCAATGAGCCCGAGGTTCTTTAGATCGATGATCTGCATAATTCGCATACGATAGACCCTCAGCCTTTCGACTCTTTCATACTTCGTTACCACTTCCATTATTTCGTCAAATTTCACATTCTCCCCCATGTTTCATCCACGTCCGACTTGATTCATCAGATGATTGTGTACCTCAAAGCTTCGATTTCATATCTTCGAAGATTTTGGTGATATCGTCTTTCGATAGCTATCAAAGCGAAAAACAGATCAGAATTTCATTCCTGTTTATTCGAAAAGTACAGTATACTTTGAGGGTGATAGGACACTTACATCTTTTTGAGCTGAAGATGCCCAAGACAAGGGAATGAGTTAGCTGACTGTTCGTATCTTGCAGACTACAGAATTTGACTTGAAGTTTTGACTTACTTGGCCAACCGATGACTAGACCTTCTTCATCTCCTTTCTCGGCGTATTTAGGTATGACGTGGAAATGGACATGGTCGACTACTTGGTGTGCTGGCCGACCGTTGTTCTACTTCAAGCCAAGGTTAACGCAGTCGTGAAAAAACAGGTGTTGGTCATATGGAAAAAATGGAAAGCAGAGGGAGGGTGTTGAGATGTGAAATGGAAAACCAAAAAAAGGAAAAAAAAAAAAACAGCCAAAAGAACCGTAAATTAATGGATCGGATAATGTGAAACTTACTTGGAGGATATTGTAATTCTCTGCGCCCTGTATCATGGGCAATAATTTCCAATCAGTCGTATATCATATCCCTCAGAATACTATGGTGTACTCCACTTACAGTAGCAGCAGCTAGTCTCTTCAAAGCTGGAATGATATCCTTGGTTTGATCGTCAGGTAAATCAGTCAATTTCGCAGCGTGATCTATATAATAAGAACAGAACATGAACGAAAACGAAGTACCGTTAGCTCAAATTCAAATCCCGTTGCGTGCCACTTAGATAGAAGAATCCCTTTCTAGCTTTCATCTAGTATTTACTGCTACTTCAGAAGACCAAACACTTACGCTTGGGAATGACCAAACAATGTCCTCTAGCAATAGGTCCAATATCCATAAAAGCGAATATCGTATCTGTTTCAAGAAGTTTCATTCTACTCCACCCACCAGACCACCACCACCACCACCACCACAACAACAACAACACGCACCCATTTTATCAGCATTGGTATCGACATGCTACCGATTATCCTGGAGCTGATCGTATCAAAGGGAAGAAGAGAGGAAATACTTGCGAGGGGATTTCACCTGTTTAGATTTGGAGATATCAGTGAGTTGGATCATTCGGTGATCAATGACGTTACAACTCACCCTTGATGATCTTACAGAAGATACAGGACGCGAGGGATGTCATACTTGCTTGGATGTGCTGTTGGTAATGATGGATGAGCCAAGTAGATACAGATGGTTATTCAACATGTCATCTTCATCATCAACAGACATCTTTCATCTTTCCCATGTTAACCCGGCTCGCGAACACCCTCTCCATTCCCCATTCCCCGTCTTAACCCACTGCGGAGACCCCACAGATACTGATAAAAACGTACTTTGAATAGGATAAATTCCACGTCATGGTATATTTCGGCCTATATTATCTCTTTCGGGTTGAATTCGGCCGACATCACTCAAAGTGGAGGGAAGATCATTTCGAGTGAATCATATTGAGATAACCATAAAATACAAATAAAAGTGAGATATCAACTCATCTGAGAAATGGGCAGTGGACTTGTATGCATTTGGAATTTGACTAGAGAAGACAGATACCAGTAATTGCAAGTTGACAAGTCATATCGGTTTAATTTCGGTCAAAGTCAAACTGATAAAGATATTCAATAGTGGAAAGGTAACTTGACGACATAACTATTACCTTCTACAAGGTATAAAATACAACTGTTGATCCACAACAAATTCTCTTCGACAATCTCTCCCTATCATCCCGCCCTATCTCGTTCAGCGCTGCTCACATTGTCAGCAAAGTGCAATATAGAACAACGACATGTCATTTAAATCCAACTTGACCAATCACAACGCATCGAGGTATCAGACGAACGCTTCGTTCGTCTACTCCTCTGCGAACTCTTCTCCTGTACTGAATCTACTCGATGCTCAAGCAGGAGAGAAGATTATCGATCTAGGTTGTGGTAATGGGGAGCTTACTGTACAGCTCAAAGAGGCCGTAGGGGATCAAGGTGAAATTATCGGCGTGGATAGTAATGAGAATATGGTGAGTGAAATACACTATCGCGTCTCTCTATGTCTGCTTCAAGCCCATCCCATCTGCAGGCCAACTTCGAGAAAAAAGATCACAGATATACTGAATCTGGGAAATTTCGCATCATAGCTTACATCAGCAAGGTCTAATTCACCTAGTTCAATCCAATATTTTCAAGCGGACATTCAAGATTTCAATTCATTTTCTTCAGCTCATCCAGAATTAAAAGGTAGATTCGATAAAGTATTCACTTCGGCAACTTTACATTGGTGTAAGTCATCTCCATCGGGAGTTGTTGAATTAGTAAAATGGTTATTGAAAGATGGTGGGAAATTCGCTTTTGAATTTGGTGGATTCGGTAATTGGTATGTTTGCTTCACCTATCGAAAAAAATCCAAATCTTTTCGGTAAGGCTGTGGGCTGTGGGCTGTGGGCTGTGTTGGTATAGAGAGTGATTAACGATGATCGTATTTCGAAATTTAGCGTGGGAATTAGATCTGCTCTTCATCAATCCCTTCGAAAGAGGAATATCGATCCTATCCCATTGGATCCATGGTATTTCCCTACTGTAGCTCAGTATGAATCTGTGAGTGATACATATGCAGTTCTGTTCTCGGTACTTTGCTCCATATTCATCCGCTATTGTTTTCCCTTCGAGCTCTTCAGCTCTGATGTTTGATGTATCATGTTTTAAAGCCCCCAGCTATTCTTTGACCCGTCGAACGAACTTGTGGACTAGAGAATACCGTACTGACTGCCTCGTAGGTCCTTACGTCGATCGGATTGACTCCTCAGACCGTCCAGCTGGTTCCTAGACCTACACCGCTCCCCACTTCTCTCAGAGGATGGCTGGACACCTTTGCTCGGAATTCCTTCTTGTCGTCTCTGAACGACGAAGACGCTGGCCAAGTCTTAGATGAGGTGGTAGAACTCTCGAGAGTCGACAATTATTGGTCTGAAAAGAATCCTGGTGTAGGCCTCAGATCAAATTCCGATTCCGATGAGGGAAAAGACGGCTGGGAGGTCATGTATGTTAGACTTCGAGGTGTCGCTATCAAGTCATAGGGAAACGTAATTCGTAAATCGGTGAAGCTGTTGATTGGTTTAATTCCCCAAAAATATTCAGGAATATCGTATGAACAATGAATAGGATCCCAGATCCAAATCCAGGATTGAATAGGATATCGATTTTCTGCAATTCGTTAGAATGCAAAGTGATTCTTGGACATGTTACATCGTTTTGAATGCTAATTCTTACAGCGTCTACGATTACAACTATATCTACAACGTATATATCACTGCAGAAGACAGAGAGACACAATCTACAAATACAAATATAAATGTCCTAGTGTGATCCCCTAATCTTGTTCTACGATTATCCATCATCAGAGCCAGGATCATTTTAGCTCACATGCGCATCTTCCATATTGTATACACAATAATGGACCTGGCTATATATCACTCCTTGAGCTGTATTGATGCACTCCGGTCTCCGGTCTTCGTTCACGTTCACATTCACATTCCATCTTCCGTTTCTGATTCTTCACCTTTAATGCATTCTTTTCCCTTTCCTTTCTCTTTATTTTCCCTTGATAGTCTTCTTGCCCAAATAGCTCTTCCAACCCTGCTCTCATTCCTCCTACCTAATTTACTACTCAACCAATTACCGACTTCCACCAATGTGTCCAGATCTATCCCAGTCTCATAACCTAATTTATGTAAAGCATAAACTACATCTTCTGTAGGGACGTTGCCAGTCGCTCCTGGAGAATATGGACATCCACCCAAACCAGCTAAAGATGAATCTACAGATGAGAGATTATGAGGTAATAGCGATATGATCGAAGACAATGCTAAGGAGAATGTATCATGGCACTGTGAAGTGAAAGATCAGTCTTCATTACGATACGACACGGAATTCTCCTCAGTGGAGACCGACAAGCTTACATGAGCCTATAAAGTGACGAGAACAGCAGCGTCAGTTCTGTCTTGATCGATGCCAGTATGAGTTTTCGTCACTCACTGCTACTTTGGTCATATCTACACCTCTTTGCTCACATTCTCTCCAGACTCTTCCCCAAGATTCGGGATCGCCTTCACCGGTCGTATCTCCCAGACTGATCTCGTAACAACCCATACTCAGCAGTTTGATGGCTACATCAACCACATCCTCAGGTGGTGTCGGTCCAGAATACGGACAGGTAATTACACACGATACGTATCCTCTGACTCTGTAACCTAGCGAACGAGCTTTATCGATCACCGGCGGAAGTGAAGACAGGATCTTGGATAACGGTGCGTGATTATTGGCTTGTGAGAAAGCCTATTCGCATTGAAAAGCATTGTCAGCCATTGCTCTCGGTGAATGCAGACCGGATGATTAAGGGCGGTCCACCGGGATATCAATCGTTTGTTCGTTGATCGATGTCTTTCAATCCCAATCGCACAGCTCACAAGAGCAGAGATTGCTGAATGGATAAGCACTCACTTCTGTAGCAGAAACAAAAACAGCTACTTCATCGGTCAGTTTCCCACCACCATTAAGACTATGATTTTCTTGAAGTTTGATTAAATTTTCTAATCCTTTCATATTAGGTACCAGTACTGGAAAATGAACTTGTCCAGCTGAAAAAGGTATGATTGTATTATCGATGATATGTTTGAGGGATGACGGACCTATACCTGCGCCATTGTCCGATAATGCAGGAGAAGAAGATCTCGAAGATGCGGGTGAAGGTAATGGGATTGATTGTCCTGTTAATGGTGGAAGTAAAGGAAGCAATTTAGCTGTATCTGCCATCTACGATCAGAAGTATTGTTGAAATTAGCTCCCCCTTTCCGTTCCTCTCCAGTGGGAATATGTTGTATACGGTTATCAATTCACTCACTTGAGGTACCCAATCTCCTCTGACGAAACTGCCGACTTCGATATTCCTCATGCCAGCACCTAATAACCTTTCGACTAACTCTCGTTTCAACTCTGTAGATACAGGTTCACCGGGAAGGTTCTGCAGACCATCTCTAGCTGAGACTTCGACAATCCTGCGAGAAGTGAAGCAGGGATTAGTCTGATACAAGGGATAGGCTTTCATTCTAGATGCTCTCCTGATTCGTGCTCTTCACATCTACCAATTGTAGATATAGGCGAGGATTCTTCGAAGGGACAACGACAACATCTGTGGGTTTCAAAAATGACGGGAAATATACATGTTATAGGGATAAGGAACACTTTCACTCACCTTATAAACCTCCCTCTTCCTTCTTTCGCCGACGTTTGTAGTTCTTTTGAGATCATTCTCTCCTCAGCTTGCAATACCTTCTCATTGAATATTTCTGACCTCTCTGCCAGTTCAGGTGACGGAGAAGGATACACCCCTGTAGACCTGAACCGTTTAGTCATTTTGGTTGATTGGGGAAAATGCTTCACTGGTGAAGGTGAAAAATGGGGCGAATGATCTCGAGTTGATGGAGGTTGGATTGATATCGGGTTTGAGTCTGTATTTGAATGAGAACGAGATAATGTAAGGAATGATTCATTCGGAGTGTGATTGATGTTATTATTGAGAACAAAGGGGCTCCCTCCTCTCTGCTGACGGTAATCCATCGTTGAAGCAAAACAACCAGTCTTCCTTCTCCTTGTTATTGTAGACGTTGCTGAAAATGGACAAGGGATAAGCCGGGAAGTGATTACGACACCACGGGAAGATCTTATTTGCGACATGGGAACGATGAGTTGGATTTCAACTATGCTTCAAACCTGGGTCGTTACCGAGCTGTCAGAAAAAGCGTCTATGGTTGAGCTGGAGGTGAGCTGCTTGATCTGGTCGTTCGCGAGACTACTTGACTCATGGTCCTCTGTCTTGGTCGTCGATGATAAGTGCACAAAGTCGTTGAGGTATGTCATGTCAATAACTCATATGTCAATGGGTTTGATTTGCTTTTTTGGTCATGAGATGACAAGAATCAGGTTGAGATGTCGGCTTTAGTCCGGATAAACGTCATAACCGGGTGGGGTTATCATCATACATCTGTACAAGGGTATCTTTCTTCTGCTTATGATGTATGCTGGTTCTGACCTACACCTCGAAGGAGCAGGAAAACTTCACAGCATATCGCCAACTTGGAACGACATGCGAGGTACTCAGTCACAGGCAGCACAAACGAACATGGTCTTCATGGATTGATGATCTTTCAGATGAGCTTATGAGGCACTGGTCATGCAATTATGACACAAAGTGGCACTGAATCTTTTGTTTTAACTTACAATTTAGTAGTTAGTACGATTTCCATTCCGACCGATCGAAGCAAGTGAATGATATGACTTGTCTCCAAGACAAATGAGTGTTCCCCAATCCCAATGGACATTCGATCAATTGGAAACAAGCCTGGTTGTCGTCGAGATGCGATGTGCGCTTGGCAAGGAAATTGGCCAGGCTTGAGAAGTATAAGAAGGAAGGGACATCGATTTGTAGTCATTATCCATTTCGTGCTTACACTACATTTTAACGTTGTTTTATTCATTGGTCTTTCACTCAAGCTCTCACTCACTGTCTTTACTCTACTCGTCGTCAACTCACTGTCATTTACGATCTTTCTGCATACCGGGTAGGCAATTCCCGCTCCAAGACCTAAGCATCAGTCTTTTCAGTCCTTTTCGAATTTTGATTTTCAATAACGATGCAACTTCCAACGTCAACGCTCTTCCTCGTTCTGTTCTCTCTCACGTCATTAGTTGAGATTGAAGCGAAATACCATCCACCGTCAACTGCTTCACCGGATTATCAGAAATGCAAACATGGTGTTGATAGCGTGAGTGACCTTCTGGTTTTACTTCTAGTCTATTTCAGACAATAGCCCCCTCTTCCTATTTGTACTCCAGTATAGACGGAGGAAAGCTTATTTGCTTGCATTGATGTAGGACCCAGCATGTATGGTAATCTATTCTGATCCAGACGTGTCTTCAATCCAATCATCCCACGATCGATTTTTACTCTTGAACGAGAAACATCCAGAATTGAAATCATATATCAGACAACAAACGAAATCACCTTACCAAACGCCTACATCTACTTCTTTACCTGATGGACCCATGACACCTTCTGCACCTGCATTGATAGCTCCTGAATTATCCACATTGGGATCTACACCTACACCTACTCAGGTCCTTAGTGCAGGAAGGAAAAGAGGCATGGGAACCAAGGTCCAACCTGAACCTGAACCTCAATCGGAATCTGGAAATTCAGATGAAGGAGAAGTACAAGGTGAAAAGAAATTTGGTGGAATGAGCGGATGGGCTAAACCTTTTTTAATCAAAAAAGATTCAACTCAATTCGAATTTCCTTCTTCCTTATCCTTCTTTGGTTTGACTTCTTTCAACAATCCAACTTCATACTACACCAGCGCCAACGCCGACTCGGGAGTTACACTTATTTCCGATACGGTTGGAGTAAGTTCAGTGAATCAGCAAGATACGATTGGAAGTGCTAAATGGGGATTTGGAGGTGGATGGGGAAGACCGTGGAGACGTTCACCTTTACCTAATCCCTCAAAAGAATGTTTGGAAGAAACTACTATCACTGAATTATCAACAGCAACATCAACAGCAACTGCTACCCAGACCATTGTTCAGACTATCACTGCACCAGCTAGTACGCCCACGATAGATAGTGGTGATAATACCGGGAATGCAAAGTGGGGATTCGGTGGTGGGTGGGGAAGACCATTCATGAGATCTTCTGATTCGAATAAAAATCAAAGTGAAGATCAAGATAGACAAGTTAATGAAGAAAGCTTCGGTTCCTCAGGAGGAAGTCCACCTTTCAGAAGACGATTCGACGTTGCAAGTCTTCAACCTCCAGCTGAGGTTCAAGAATCCACAATGTCAACCGCCGCTCCTGAAGCACCAGGACAGCCACAAGCTGGTACAGATGTTGATGCAGTAGGAAATAAGAAATTCGGTTTCGGCGGTGGTTGGGGCAGACCATGGAAAAGACAAGGTGAAAATGGGGATGACACAGGAAATGCTAAATTCGGTTACGGCGGTGGATGGGGTAGGCCTTGGTAAATTCATTCTAAACCTACGCCTCTTAACGATGCGTCTTCATTTTCCGGATCGAAGAGACCGTTTCTTCTTCTCCTTGCTGCAAGAATCGATTTGAAGTAGTCGTTAGTGATCATTTTGGTATTTCCCCAGTCTTCTCATTGTACATACCCGTTTTTGGCAAATTACCATGTATTGTTCGTTTTGATGATTGTGTGCAATTAGGCTACTACCGTGTTAGCCAAGTCATCGGCATTACTGGTTGCACAGGTAGGCAATCTGTTTTTTTCGATAGACCAATGTGTTTTATCACAAATTTCCCAATCCGCAGGCCTTCATAATGAAATGAATATCGAGCGAAGGCATGCTTCATCTCGTATACATCTCTTTCCTTTATCAATTCCACTTCCACAAGTAGATCAGAGCGAAAAACGAAATCGTGGGGAAAGAAAAGGGTTTGTACATCCAAAAAGAACCCTGGGATGGAGATTTGAAAAAGGGAAAATATATAGGAAATAAAGAAGGATACGTGATTGGGTCTGAACATCTGTTTCTGCTTCTAAAAGAGGTTTATATTGCGAGATTCGCCTCGTAGAATCACATGTATCGACTGGCTGTTTGGTGGATTTGGAAGAGAGGGGACGGTTGCTTGGTGTGATGTTGGTAGGAAAGAATCTAGTACCCTCCAACCTCTACAATAAGTCTCGTCAGCTTTTCGTTGTAGAGTCAACTAAGTTTGAACTGATTTGACACTCACGTTCAAGAAGAACTTCGATGGCATCGCCATCCTCAAGATCGAGATCATTAGCTGTTTGGTCGTCTAGGATACGTTGTCCATCGAAAAGAAGACTGTGGAGCGAAGAGGAAGAATAAAGAGTATAGACATGAGATTGAATATCGTGAGGCGAGGTGAGAACATTATGTAGATTGGAATGTTTCATGTGGGACGAGGGGAAGAGCACAAAGTGTGATTTGGGTTAGATCAGCTCATCCACATTACTTGATGATCTATCAATCGCGACTTACCGAATGGCGTTAACGTCAGTCCCCACTCGATCAGCGTAAGCGGACTAAGATAACAAATCTCGTCAGCACCAATCACGATACTACACCAATCCTTCTTTTACTGTCCGCTTGATATGTGATATCGTTTTCTTTCCCATTTTCTATCTCCGACATACAGGTATCCTCGCCCTCGCCTTTTCGCCTCCCCGCTCGTTCCGTCATACGAAAACGTTGAAAACTCACCTTTAACTTGTTCAACTTGGTAGTCTTCTTGATCTTGAAGAACACTTCATCACCGTTAGTGGAGACGATTTTGATATTAAGTGTGTTGGCGTCTGCGTTTCATATACCGGATCAGCGGTCGACAAAAAGAGGGGTGGAAGATCGACCTCTTCATGAGAAGAGACTCTCGGGTTGTTTCCTCGTCTCTGAAGGCGTCTCAGCAAGAGAGAGACCACGATACTCACCTCCTTCAGGCTTGGGTTTGGCCTCGGCAGGGGGAGCAGCAGGTGAACCGTTATCTGACATGTCGTACTTGTGAGCGGGATTTATTCGCTAAGAGCTATCTAGTCTTTAGGTACTTGAGGATACGATATTGGACGTTTGAGTGATCTGTAGAAAGGGATTATGTTGGAGAGCGAAAAGGAACGAAAATGAAGAATGATCGCGCGTTTCAATTGTTTTCAACAGTTTAAAACAACCTGACTAACTTGTATCTGTTAGGCACGGGAGTAGATTGGGGGGGGGGGCAGATCTGTTCACGTGCCTAAGCTTGAACCACCTTATATTATGATTCCCCACTCCCCTTGTTTTTATGTCGTTATCCCCTTCCATCCCCCACCCACTTCCTCGTCACTTTGTATCTTGGACTATCAAGCGCGTTGGAAAATTCAGAGATCAGGACTCAGCACTCTGAACCAACATCGAGTGGTCTCCGCGGCACTCACACTGTCCCTCAAGAAGGATCAAGCACTCGTCAACGGAGGACATCTCGAGTTCCAGCTTTTTAGGTCGGAAAACAACCCGATTTCTATCACCAAAAAAAAACAAAGGGATACACGACACGCGACAGATCTGGAAAAATCAACATTACTTTTTGACATCTCATCAAAGGTCTCTTACACGTTTAAAAACGACCAACAACAACCCCTCCGCAAATCAGCAGCAACGTCTGAGCGTCACTCAACCAGGATAGCAGTGATCATCACATGCAAAACAGTGATCTCTTCCATTCTTTCGATTTCCAAATATGCCTCGTAAAAATCCAATTCCATTAGCTGTAGCTCCTGTAGAAGCACTGCTTCCTCCTGTACCGCCTTCACCGATAATTCAGACTCTGCGCAAAGACTGGCGGTGGGCGGCTATATCTCAATTCGTATGGACTTTCTCAGATGCGTTCGGCTTGGTAGATTGGGACATTGAGGTGAGTCATAATCCCCTTTCACCTCTCCTCTCCTCTTCTCTTCATCTTGCTATAATGAGTATCATGGCATGGCGTATTCGTCATCACTCAAAATGAGAGCTGATTCATTTGTTGATCATAACAGAACCTGGAAGCAGATTTTGATGGAGATGAAAAAGCTTTAATACCTACCTTAATAGCGAAATTACTATTCGCTCTTACTTATAATAGGCAAATCAAGTGAGTGAATGTTACTACTACTGATACCTGCATTCTTTCTCCTTCTTCTCATAGAGGGACTCTTGTATGATTGTCGCTCGACAGGGTAATATTGATGATCATGTCATAACAGTCGCGACAACGCTTTTGAGAATCTGCGGCGAACATACGCGAAACGAAAACCAGATGATAAATGCCTTTTGGGAACAGAGGAAGTACCGGTCTCATGGGATACATTAGGTTTAAGTCAAAAGGTGAGGTTTGATTTCTCTTGAGAATGAGAACGACGTATCAGTTTCGTAATACCCTCAAATGACTGATCTTAATTTCGCAGGTGCAAATACTGCACGAGCTGTGTGAATGGCAATTGGAAGATCCAGCCAGATTCAGAGGGTTATTGAAGTCCGAGGACGATGCTGTAACTTGGGTACGTTCTCATATTTCATCCTCCTACGATATGCTATGGCTGACGACCGAGTTGTGTAGCGAGTCGAACCTGTTGGATGGGATAAAGATGGAAATACATATTGGTTATTTGACGGTGTGTTCTCTATTTCATCCATTCAGTACAGTAATAGGGGACTAATGGAATATATAGATAATCGATTGTGGATACAACGATTTCCACCACCTCCACCTACGCCTCCAAAACCTGCAAAGAAGACAAGTCAAAAAGCAAAGAAAGCAGCTAAAAAATCACGACCTTCTATTCCACTTTCCGCCAACAAGAAATCGAATAAAAGGAAAGATATGACACCTGAATCATCCCCTACACCACCACCTGCGGCCAAAGAAGAAGAAGTGTTAAGTGGATCAAGGAGAAGGAAATCAGTCAACTTTTATGGAAATCCAACTCCAACAGCTCAAGCCTTAAAACGAAATCCAATCACACCTCATACGCCATTAACGGGAGGAAGTACATCTTCAAGGCCAACCCGAAGTAATGCAAGATTGAATCATAACCAAAACCCGAACGCGGAAACTTCAGAAAGCCCTTCAAAAACAAGTAAAACCACTCCTGCATCCCTAGGAACGAGAGTATCAAGAAGGTTGAGAAACGTTGATGATGAATGGCAGCAAGTTCCTGAAGATTGGTTGTCTACTCCTGCAAAGCCAAGAGGTAGAGCAAAAGGAAAGGGAAAGGGGAAGGCAAAGCAAGTAGACGGCGAGGGTGACGAGAGTGAGCTCAGTGAATTAACAGATGAAGAAGAACACGAAAGATTGGTTTTAGCTAGTGGAGCTAGAAAGGCACAACGTACCATCGAAAGTGATCGAGACGATGTAACAGGAACACGCCCAGAAGAAGACGAGCAGGAGGAAAAGATGGATGTGGATTTGGATGGGGATATGGAACATCAGAACGGTGATGGTTCAGATGTGCAGATCGACATAGATCAAGGTGAAAACGCGGAAGTGGAGGATAAGCACACGGATCAACCGGAAGAGAAAGTCATAGATGAGGTGAGTAAACTCTTCTATACTTGCATTTCGAACAAAATCTTACAATAATGATGGTCACATAGACCGAAAAGACATCACCTCCCGCGGTAGAAGCAGCAGAAACCAATGGACACACGTCTTCTCCTGTTGCCGCTCCAGAAACGAAAGAAGCTGAACCTCCAGCCGATGCTATTGAAGAGGACGAACAAACTAATACCGCAATGCCGAAAGAAGAATCTGCTCCTGCCGCCGATGAAAGTGATGTAAGAGCTGTAAACGGAGAAAATGGAGATGGAAATACGGTACACACCAACGGAGAAGTCGACAAGCATGGTATCAAAGCTGGTAGTATTGAAGGCGATGCATCGAACGATGAAAAAGCTAAATTGGAAGAGGAATTAGCGAAAGAGATCAAAGCTGAACCCGTCAAAGAGAAGAGTGACCTTATTCTAGCGTGGGAGGCTGATCGATCCCATATTCCCGCAGAGTTTGTTGAATGGGAAACTGTGAGTCATTCATTCCCTTGATTTTCCCATTGATTGTCATGTGTGAGCTGCACGCTAACGTCGTGTTTTATCCTGATCGTAGGTGTGTGTCTCATTGTACGAATGGCGTACATTCCCTGAACAATTCGCCAAATCAAAAGATCTTGATGAACAAGCTTTGTACTCTTTGTTGACCGAAGAAGTCGGGCCAACAATTATCACCATACTTGTCGTGAGTTGACATTTTCCCACCACTTTTGCCTTTTCTATCGATTTTGGCGTGTGTCAAAGATGCACCCGAGGCTGACAGCAAGTTCTCATCATAGGGAAAGGAACAAGAACGCCTCAAGCAAGAAGCAATCAATAACCGTAAGAGATCATCCAGGATTGCTACACGTGAATTAGAAAGGGAGGAGATATTGAAGCGAGAAGCGGCAGAAAGAGAAATGGAAGAAAGGATGGAAAAGATCCGATCAGAGGAGATCAAGAAGCAAAAAGAGGAGGAAGAAGCCTTGGCCCGGGAAAAAGCAAGAGATGAAAGACTGAGAGAAAGGGAAGAAAGAGCACAAGCGAGAGAAGAAGCAGTCATCAAGAAAGCAGAAGAAGAGACTAGAGAACGAGAAAAAAGAGAAAGAAAAAGGGAGAAGAGAAAGAGGAGAAGAGAAGGCGAAGAGGTTTCAGATGATTCAGACGATGAAATTGAGCAACATGATCGGTCATCACAAAGAGCAAGAACTAGGACTGGGACGGAGAATGGTACTGAACCACCAAATGAGAGATGGGAACTGAACTGCGAGGTCTGTAAGAAAGTTGGATGGAACATTGTGAGTTGTAATCTTTCAGCTGGATCTTTTGTGACGCTCCTGTGGCAGCTTTCTACATCGTACTGTTGACTTGGATCGTTGGAAGCGGAAAGTGCTAACTCAATTGGAATGCGAATAGGACGAAGACCTAGATTTGGTCTGCTGTGATGATTGTGGACGATGGCAACACACTGAATGTCATGACCGACTTGATATAAGGGAAGGTAGAGGCAAGAGAAATTGGGATCAAGTTGATTTCCAAGTGAGTAGGACTCAAACGATCTAAAACAGACAAAGATTGGGCTGATAGTCTTCTCCACAGTGCAAAGAATGTCGACTTCGTGCCGCGCGGAACCGTCAGAGACACGAAACACATCAACAGCAACCATCACCTGTTGCTCAAAGTCAAACCAACGGACATTCAAATTCTCATCCTCACCCACTAAGTCAATCTTATCCAGTCATACCTGGCTCAGCTCCGCTTCCTCAATCTCAAACACCCTTGAATCCAGCTAGACCTCCTCCACCGCCTCTGAATCCTGGAGAGTTCTATTTACCATATCCGCATCCCCCAGCGAAAGAAGATAGACCAGCTGGCTACGCCGTGTTTTACCCTCCAAACCAAAATGAACAACAACCACAAAGATCGCCACCACAGACAGTGAATCAAGGACCACAAGCTGAGCGGGTGCAGCGTGATTATTTACCTCAACAATCATCTATACAAGTAAGTCGACCGAGCAGTGTTCAACAGAATTATCCGCCTCAATCACAATCAGCGAGTCACCAAAGTCAATCTAGAAGCTCTCATCAACTTCCGCACGTTCATCCATCTCAACAACAGGTGCCTCGTGGAAATCCAGTCACAACCCAATCTCTTACTCATGCTCAACAGCCAACGGCTCACGCCTATCACAGTTCTCAAATATCGCCTCCCACGCGACCTGCTCATCAAGGTGGATCACCTGCTCATAACCCTTCAATTTCTTATCCCGCTCATCCTACCTCCACATTCCAAGCCAGGCCGTTACTTGCTCAAGCACTGCCTTCTCAAGCTAGACCTGCGCCGTCGTATCCTACATATTCTCATCATGAGCAGATTCCACCACAACCTGCTGGCCACAATCCATTACGAAATGTTCACAGCTCGTCTGATCAACAAGGTCAACAAGCCATTCCTCGACCTCAAGTACATGAGCAACAGCGATCAGCATAATCTGCCTGCTCCTGATCTCTCAGTACCGTCAGAGAGGACTCAGCACAGTAAGACGTAAATCATCTTCATTAGAAGTGCCGGTACATCATACTGGTATCGAACAGGGAATTCGCGAACGCAGTGTAAGGTTTTTCTTGTATTGCTTTCAACTGGTCGTCATCAGTCGCTCAGAAGCCAGGCAAACTGAATCAGATGCGTAATTAGTAGGAGTGCAACTGCATGGGATGTTTATCATGCATATTATTGTATACCTGATATCAATGTCTTCTAAAGAATGTATCCTTTTAGTATTTTAATTTGGTTTTGACAAAGTTAATGCCTCCACATTTTATTGATGAAATATAAGTTAAACGACGTGTTTACAACTTCTCCTCACCCTTCTTTCACTTTTCCTTCCTTCCTTTCATCCTATATTGATCTTGATCTCAAGCGACCCTTCGGACCTCTCCTCACGAGTGATTGTAGTCGATCACTGCGGACTACCAGTGAGGCTCATACAGACAACATGAACTTTGGCATTCCAGGCACTGGCGCCGGTCCTTCTAATACAAGAGGTGGTATATCAATCTCGGCTCAAGCTAAGCCCGTCGTTGTTCCTCTTTCTTCTGAGATACTTGTGAGTGTGATCAAGATCCTACAAATTGACGGGACGACGTAGAGCTTACTACAATATCAAATCGCTCCTTTGAAACCGCCTCTACATCTGGTTATATATCGACTGACAATGCTGCTTTGATTTTCCCCCGTCGTCAACGTCTCCTTCTCCTGACTCGCTTGACTCCTCCTCCTTCCTCTGTCCTTCCTACCTTCCCTCTCGCTTTCACTTCCTTGCCCTATTTCTCTCTCCAACACATACTCCTATCTCATCTTCCCTCTTTCCCTCTTCTGATGTTTAACCAAAACCAACAGAACAAATATCGACCTGCAAGACACTTTAAAGATGCTGTTGACGTCGAAGCTTCATCCTCAACAACACCTACATTCCCCTCATTCGATACTAATGCGTCACGAACAAACCAAGGAAAAAATATAACCAGTCTGTCCTTCGATGATAGTGGTGATAGGATGGTATCAGCTGGAGACGACGATATGTTCGTTTTGTGGGATTGTAAAAAAGGAAAGTGAGTACCAGTCGTTGAATGATCTGAATCTCACGAGAGTGCAGGTGGAGGAGGACCACTGGAGGGTTATGGAAAGATCTCATTGGTGTCATCTAGCTTTTGGCCAATAATGAGTGATCAATGCTGACGATCAATTGCTTTATTCTGCTCGACCCAATCACCATCTTCCTCATCAATTATTCGTTTCAATTGAAATTGAACCTCAATTCTAACCTTATCTCCCTCTTCTCTAATCCTCTTTTCTAATTCTCACTTCCTTCCATCAAATTCTTCTCTGCAATGTCACTTTTCTCTCACTTTCTCCTTTGAATATGTACCTTCCACCGCAAACCATCAATACAAAACGACTCTGTGTCGCTTTACTCTGGATTCTCATCATCGCAGAAAGCTCAAACCACTCTATTCTCGAAAATACGGCATTGACCTCCCTCGTTTCACTCATAAAGCAGGAAATATAGTTCACGCTTCGACAAAAGGGGATGATCATGCTGTTAGATACCATTCGATGCATGATAACAAGTATTTGGCCTATTATAAGGGGCATGAAGCTAGGTGAGCTACGTTGCTATGCATGGGAGGAAAGAAGGCAGAACACCGGACCGCAATAGAAGTGGCGACGAAGTTGCGTGGTCAGTAAAGGAGGCAAAGAGTCTCCAGAGAACGAAAGGAGACGAGGGAGCCGCGGCATGGAATCTGGCTTGGGTCGGTCAGAAGGGCGAAGGAGAGGAGGAAGAAAACAGGGTCAGGTTGAGGGGGGGTACTTATGGACGCAAGCAGTGATGGTAATGTGTGATTGATACAGACGTAAAATGTCGACTCGCTCATCATCCCTTCGATCACACTGGCGTTTTAGGCTGCCTTATCTGTCACTCACTGCTGACTATGTCATTCGCAGGGTCCGCTCAGTCGATATGAGTCCAACAGATGACACCTTCATCACGGCTGGAGATGATGGCACCGTCAGGTTATGGGATCTTCGGGCGACTGGATGCAAAGTGAGCTTCTGATCCCCACTTCGTGTTAGGCAGCTTTCGGCTGATGAACTTCACGGCTTCTAGGGCTTGGTTAACGGTGTTGGGGGTTCAGCGATAGCAGCAATAGACAATCAAGGGATAGTGTTCGCTGTCGCATGTTCAGCCACGCAAACAATATTGATGTATGCTACTGCTACTTTGGATAGGGTAAGTGCATACAATTATCTCGAAGCGACTCAACACTGATCATTTCCGGTGTATTGCAGGTCCCATTCTTATACGTGCCGTTGAACGATATAGCTTTCGCAAAAGATGCCATACCGCCGCCCAAACCCATTTTTACTTCAATCTCATTTTCCTCAAACGGACATTATCTTCTGATCGGCACTTCATCAGACGTTCACTATCTGTTAGATGCACTCGACCTCATTCCATTAAGGAGATTAGTGGGTCATCAAGGATTAGAAAGGGATAAAGAAGGTATCAGAGGATTTCAGCCGAGACGTGGTAACAGTGGAGAAGAAGTGTCCTTCACTTCGGATAGCCAATGGATTGTGTCAGGTTCTGCAGATGGTAATGTGATATTTTGGGACCTGAGACCTCAAATTGAAGGAGAAACGAAATTGACCAGAGTGGAATTGACGAATGGGAAAGAAGCAAAAGATATACCGTGGCATACTTTACCTATACCGGAAATACAACCGAAAGTGGTACTGAAAGGTGGTAATGGAGTTAGTAGAGCTGTTAGATTTAACCCTAGATTGTCGATGTTTGCTGTTGGAGGTGAAGATCTGGTGAGTACAAATCCCGAATTACATACTTGCGTATAAAACGCTCAACCTGTCGTGACTGATGGTTGATGGCTGCTCCTTGTAGACATTCTGGTTGCCTGAAAAAGATGAAGATGCGAAAGTACAAGAAGGTTGGTGAAGCAGAATAACTTTGATGAAAGGACTGGAAGGTGCACAAGAAGTACCAGGGAAAAAGGTGACTTCTACAGAAGTATATATACATACACCATACAAATCTCAATTGTGCAATCATGCAGTATATCATGCATCGGAAGTATATCGTATGCATGTGCAGGATGTTCCTAATTACTGGTGTCTAGTGCATAAGTAGAGACGACATTGTTTGAGTAAAGAAGTTCCATTGAGAACATTAAACATTGTCCACTTTAACCAAGTTCACCATTCAGAGTGGAGGTGGTCCACCATGCTTCACCGTTATTGCTTTGTCAACGTATTTACGATTGACACAAGCTCTTCTTTCTTCGATCTTCAACAAATGCAGACTGTAGGCAGATGTGGACACTTCACCTGCTATCGAGCAGATCGCCGACGAAGAGAGCTAGTGTATCAACAATAGGAGAAGAGGGTACACCTTCCAAGCGAGCTAGAGTAGATCCACCCTCATCAAGTGCTGGCAGGTTTACCGAACCCATCCAGCATGGAGCTACAACAGGTCAAAGCAAGATCGCCCCCAAAAAGGACACAGTACAAGACGCATCGGCAACATCCGAGGTGGATGATGATAAAGTGATAGCCGCTGGTGAAGGAGACGTAAATGTAGACGGGGAGGAAGAAGAAAGAATCGGTCCTTGGGGATTTACGAAGTCTGAAATTGATCGATTTCCAGCTTTGAGGAAAAAGAATTTTTGGTGTATCCAAAGACATTCTGCTACAGGTATGTTCTGATTACAAGGTGTCCATTCATCAAATCTATAAGATTCGGGACAACTTGAGAACAGTATCAAGATCGAGGAACAGATGTTGATGACCTTTTCTTGGTTTATCTTAGCAATGCATTACGATCTTAGGATGCAGATTGATGGAGGAACGATAAGTTGGGCGGTGCCCAAAGGGCTGATAGGTAAGTCTGGATAAAAAAGACTCGTGGTCCTCTCAGATGCGTCTTCCTGACCATCAAAGTTTACAAGCTTACCCTATGGTATGATACCGATAGGCATATCCAAGAACGGAGAAGCTAATAGATTAGCAGTTGAGACTACCGTACATCCCATCAGCTACACGACATACGAAGGTGAGTAATAGTTGTTGAACTGTTTTCAATCGTCTGTCATACACTAGTTGATGCAGTATCTGCGACCTGCTAGGCTCCGATGGAAGAAGTAAGATCTTTCGAATTCTTCAAGTGGTAACGGAGTGCTCAGAAGCTAATAATGATATACTGTAACACTCGGAGTAGATTTCTCAGCAGGGCGAAAAGGTGGAACTTGTAAGCTCAATTATATTCTCCGGTTCTTGGCTATGGCGCAAGGTAATAGACCTAAAACATACTATGATAGTATTGTGGGATATAGGTGAATATGCTATTACAAGACCTTCATCATCTATCGATTCGACATCAGATGAAGAGAGGTCATCTAAAAGGAGGAGACAGAGGCGTGATGCAGATGAACAAGAAGAAAGCGAAAATCAGTGAGTTGCTTTTGCCCCTGTCAATGCGGTAGCACCCGACGAGGGAGAGGTGAGCGAAGTGACTGATAAATGGAAATAGGGATGGGAAGTACCAAGAAGATCTTTTTAGACAAGCGCTCAATAGGAGAGTAGGATATGGGAAAAGTCAAAGTATACATTTCATATTACGAGGAGGCAGGAAGGTTAATTCTCGGATTGATTTACTCTAACATTTGGGGTCTTATAGCTGATGTAAACTGATAGATGACGAATCATCGTACGTTTTCATTGCGAGATACTACTATATTCCGTATATCCCGCCAGGCATCTAAATTGGCTAACCATCGCGTAATCAAGCAGATTTCATCCTTGTTCTGGCTCCATCAACCAGACATACCTTCTCGTCCACTGGAGTGATCAAGAAAACATGGTTCTTACGCTTACCACGTGAAGTTGACGCATACCCTTGGGATCGAGGAGGTGAAGAAGGGAAATTCTGGGGAAGGAGCGTGAAGAGTAAGTTCATTTATTACAGATATACGTGGGGGTTTGGAATCCTGTTATGCCAGTCAATCGATGTAATACCAGCTAATTGTGACGAGTGAGAATAGCTGGTAGAACATTGCGAGAAGTCACAGAGGGATTTGTGAAAAGACCTGATAGGTGGAAATCTGAAGAAGACAGATTTAAGGGCTGGTTTGGAGATGAAGATTGAGGTTTCATCATGGTAGTATGCCACCAAAGTCACCTACCAACGTCGACATATTTCTCGGCTACGGAATCATCCTTGGAATTGGAAAGATCTTGGGAAAATAACTATCAGGGGGGGGTATAGCAGGGCATGGAAAGAATCGATCTGTATGCCGAATTCGCCAGATGTTCTAGTACGATTCGTAATGTTGATAAAAAGACAGTACGTTGGGATCACTACTTCTACGTGGACCAACTGCATATAGTCGCTTTTATGCCACAATCACATACTGCCAATCCAGGATCAGATCGCCAAGTCCGATCAGGGAGTTTCTCCATTGTCAGTGATCGGACTCGTCTCTACTGCTATCACGCCTCTCACTTTTGATTCCAGCAGTGCTAATGATGATTCCCCTGTTTCCGAAAAGAGAAGAACATTAGAACATTAGAACATTAAGAACATTGGAACATTGGAACATTAGAAGTAAATTCCCCCATCTTTGCCGATGCTACACAAGGCACCTGAATCGGAAAGTCACCGATGACATCATTGTTTGTTTACATGAATCAGTCCATTTCATTTACATATAGATGGCGATCACGAGACAGGACAATTTATTGTGATATATAAAAGAAGAGATGGGCCTGCATTTTATATTGGGCACCCTTCTTCCCCTTTCAATCATCGACTAAACCTGTGCACCTGCTATTCTCCCATCCATATCACTGAACAAATCTTCAATATGCCATCATCTAAAGGAAAGCCTACGGATCCCAAACTTCGAGAAGAGGTGAAAGAGAGTGAGTGCTTTTAGACTTTGGCCAGACTCAGCTAATCGTGTCTTGCGTTGCTGTAGAGGTGCAGAATGAGACTAACAAGGACGGATCTGGAAAAGGTCAATGGAGTGCTTGGAAGGTAAGTTGATCAGGTCCTTGAGAAAGCAGGATTGTGTGTACAGCAGAACCTTGAAACAGGAAAGACCGCTGAGCAGTTGCGTCCCCACTACTATTAGGCCGCCAAGCTTTCCAAGGAGTACGAAGCTGAAGGAGGAGGATACGAGAATGAAGCAGGGTCCAAAAACGAACCCGAAAAAGGCGCTCCTAAACATAAATCAAATGCAAAGAAAGCCGCCGAAGAGAAAGCTGAAGCTGGATCTGGCGAAGACGACAAGGAGAAGAAAAGTGAAAAACCCAAATCAAAAGGTGCAGCAACTAAGAAAGACGAAGAGAAACCGAAATCCAAGACTGCAGCAACAACCAAGAAAGATGAAGAAAAACCTAAGTCTAAAGGTAGTGCAGAAAAGAAAGATGATAAACCAAAATCTAAAGGTAAAGCGGCAGCTGATAAGCCAAAATCAAAAGGTAAAGAAGAAACTGCAACCAAAACTGAACCTGAGAAACCTAAATCAAAGGGTAAAGCAGAGAAACCAGCTTCTGCTTCTAAGAAAGACGATAAACCTGCTTCTACTAGAGGAAAGAGAAAGTCAGACGTTGGTGAAGCTGACGATGCCAAGAAGACAAAGAAGACTAAGGCATAAGCTCAGGGCGATTGGAATTCGGAAGCATCATGGTCAACAGCGCCAACACACTGGACCCATGGTTAGAGAGATAACTTTGTATACCTAAGAGACATAAACAATGTAATGTATATATCAAACTGATATTGCAAGCGATTATTCACGTAGACCGAAATCCACAAATAACATAAGACAATCTCAGATACTGATAAAATCGTTGATCATACCTAACTTACTAATCTACTTTATCCATTCAGGTCAGACCAAGTCACTATTCACAAAGGATCATCACGACGATACACGTACGCGACAAGTCATAGGATGCCGACCTAGAGCAGAGACACTCCTATATGCTGATCGTCCTTTGAGCTTTGTGGGTCGGGGCGGGACTATAAGATTCAGTATGAAGTACTTTCTTCGTTTTGACAATAGTTTCTTGCCACCGATCATCATCATTTTCACTCTCCCAAATTCGTCTGCTCACCTCCATTTCACTCACACCCACCTCCCCTGCCACCACAACACGCTTACATGATTCCAGTTCATACATAATCATGGTATCGAATCTGTCACTCTCTGAGATCCAAACAAATGCGGAAAAGCTGTTCAATCCGAATTTCAAACTTCCGCGAAAAACCAGAACACCCATTCCTCCTTCTTTATCGTGGAGTAAACTCCCTCCTCCAGCAGCGGAAATTGATGAACGGCCAACCGCTCGCCTTAGAAGATTTAAGAAATGGAAAGACGTTGTTCCGGAATTAAGGTTGGTCATCCTTGATCCCAAGAAACGGAGTGAGTTTAGAGCTTAGAGCTGGTTTTCGTTCAGTCGTACTTTGCTGATACCAACGGATTGCTATCGCCTATAGTTCACCTTAGACGATATCAATCATATGCGGTACCCGCAACTATGTTTTCGCAGAGACGCAAGGTCTTGCCTATACCTTTGTTTCGATGCACAAGACCGGGTCTACTCAATGCAGATGTTCAAGTAAAAGAATGGTCATGGTCTACTCCTGTGAAAGCCAAGACATCTTCGGCGAAGACTGTCATTCACGATACGCCAACGGAGCCTTCATTTCCTCAAAGACAAGAGATGAAGTTTACCCTTTCATCGTCCTCTGGAGTTGATCCGCCGGAGCATCCAATCAAGTCCATGCTTGTAGCTCGTCCAGCTCCCTGTTCCCCTCTCCTTCAGTCTACCCATCCGTCTCCCCCTTCTCATCCCTCTTCCACCTTCCCTTACACTTGCACTCCCCCTTCTCCTTCTCCTCCTTCGCCATATTGGATCCCGCCACTGCCTGACCCTTTACCATGGCACGACGAGTCCATACCCAGGCGACACAGAAAAGCCATTTACCAGAGATTGCTCGAACACAAGTGGATATTGGATCAAGAGCACGAAAGAAGATTTAGGATTGGTATGAGCAAGTTGATGGATGATATTATCGAATGGCAAGAAACCATGACGTACGTTAAGAATGCATAGTTTCCATACGACCGCTCTATATCGTATCATCTACCATAGAGAGAAGAGCCCATCTCTTGTATGGTGTTCTCGAGCTGATATTCTGATTTCTCCAAATAATTCAGTATTCCCTTTGACCAATGGAAAAAAGGTCACAAATGGAAACCGGAAGCTGCACTTACGGAAATCGAACAAACGTAAGTAATCAGCAATAACCACACCTGCTCACTCTCTCTATGACATACCTCGCTCATGCCACTTGCGTTTTAATAGCACTGAATTCTTTAAAGCAATTAGAAAGAAATCGCTCAACATATTCTTGTATCTGGATCCTGAACAGATCAGTTACGTACCTTTTAGACAAAGGGTACACGATTTAGTGAAAGACGAAGAGAACAGAAAGAAGAGAACGAAAGAGAGGAAAGAAGCTAGAAACCAAGCGAAAGCACAAGCACAAGTTGAAGCAGAGTCAAAAGCTCAATCCACACTCCTCAACCAACTATTAGGCAATGAACAAACTCAATGCAACGACAAAAGCATCACGTCCGGGCATTCTCTTGATGGACAGAGCGAAGCGAACTTGATATCACAGGAGAACTTCGGGAAAGAACCATCAATTGCGAACCCGCAATCACCACAGACACAGCCAGTTGAGAATTCTTCTCGAAGACATAGCTCACCCTCTACACAGCTCAATCATTCAGCTTTCGAGGAGGACCGACTGATGTATGATCGAACAGCAGAACTATCAAATCTGATATCACGTCTATTTGCCTTGCGCAGACGCAAACACGAGATTTCGAACGAGCTAAAGAATCGTGAAGATAATGGTCAAGCAGAAGAGAGGTATCTGAATAATCCTATAGACGCAGAAAGTAATATCATACATCCTGATAGACCTGGTCAAGTTGTGTCGCCACTTCAGAACTCGAAGTCAGAGCTAAAGAATGATCAAAAATTCAAGTCCGACTTGGAAGCCGAAGTTGCAATGGATACGGGACTGCAAGAGAACGTTGATGTATATGATTACAAGCAATTGAACAACCAAGATAGGCAAGAACGCGGTTCCTCAGTGTCAGAGATCGAGTTGGAGCCACATCATGCTTCCATAACTCCTTCTGCTTCAACTTCGCTGTCCACTGTTCATCCGTCGCAGGACGATTTGGACGTCAGATATGGCTCCCTAAATCTAGATGAGGATACTGCACTTCCTCCGAACACATGTTCGCCAGATTCCTCCTGCTTAGATGAAACGCCACCTTCTTCGGCGTATTCAAGAAAACAAGCTAGCTTACTTGATATCTCGGATATCTCTCAGAGTAGCTCCTGTGGGAAAGGTCGCGATGCAGAGACTTTGATCGCTGGAGAGGAAGAAGCACATGAAGAAGAAAGAGATACGTTGTATTCTGCTGTTTTGACAGGTCAAGCAACGCTCATCTGACAGTAGCTTCATTTGGTCTGGACGATTCAGGGAACTGAAGGGATGGAGCAAGATATACCATGCATATTCACATTATGATTCGTGCAATTGATTAATTTCGTAAAGGTGTGCGTACAACTACGTTATTAAATTCTAACAGGAATCTATTCACCAGCAAAGAGACGGACGATGAGATATGCCGTTGAGCCTACGAACCGGAAAACTGAGAAGGGAAACGTGATAACGTCAGTACTGTCTCTCGGCTAAAGACTTTGAGCGATGCGTTACGGGATTCAACTCTGACGAGGAATAAGATGCTTACATGCAAGAGCAGCTACCGTGCTGTAACGAGAAGGGTCAGCTCCATTGCCTTAACACGACACTTAGACTCGTCAACTGACTATAACAAGATACCCATATATGTAGTTGCCAGTGAACTATCTCCTCCACTAGTTTGGCTATAGGGCGGAACAGATCAGCATCTCTCGTTATCACATGTCATTACTGGACGAGGTTTCTCGTCGCAGAGAAAGGAGTCCACCTACAGAATAGCAGCGGCGAGGGCCCCATTTGACATGGTCCAAGCGAGAAGGACCTGTAGCGCAATAACGTTAGGACCATGGCTTCAATGAGAGATATCTCATGTTTTGTCAAACTGAACACTCACATTAGTCCTGACGTTCTTGTAATAATCTTCCTGCTTCTGATCGTCTGAAATAGTTTTTATTTCTTTCGGGGCTTTATTGGCTAAAACCCTTAATTCGGAGGCGTAGACTTCGTTCAAGTCTTGTTGTTCAACAGGTACATCGACCGTGACTTCATCCTTGGAATCTGATTTGACTACTCCTAAATCCTCCGAGACCTTGTCAGATCCTTTTGTTCCCCAGGACTATTGTTTGAAGACATTAGCTCTTTAAGCTTAACAGGGTATATATCAGGCTTGTGGGCAATAAACAAGATTTACCACGTCATGTACGTTACAAAATGCATAGACACTGAAAACAGTAATCGTTAGTCATGGTGATCGACGGCGAAATGTATGCAAATCGGTCGACTTACTTGAGCACATTTGTATAACTCGGCGCGAGTAGGAGATACTGTAAGAAGGAAGTGATCATATGCCAGGGTTCTAAAGCCAGTAAAGAAGAGATAATGTACAGTCCATATGTCGCGAGGAGCGAAACAACGATATTTCGGAAGATCGTGTTACCGAAAATATCATCGGCACTGATCGATCCATCGGCTGTGATAGTTTGGATACCTCTAACAGCGAGATAGACTATGAGATGAAAATCAACCCGATGCCATGACTTTATTGATCACTTCTATCGAGAGTCACTTACTAGCTGCAAAAAGCATATATATAGTGATCAAAGCGAATCCGACCATACTACTAGTGTAACCGACTCTTGACCTAATCAAACAATCTCAGCTGTCGTTTCAAGCCGTGAGAGGTGCAGCCTGCTTACCCTGCGGGTCTATTACCTAATGCTAAAAGGAAGCACCAAAGTAGTAAAGCTATATACAAATAATGCAATGGTGTGTTGACATATTTCCATGCTGTTCCAAGGGAGTTAAGGGAGCTTGTCAAGACGAACTGAAAATTCCCAATCAGTCAGGCTCCAAAATTGCTGAGACCAGTACCACGGTAGAGTTAGTCTCACAAATGCAATGTAGAAGTTTCCTAAAGCGAACCAAGCGAAGATCATGCTCAAGGTTTCTAGAATACATTGTCAGCTTTTCAATGCAGTCAAAGTGAGGTTCGTATACAAATAAAAGCTGAACTCACGATACACTAGCTCTACATGCAGGAAAAGTTTTCTTGTGAATGAATGACTGCCTTTTACATCAGTAAACGTGTATCATCTCGACGTGAAAAGAACTCACGATGATCGATACAAGTATCCGAAATGAACGATAGAATGTATAGCAGCGAAAAAAGAACCGTTCAACCACCTACTCGATTGCTGTTAGCGTCTCTCATAATGACTGTGCTAGCAATTTACCTCCTTCGTTGAGATACTAATTCTGGAACAGTGTCCGGTACATCTGTTATAGCATACGCGGACTTGACATAATGTAATGTCCACTTGCATTGCCTCTTACTAACCAATTCCCAACAGAGGATACGATCTGACAGACAAATCAGCCTTTCGAGTAGACCGTTTGTATCATCAAGAACGGACCTTCAGCCAGATACATGTTTGCAGAACTACACAACGTCATCAGCCAATGCTTCTTCTGTCCTTGTAGACAGCTGACTCACAAGATACCAGCTCCGGCACCGTGCATTGTCTCACCAACGAAATACTGCCGGAGGGGCCCATTACCTTTCTCATCATTTTGCAAGGCAATGTACTTATCACACAGTCAGCTTCTACTACGTCGAAGAAATGTGGACACTGATGCTCACTCTGTAGGCGGAGAAAGCACCGGGTCTAATGCGGTCTGTCAGCAGCTATGGGCCTTCAGCAAGGTACATCTACTCACAGAACCGTAATATAACCAAAGATACTTTCCAAGGGCTTATCCAAGATATTCGACATCTTGTATTCGAAATTTTGAGCAGCTACTAGAGGGTTTAGAAGGTTTTTCCAGAACATCCCTTTCAAAGCTACAATTTCACCACAAGCTCCTCCTACAGAAGAGTTGATGTCAAACGCTTTCCAAAGATGGTATATCGAATCTGGACCTGGCTGAGTACCAACATCGAGAAGGACGCAAACGCTGTGACGGAAGATCAGCGTACTGCAAATCATTCTCAAGGAGGATCCTGTCAAAGGTAGTTTGACCATGAACAGGGACCGACGGGTGATGCTTACTTGGGCTTGAGGCAAGCTCCGAAAGCGCTAAATAGGATGCTGTCAGCCACGATCGAGACATTGAAAACGAATCGAAGCTCACTTGAAAAACCATCGATGACTGTTGATCTAGATGATCATCACTTGTCAGTCAACCCAATACCTGAAGGTATGAATCAGCTCTTCGGCTCACCTTTTTCTGATTTTTTTCCTGCGGTAAATAGTGATGTCAGCGCGTTTGTCGACCTCTGGACTTGTACGCCTACCTTCATACAGAATATCATTTGTATGGGCACGGTGTTCGAGCCGCCAGGGCCAATTTTACCGTTCGACGTGATAGACACTAGTCTCGAAGTCAGCTGGGAGATGACGTCGGATCACGACCTGTAAAAGGAGCTTACGTTGGGTTGTATATTCATACAAATGGGCGGTCTGTAATCTGGTAAGCGATGGGCGCTGTCATTTGGAAGGATGATATACATACAACAGGCTTTCCATTGACAACATTCTTTCCTACTCCATCCTGATAGACACCTAATGCTGCAAGTACAGATCTTGTCCGTGGGTTGATTTTCATTCGCCCATCAGCTACAATACACACGACTACCTAAAACAGAATACATCAGCCATGAACGTCCCCTCAATCACGACGATAACGGGGTGGATGGCTGACACACCTTCTTCCAACCTTCTTTACCCCAAGTTTTACTCTTCGATCTTGTACACAAATGAGCGATATTTTGCATTACACCTCTCATGGTCCTGCAGAACAGAATATCGTCTTCCTGCAACATTAGCCTCAGCATCAGCAATGACTCGGCAGATGATAAGATGGTTGAGCAGAGCATACGTTATACATCGTAATAACCTAGAAGTAGTCCACAATATATTTAGCATCGACCCGTCACACGCAGGATAGGATGATTTAGCTTACAATGAAAAGCTCAGTCTGTCTTGGCGGATCATACAATTTCTGCCGAAGAGTATATTTATCCTCCTACATATGTTTGTCAGATTGGATTGAACCTTTCAGTGGTATTGTCACTCACAACGAAATCGTTTGGATCACAGGTAACGGCTGTGTATCTCATTTTCGTGTATTCGTTACCTTCCCTGATAGAACATTGGTCGAGCAACATTGAGGGTACATCCACATCCAGCACCAAATGGCCTCGGAACAATCTGAGGTAAAGTTATATCAGCTTATTGCCTATCGATGCATCTAGTAAATGGTGAAAAGCTGGGTCCGAAGGTGAAACTCACTGTACTCTCTTTTGAGTTCTATTTCTTCTAACCACTCTAGTTGGTAACGGACCATAATGAACGTTGACCTCGTCATCTTCGTTTGCCATGTGTGGAGGAGCTGCATAACCGTTGTGTTGATTCTCGTTGTCATCCCATCTACCTGGAATCATGCCTACATCGCCAACATCGCTTTGTCTTGGGCCCATGCCTGAGTTTGAAGCGGGACCATTGTCGTTCAACTGATATCTCATTGACATCGCACTTGTGGATTGAGGTATACAGAACCTTGCATCAGGAGCGGCATGAGATAGTAAGGGGGCAGAATCGTTTATGTCATCATCTTGATTTCCAGCCACATGATTACCGTATCCGTGAGGTGGATAAGAAGGATGAATATTTGCTAATCCAGTTATTGACGATGAGGATGAATGATGGGGCATCAGAGGTGGCGGGGAAGATAATCTATTGTCTGATAATCCGTATGGGGCAGAATTATAGGATACATTGGAGTCGAATCTTGCTCTTGGCGGACTTAACGGTGCTGGTGAATTGTAGGAATTCTGTTGAGGCGGAAGAGAATATCTCGGAACAGCTCCACCGATCCCCGGAGGTGGAAGCGGTTGATGTGAAGGTGATAAAGGCTGATTTGGGAATGATTGATGATGTCTGTTCCCAGGTTGTTCTGCCCAACCTTGAGCCTGATTCGGAGGAGGTGCCGGTGGTGGGTTGAATGGATCTCCATATGAAGGTGATGAGTATTGAGCTTGAGGGAAAGGCTGAGGGGATGAGTAAGATTGGTTCAACGGAGGTGGTGTATCGTAAGGGTTCGTCATGGGCGTCAGATGTTGTTGTGGTACTGGATCTGAAGGATAGTGATGTGAGGAGTAAGGTGGTTGTTGCTGTTGTTGATGAGTAGGTGAAGTATAACCATCTGACCGTTGTTGATTGTACGGTTGCTGCCCGTGAGGGGGCGTGTATATGTCACCTGGATTCATTTTGTACCCTTTCTTCCACTATGTCGGTCGACAGAGATGGACGATAGTGCAGGTGTCAGGTGGAGATAGAAGATGATGATCAAGAAGGGGGGTTTAAGATGTTCATCTTCATTATTGTATTCCTAATTGACTTTATACAATATACTCGTACGCACGGATCCCCCCAAAAAGCGGGGTAGACTTGATTATGTAATCCCTTGTAAAGTGACATACGACGCGTGAGAGAGAGAATATCGAAAAGGGGAGAGGCGGTGTCAATGGAAGAAGGAAAAACAGACAGCACAGCTTTTGAGAGTTTGATCAGAGATACCATCTGCATGGATCATGAAGGTGACAACGATCAAGATGGATGGGGGACCGACGAACGGTACGACCGGAGTAGCAGGGAACCTCGGCATCCGAGCTGTGACATGTTTCAATGATGTTTATATGCACAAAAATACATGGCAGGGAATCTTATATACACATTGTACCTGCTATGAAAACGAGGTCTTGTCCATCCAACCGCCTCGACTGCTGGTCGCGAGTCAGTATGAGAGGGGACAATATCATGGTGGTGAGAACGCTAATGCCCAGTTATAGCACTGAGGTCATCCATATATACTGCTAGGTTGAGAAGAAGCTGACGCAGTTGCTACATATCTGTTCCATAAGGTAGGTTGTGTAGTTCCTGTCATGAATTACAATCAAGAGTCAGCATCTGCGGTGTCGTTGTATAAATGTCTCCAAACCCGGATGAGCATGAGTGATGTGTACATTATGTATAGTATTTCATTCAATGGTAAGAGGCTGATGTTGTCAAGTGCAGGGGGACGACTTGATACTTACCATTTCCAAAATCCACAAGTTTCGGACCTAGACGCTTCGTGATATCGAGGGCCTCAATGGGACTTATCTGACCTTGATCAAAGTCATTCGAGAGATCAGAGAGTTTCCTTGATTGCTCTAAGGTATTGATACGCCCAGCGAGACTCTTAACATGATCTATATGTGACCTATTTTGCTCTCTCAGACTATTTCCCGTAGAGATCATGGAGTTCTCCATATTTACGAGACTTCTCTGCACTTCTGGATGTAGATTTCCATTGTTCCCATAGGCGCTTCTGACGGTATCATAGAGAGACTTGAAGCATTCGCGAGATTGATTACATAACTGGTTAGTTGTATTCATGCTTACTTGAGAAGCTCTACCCAATTCATTAATTGTTTCAGTTGGATATTGGTTCAAAGTATCATCGACATCGACTTTGTGGCGCCTGACGTACGATTTGAACGCGTCTTTTAGAGTGAATGGTCGACCGTTCGTCAATGTCTGAGGCAGATATTGATTCCAAACTCCGTTGAAAGCTGTAGCGAGTGGAGTCTGGTCATTCATACTTGTACTCGAACGTTGGTTTTGAGATCCGAATGTGTTACTGTTATTCCACACTGGCGTAGAAGGAGGTTGAGTAGCGAAGTTACGTATACCGGATACATTGCCATATAAGCCATTCGGCCTCGGGGTGAACGCATTGCCGAACTGTGAGTTGACTTGATTGATCGGTAATGTGCTTCGTTGAGCATTGAAATTTGACGGATAACCTGCTCCGAATATGGAAGATAGATTCGTTGGGTTGGCGGTATGGCTTGCTCCAGGAGGAGTGGGTGGAAAAAGCGAGTTTGTATACGCAGGTCGTTGAGGGTTCAGGGGGCTCTGGGAGTATGGGAACTGTGAAAATGATCCAGGTCCAATTCCAGAGGTGAATTGCCTCAGACCTGGTTTTCTAGCGCCAAGGCCATACAACGACGGAGCAATATTCGAAGGAGCGAAACTAGAAGGAGCAAAACTCGTATTGCCACCTCTACTGAGGATAGCTTGTAAAGTACTGAGAGGAATAGCTTGACCGGCCATGGTGCAAAGAGATCAGTATGGAAGAAGGGGTTGTGGAAAGTTAAATTATCAAGTATGATTCGATAAAATGTGTGGAATAATGAAATGAGAGGAAAGACAGTTTAAGAAGAAAGTAGCGAGATATCCGTTCTTCGGATAGTCTTATATACCTTCTTCCTACGATACTTATTTTGGTGATGACATCGGCCATCCCTTGTGATTTAGCTCCACAGGCATAGTGTTCGAAGACTTCTCCGACGGCTCATTGACGATTGCATGAAAGGATGTCTGACTACTCGAACTCGTATAGACTCGACATGGACCAAGGAGGGTAACCTTTGTGTGAATAGCTGATGGAAACGTCTAAATTTTGGGATATCAGAGTGTTCGCCAATTGACGCTGGTGGTAAGCAAGTCAATGAAGAGGCGTTAAGTGAGTCAGTAGTGAGTACTATTAAGTAGTGGCTAAATGGACAATTTCTCGACGTACATTCGATGTGTAAAGTAAATCAGTATACAAGATACATAGTGTCCCACTGATTGACTCCCATTCCTAAAAATACCATGTCGTCCCGTCAAATCTATTTTTTGGTGAAAAACCCTTTGAGTGTACTTTGACCCCTTGCCGGACCGGCTGGTTTTTTGGCGGGATGGGATGCTGATGCTGATGCTGAGCTAGCTGGGGTTTTGCCTCTATCACTTCCTACTGAGGAAGTTGATTCTCTAGCTTTGATTGGTGGTTTAGCTGTTGTTGTCGTGGTGGTGGTAGGTTTGGTGGATCTCTGTTTTGTCGCTGTTGGAGTTTCATCGTTCTCAGAAGCGGTGTATGATTCATCTGTTGAATAATCTTTAACGACTGATCAATGAAGTATCAGCAATGATATACTAGTATGACCATACTCCTTCTCTTCCATGAAGCTAGGATGCTTAACTCACCCATTCGACCCCTCTTATCAGTCTCCGTTTTACTTTTCTTTACCCTCCTCTTTTTTCTTACTTTGTTTCCTATATGTGCACCAGGCTCCGTCTTGACTTGCTCAGAATCCGATACACCAAGGTCAACGTCCATATCCATATCCATTGACATCATAGCTTCCATGGCTTTTTGATCATCCATCCTTACCATTGAGGAAGTCTGTTCTTTATCTTTCGTTTTCTGTGGAGCAGGTTCATCTTCTTCTGTGTCTGATTGAATAACTCTTTTCTTCTTTGACATACTTCCTGAAGCTGAAGCTGATGGTGCAGATGCTGGAGCAGGAGTAGGCTTGGAGGAAGTCGCGATCGAAGATGAAGATGGCCTTTTCGGTTTGTCTTCCACCTGATTCATCGAAATCAGCTATCGAATCTGTGTATCTCTGACTGATGAACTCACCTTGTCGATTTCCTGTTTCTCGTTTTCTTTCTGCTTGGGATCTGTCGACTTCTTGGATTCATCCTTTTTCTTGATGGGTTCTTCGACCTTGTTCGCTTCGACCTTCTTACCGGCAACTACCTTCTTACTCCAATCGATTCCGCCATCTTTCATGACTTTCTTTTCTTGTACCACGATGGAAGGTTTGAAAGCTTCACCTGTGATCGTACCGTAGACATCGGGATTATGATAATTTTGGTGTTGCCTTAATGTCAAATTAGGTATGAGGTATTGTGCTGGGTCCTAATAGCGAGATAAGAGAGGAACGCATCAGTAGAGCTCCATGGCGGATATACAGTGAAGATATTGACTATATACTCACTGTTATGGGAGAAGGTGATAATGAATGTATATGTATATTTAATTTATCTTGTTGGAATAGATGTTTCTTCTCTGTAGTGAGTGATATCATTCGATGAGTGCTAGCTTTAGCATTCCTCTAATTTAATTACGTCGAGTTGAGTATGGTTCAACTTGTAACACTCACCTTCCAAGTTTTCTATACTGACCAGTACAACACCCCATCTATCTACATCTTCCTTTTTGATCAGATCATCTTGTATCTTTCCTCCAGATCCTCCTAAGATGATACCACCAGAAATACCATTTTCATCATCACCTTTATCGTTCCCAATGTCCATTCTATCCCTTCCATCATCTTGATTCCCATCATCATCATCATCATCATCATCATTATCAAAATCATTCATGTTACCATCTTCCGAATTCCTATCACCTTCACTCATCTCATCCATATCTACAATCTTGACTATTCTACTTGTAGGAATGTAAGATTGTGTCAATGAAGGTAATTGCGTGTAAGACAGTTTTGATTCAGATAATAATGGTCCTGTCAACAAGAACGTCGGTATAACTTCAGAATGTGATTGGGAATATTCCGATAGCAGACTGTGAAATAAAGACATCAATACTTGGTTTCTTCACGATGAGTACAATCAAAAAGTGAAGAGTGGAACTCACTTTTTAGCTATATTCACATGACATCCTATCTCTCTACTTATGTCTCTATACGTCACCTATCAATCCTTCATCAGTCCTTATTTACTCGACAGCTCTTTTGCAAGTCACACACTCACAATTCTTCGATCATTCTCTATCCACTGACTCAGCTTCCTGTTAGCTATCTTCTGCTGTTCAGATGTAGCCATGTTGTCGGAACACGATTCTTGCTCGTGAAACAGATGAATTACTAATATCAAAGGTGAAATGACCACAATGATCTTGAATTTATCTGACGCGAATGTGGAGGAATCATCGCGAGTGGACAATCATTTTATCAAGCCTCCAGTCATTCTTCTGAGATCTACATGGGTATTCCCGCTTCATTCCTTTCATAACGTGTTCAGCAGATACATATAGCCTCATCCGAATCGCACAATCTCTGCAGACTAAGGAAGCATGCATGCATACGATCCATTATTTACTTTACTATTCCAATCAATCACAGATCTACTAGACAAGCCTGCGGCAGCAAACGCTTAGTTATCTTTGAGTTCAGGAGCAGTTGTACCTTTGCTCAAACCTTTAGCACCAGCGAAGACGGCTTTGTCACCGAGCTCTTCCTCGATTCTGAGGAGTTGGTTGTATTCTATAAAGAAAACGGAAAAATCAGCTTATGCCACAATTTCATCAGTCAAGACGAAAAGCTACTTACTGGCAACTCGCTCAGATCGACAAGGGGCACCAGTCTTGATCTCACTAGGTGAATTGTCAAGGTCAACAACTGTAATCACAATGAGAAGGCATAGGTAAACTTACCCAGTCTTAAGAGCGACGGCAAGGTCGGCGATGTAGGTGGACTCGGTCTCACCGGATCGGTGAGAGGTCATGACAGCCCAACCGTTGGATTGAGAGAGTTGAACGCTGTATATGGCATACGATCAGCTGAATAGAAACTCTCCATTTTTCTCAGCTGGCACTCACGCTTGGATAGACTCAGAGATGGTACCGATTTGGTTGATCTGTGATGACATATTTGATCAACATTCAAATTGACAGTATAAGTGCTGTCTATGGTAACTCACCTTGAGCAAGAGAGCGTTACATGCTTTCTTCTCGATAGCAGTCTTGATTCGCTTGGGGTTGGTGACGAGTAAATCATCACCGACGATTTGGATGCTTGAAGTCTCGGTGAAGTGAGTCCAGGCCTCAAAGTCATCTTGGTCGAAGGGGTCCTCGATGGAGATGATGTCGTATTTCTCGACGTAAGAGTGGTAGAGATCAGCGAGCTCTTTACCGGAGAGCCATTTGGAGGAGTCGGAGTTAGGGTTCTGAATGAGGGTTGAACATTTAGCACAGCACAAAGTGAACCCACCGTTAGGAGTACGACATCGACTCACCTTGAAATCAAGATCGTATTTGCCTTCCTTGTAGAACTCGGAAGAAGCAACGTCAAGACCGATTTGAACTTTTCCGGTGTAACCAGCTTGTTTGATGGCCTCGGTAAGGAGATCAAGGGATTCCTCAGCACCAGAAACATTAGGAGCGAAACCACCTTCGTCACCAACGTTGGCGGCTGAGTGCGAAATCGTTAGCTGCTATCTCATTCCCAGAAAGAATAACCAGCTCACCATCAATACCGTACTTCTTGGTGATGACCTTCTTGAGAGTGTGATAAGTCTCAGAACCCATCTTCATAGCTTCGGTGAAGGAAGAAGCACCGGTTGGGAGAAGCATGAATTCTTGGAAAGCAAGAGCGTTACCGGCGTGAGAACCACCGTTGATAACGTTGAAAGCGGGGGTGGGGAGAACGTAGGGCTCAGATACACCGGCGATACCAGCGAGGTAAGCGTAAAGAGGTTTGCCCTGACGACGAAATTGGTTAGCAAGCAACACCTCAACAACGAACACGTAAAGAACATTTAGGCTTACTTGTTCAGCGGCACCGGCTTCAGAAACAGCCATGGAGACACCAAGAATGGCGTTAGCACCGAGTTTACCTTTGTTGTCGGTACCGTCTAACTTGATGAGGAAATCATCGATCTCCTTTTGGGAGGTGACGGCGATTTTAGCATCGATAAGAGCGGGAGCGATGACTTCGTTGACGTTCTTGACGGCCTTGGAGACACCTATTGAGCAGATGGTGAGACGCGTTACTTGCATTTGAGAAATGGAAAGCGATCAGAAAGCTAACCTTTACCGACATAGTCGGATCCTTTGTCTCTTAACTCAATAGCCTCGTAGGCACCGGTGGAAGCACCTGAGGGAACTTGTGCACGGAATCGGCCTATAAAATAGACAAGAATGTCAGCCATTACTCAGGCACTGGAGATGCATTGACTCACCTTTCTCGGTGTGGACATCAACCTCAACGGTGGGGTTTCCTCGAGAGTCGAAGATCTGAGCAGCGATGATATTAGTGAACAATCATTTCAAAAAGGTTGAGGTGTGGATGTAGTCGCATTAAATGAAACACGTGACGAAGGTGAGGACTCACTTGTCTGGCGTGGATCTTGGAGATGGTGGACATTTTTGTTTTTGTTTTGTTCTACCTTTGCGTTGAACGAAGATGTTGTAAAGAAAGAGGAAGAAGAAGGGGAAGGTGAAGGAATGTCTGTGGGAGTGGGAAGTGTGAAAAAGGGTTATTGGGGACAATTAGAATTGATGACGAGAATAAAAAAGAGCAGACTCGACATCACACGTGGGAAAATAACATAGAATAGGGTTTAGGCGTCTGGCTGAGTGCTTAGGCACGCGTTGTTCCTGAGTTTGGCGTTGTTTTTCGAAATGCCGAGCAACGCCGACCCCGTACCAATATATGATCTACCGCCGGTAACTGCTTCGTTTATCAGGTGTAAACATCATCCGAAGACGGGTTAAACGTCTTTATCTCTCATTGTCGGATCTCCGCTTGATGATCTGAATGTGGAGACCCGTTTTTCGAGCTGTGTTGAGGTCAGATTAACAGCGATCAGTCCGGGGTAGAAGCCTATGAATCGATCGTGAGGGACTTCCGTATCTTCCCGGGGCAAACATCAAGTCGAAGGCGGATGAGTGTTGACTTTCCCTAGTGGGCAGTTCCCAAGAAATCATCCAGTCTCGTGGCCCGCTTCTACTGGAATAGTTGTATCATTTCGGAAGACTGTATATTATTCTTTTCATTGGTAATCCTTTGATCCCCTATGTCATATGAACACGTTTGAGTGAACGATTTTGCCGCCTGCACATTCAGTATCGCTTGAACGCTTTGTGATGACTCGGTTATATTTTGTCAACGCAATGCAAACAGTCTGGTAATACTCTTAACATCTTGAAATACAGAGCCTGAATCGACGTTTCCGATAATTCCTGATACGATTACCAAGGCCGAATTCCTCTTGGTTTGAGCTATGACATCTTGGCGTCAACAGGAGAATCAATCAATGGCGTGCAATATGTTGTTGTTGATAGACTCCCCAATTATCAATGAACAAGTACAACGCTTTGTGTTGACCAAAGTCGTTTTGAGGAAAATTCATGATTGCAAAATTTGCCGTCTTGTTTCGGCAAAGCCGACTGCTGACTCAAGTAATCGTTTCTTCCATGTTATGGGACCCAGAATCGCGATTCATCAAATAAAGTCGAGTGTTAGGTCAAGATTTGTGTCCTATAAATCTTAGCTGAAATACTGGTGATCTTGAACTCTCCTCACTCAGGCATCATCATATTCATAAGCCTTTCCCATCTTCAGCAATTTGGTAGCTGCATTTCTTCCCAAATCTGCCACAAGCACCGTGTGTTCACTTCACGTTCTATGAATTAGGAGTAGGGTCCATTTTGATTCCGTCTTTTCCAGCGGTCATGTCCGCTTTTGACGCGATTTTATGGTACATTGGGATTTTCAAAACTTTGATTTTTTGTGAGGTTCTGTCCCAGAAAAAATGTTGACGATAAGCATTGCATTTCTACTCACTTTCCTCTTTACCCTCTTTCTCTGTGTATCATTATCCTCATCATCCTCACAGTCCTCTCCTCATATAATCTGTCGTATACCAGCAATTGAAACATATATCTTCGCCCTGAAATAGGTGATATTTGACCCTCCTACCTCCTACAAAACGTTTAAATAGATCAACAATGGTTAAATACATTCTTGTCTGTGGAGGTGTTATTTCGTAAGCTGATTCCAGATCTCTACTCACAAGGAAAGAGCTTATCATGCCACCTGTACAGTGGTATCGGAAAGGGTGTTATAGGTCAGTACTCAGTACTCAGTGTGAAAGTTTTTAAAGATTTAGGCGGAGCAATTTAAGCTGATTTAAGAATCCTGTCAAAGCCTCAAGTACAGGTCTTATACTCAAGACCGCAGGATTGAAAGTCACTGCTATTAAGATTGATCCTTATATGAACATAGATGCTGGTACTATGGCTCCTACTGAACATGGTTAGTCAAGGTGTAGCATATTGTAGATCAATTCAGTGCAGGAGGGTACAGGGAGGATGGAGAAATCACCTGCAATGATGACTGAGTTTGAAGGCTAATCTGGGTCTGGACAACCTTAGGTGAGGTATACGTCCTCAATGATGGTGGAGAGACCGATTTAGACCTCGGAAATTACGAGAGATACCTTGATGTATCTTTGAACAGGGATAATAATGTTACTACCGGAAAAGTTTACCAACACGTCATTGACCGAGAAGTGAGTTCACTCCCGGGCGATGTCTATTTAATCAAGACGGACATTAGACATAAGAGAAGCAGGGTTCTTGGCAGGGTAGCGGTAATACTGATGTATCCTAAATGTTATATAGAGAAAAGGAGATTATCTCGGTAAAACTGTTCAGATCATTCCGCATCTTACAAATGCAATTCAGGATTGGATTGAAAGGGTATCAAAGATTCCAGTAGATGGTACAGGTGAAGAACCGGATGTTTGTATCATTGAGGTGAGTCAATGATATCCGTGTCATTAAGGTTGACGTGGCTCTCAAAACTGACTTTGAACCGGATCGTTTATAGCTCGGTGGAACAGTTGGTGATATCGAATCTATGCCATTCGTCGAAGCTATGAGACAATTCCAGTTCAGAGTAGGACATGAAAATTTTGCTTTGATCTATGTCTCTTTGATTCCTGTTGTTGGTGGTGAACAAAAGACTAAACCTACTCAAGCTGGTGTAAGAGATTTGAGAGGATTGGGTTTGTTACCTGATTTAGTGAGTGATTTTTCCCTCAACCGTGATGATACTACTTCTTATCTCTTCTATGAGACGCAACGACCTGTACTAGACACAAATAAAGGAATTGGAGCTGAACATATTACCCCCAGATCGCTTGTAGATGTACCGACCCTCTGTTGACAGCGACAATGGAGAAAGTCTCAATGTTCTGTCACGTCTCACCGCAACAAGTCTTAGGTGTACATAACGTTTCTTCAACTTATCATGTACCATTACTACTTCAACAACAAGGAATGTTGAACTACTTCAAAAAGAGATTAAACCTTGATGAGATTACAGTTAATGATAAATTTAAGCAAAAAGGGGAAGAATTTATGGGTAGATGGAAGGCTTTGACCGTTGGGTGAGTGAACACACATTTGAACAGACGATACATCCTGTGCAGTTCTATGTTTCGAACCATTTGAAAACCTGGACTGACGATCCATATCCATAGCCAAGAACGTCTATTCGATACTGTATCTATCGTTCTGGTCGGTAAATATACCACACTTGAAGATTCTTATATGTCTGTGGTGAAAGCTTTGGAACACGCTTCAATGCGATGTGGCCGAAAGCTTGAGCTTCAAGTGAGTTCATCAGACCTGACATACTGTTTCGTATACTCCATTGGGCTTACTGACACGGCTACGCTATAGTGGGTGGACTCTTCTGACCTTGAGCCCCAAACGCAAACCTCCAACCCCGTTAAATTCCACGATGCCTGGTCCGCGTTATGTTCCGCTAAGTAAGCTCACTCGATGCCTGCCGCGCAAATACGAGCTGATCACACTGTCCAGGGGTATTATCGTTCCCGGTGGGTTCGGCCATCGAGGTACAGAAGGTATGATTGCAGCCGTGAAATGGGCCCGAGAACAAAAAGTACCTTTCTTGGGTATATGTTTGGGTTTCCAAGTTGCTGTCATTGAATGGGCTAGAAACGTGTGTGGATTACAAGGTGAGTCAATGACCGCATTTATACCTCGTCCCCTATATGCGAATCCTGCAAGAATGGGACCATGTACGAGCCGTTCACTGATGGATTTTGCATATGGTACAGATGCCAACTCTGCCGAGCTTGTACCTGAAACCATACATCCTGTGATATGTTTCATGCCTGAGATCTCTAAAACTGTCATGGGCGGTAATATGAGATTAGGTCTTCGACCGACCATCTTCGAACCTAAGACTGAATCATCTAAACTCCGAAAGTTGTACGGCTCGAAAGAAGTTGCTTGGGAGAGGCACAGACATAGATACGAGGTGGAACCTAAATATGTGGATGAATTAGAATCTAAAGATGGATTAAGGTTTATTGGTAAAGACGAAAGAGGTGAAAGAATGCAAATGTTAGAATTGGATGGTGAGTTTGACTGATTATCATACGTATATATGCTAACTCAACTAAATTTGCGTTACATTCATAGACCACCCATACTTTGTGGCATTACAAGCACATCCTGAGTTCTGTTCACGTCCATTAAACCCTTCACCACCATTCTTAGGTTTGATAGCAGCTGCGTGTGGATCATCGGTATTATCTGATCAAATCAAATTGAACGAGAATGGTGGATATGTCGATCCTCATCCTGAAGAATCAAAAGTCGTCCCTGCTTCTCAAGCACATACCGCTCAAGGTAAAAACAAGAAGCAAAACGTTGATGGTATTAAGGTAAGAGAAGAGGTTGAAGGTGATTTGAAAGAGAAAGAACAACAATTGGATGGTGTGACGAAAGCAAGTGAATAGGTCAACGGTAGCGCTTAGTCTGTCCAGTGACAGTGGACGTTTGAAGTATTGTTTGGGCTTCACCTTTTTTCACATACATTACGTTGAATCTTGGTCATATAGAGATGCACTGTTTTTTTCTTACCATGTTATGCTATCATGATGACTGTCACTACTGTGCATATGGTACTCGTTGTGCTTTACCGATTCCTCATGCATGAGTGGACAACACTGTACGGCCGAGAGAGAGAGAGAGAGAGAGAGAGAGAGAAAGAATGAGTGGGCCCCGGGGCCCGGATGATGCGCAGGGAGCGAGTGTGATTTTACTTGTTGCTGTGCTCCGATGTCAAATATCTTTGTTCTGCGCATTCATGTGCCATATTTCTTTTCTATTTTTAAAACGCGTCTTTCTTGGAACATTGGGATGGAAAATCATCATCATTCATCATTCATCAACCATCCATTGTCACCGCTACTCCCTTGAACAGCTCAAAGGTCATCCTTTGTATATCAGGACCCTTTCATCGAACACGTTACAAGTATCAAACGTTTGACCAAGCTCCGTATCGTTGTTGTCAAGATATTTGTGTACACATCGCTTTGGCAGCGAAGAAACTAGTGGATAGAACATCTCATCGTACGGCCACCGGACAACAGAAATCATCCTCAGATTTCAAGCGATCAAGGAATTGACACTGAAATACTGAACATCATTATAGTCCAGATCACATTGAATCTCCGGACAAACCCACTGGAAGATAGAGAGATCGAGGTGATAGGAAAGAAAGTGGTGAAAGATGTCATGTCCATCCACGAATTCAAATATAACTGTGGGTCGCGATTGCTCTTCCGCCATAAGAACATCCTGCCTGAGATCTGGCATATCGTAGTAATATCAGTGAATGCATGAATCCTGACTTGTACTAATTGTACCGTTTTGTTTATCCACAGGATACGAGCGAAGATGTATTTTTCAGTCCTGTAAGTCTGCCGCAGTAACACCGTTCATCGAATAGCTCAGCTGATGATGCCATGAAATGAATCCGTAGGATGGAATACATTGGGATGCACATCGAATAGGGTAAGCTCATACCACACATCAATTCGGCTATGATCATCCCAACGAGCGGAGGAACCCAATGAATCGCGAAGCTGATAGAGAGTAATTGTAGTTGGGCAGTCGCAGGAGGGTGTGCTGCGCTCGTAAGTCTTCTCCCACGAAGACATTCTCGTTCTTCCTTTCATGATATTGCGCGATTTTTGTGCTGATATTCGTATGGTATATAGACAACACTGATAACGCTATTCAATTTGACAATGCACGCAATTCGATATCAACATCCTCCAGCCCAAAGACAAGTAATGCGAGTCCTGTTGATGCCTGCTGTGTGAGTTACGAACTAGTCACATCACAGATCTTGGGACCGATCTGATATCGCTGACCGTATTGGATTGGAGCTGACGAATTCAATCCTATTGTCTCATTCAATAGATACTCGATCGTCTCATTCTTCTCATATAGATATTACAGAGAATATGAATATTACATATTAGCAGAGGTATGTTCAAGTTCAACTATCAAACCTCCTTTCAACTCCTCTTCGAACACTGCCATACGGCGTGGAAAATCTTAAAGATGGACAGCTGATGATATCATCCTCATAACAGACAGCATACGAAGCTATAACGCTATCTGCTTTCTTGATGCTGTTGATGGAATTGGTAACAATGGGTACAACAGATCAAGATATCAAAACAGCTTTAGCCGAGAAAGATAAAAAGAAATTTCCGTGAGTAAACACATACGTCCAATTGCTTTAGAATATACCATTGTAAGGACTCAGAGCTGATTCATTGTGCTCTGTCCTCAGATTTCCAGTAAGTCATCCTGGTCGCACATTCAAACGGGGGTCTAACTTTGTGGACTAACGGAGAGAGCTTCGGTTTAGTTCAATTTCTGGCGATTTCGAGCATCAAAGCCGTATTTCTGGCATGCACTAAGTTTTAGTGTGATGCAATATGTCATTCTTAGACCTTTGATCTCAGTAATCGGAATTATATGCTTGTATTACGGAGTTGTAAGTCCAAGATTAAATTCCTTTTCTCGCAGCTATTTTTCCACAGTTGGGAGAGCAAGGATTGCGCAGCTTACAGGTATGTTTTTGACGGATGGTAGCTCTGTCCAGATGAATATTCAATTCATTATGCGGAAGTATATCTTGATGCAGTAGATTTCGTTTCAATCTCGATTGCCCTTTATGGACTGATCATCTTTTACGTCTTATGTAAAGGTGAATTAAAAGGCCGTAAACCACTTAGCAAGGTCAGTTGTTTTCTAGCGTCGATTAGTGTCCGGCCTGCCCGGAGAGATAGATTACTAAAGAGGATATATGACTAACTGGCTCGATCGGTTTGTAGTTCTTGGCTATCAAGTTGATTGTCTTCTTTACATTCTACCAAAGTATGTTTTCCCCCTTCCTGTATGTCAATTGAAGTATTCATTACTGATCGATCCACGATTTCAGGCTTCCTGTTCTCCATCTTACAGAGTCACGGTGTTATCAAAGGTACGGCTTTGTGGACAGCTACAAATGTCTCGGATGGTCTATCGGCCTTGTGTACATGTGTAGAAATGGTTTTCTTTAGTATCTATATGGGTTGGGCATATAATTGGACTGATTAGTGAGTCATCTATCCCTTGATGAAGAATAACCTGTTGACACTTCACTCTAGCACCGACCCATTGAAAAATCCCTATCAACGTAAAACAGGATTCAAAACTTATTGTCAAGCGATCTGGGATACAATCAATCTATTAGACTTTTGTGTGGAAATCTATTTGGCTTGTAAATTCTTTGTTGATTTCATCAGAGGTAAACCTGGTACTCATTCTTCTACCAAAATACAAAGGACGTGAGTAACTTCGTTCCTTTTAGAATCTTTGCAGAAAATGCTGATCAATTTAGCCGTTGCTGGTCGCTTGAACAGATTCATGCCTGGGATGGTCGACGAGAATGATGGAGATAGACCACAAGAACTATCGAATCTGAAGACTGGTCATGCAGCTTTTTCAAATGGAACTCAAAATGGTGGTAGTGGAATAGGGCATGGAATTGGACAAGATAATTTCACTTCACCACCTAAACCAATAAGATCGACAAGTGGAAGTTTTAGTCATTCGTTGAGATCACCTGATTCATATCAGAGACTACAAGAAGGTCAATCAACATCGACAAATACAAATATGGTTGTAAATACGAATAGAAGGAAAGGGTCGACTGGTCCTGGTCAACCTGATGGCAATTACCAATATAATTCGCAAGATGGATCTTATAGTTCACCATTAAGATCATCAGGTATCGAAAGTTATCAAACAGCTAATACGCGTTCTCCTGGAACTGGAAATGGGAATCAAGGGAATATTGCTAGTCCGCACAGTTACCAATCGAATACAACGAGTGAATATGGTACACCAAGAGGCGGTGAATCTTTTCCTCAAGCCCAACCAACAGGCTCAAGGACAAATTCATCATCTGGACAAATGACACAATGGCCAACGCCTAACTCTCATACTGTGCCAGCATCGACTTATGGAGTAAATGAATTGGGTCAAACACAGAACAATGGCTTGAATACGCGTTCACAGAATGGTTGGAGTGATCATGCTTTGTCACAATCTAGGAGAGGATATGGTCAATCCCATAATCAAATACGAAGGGAGGATCAAGACGCGGAACAAGAACAACAACAACATCAACAACAAGGTATACCAGGTAATCCGAGATTATATTAAGGGTCTAAATGTTCACTTTTATAGATAACATAGATAGGTTTCAACGGAGTCAGGAGATAAAGCGAGGAAATGATGAGATAGGAAATATCACACTGCAGTCTTTTATGCAATCACGATTAAAGATTCGTCGTTCATGCTCGAGGTTCTTTGTTTTAGGGAAGCAATGCAATCCGGCCTACTCTACCATTTGATATTTTCGCAGCTTATACTACTGGGCAAGGATCTTCTGGGAAATTGATATTCTGCACGTGATATTCGATGTTACACGAAGATAGTAAAAATACATGAGATTGGATATACAGTTTCCTTCTATGGACAACATATACGGACTATGTATTTATGACGATTATGGCTACTATTAGTTGTTACCCTCGTTCTTAGCTTCGTCGAAACAGATACAAATAGCTGCTATCAAAGCCAGATCGACTCCTGGGGCTACAGTGACGTAGTACTATATGCGCACCAAGTATCAGCTCAACTCATTGTCTGATTAAAGTGGAAAGTAGGTTCGTATCCTTAGTATCATGTTTGTGCGATGTCACATTTGGAAGATACTGGTAGGCATAAGTGGTAATGATGAGCACGACTTACAGTTTGTTGATCACCAAATATCTGTCTTGCATTGAATAGTTCTCTGGAAATCTGAGCTACCACCGGACCGTTTTCTATTGAGATATCGGCTGATCCACCCCAGAAATCACCTTTGAGGACTAGTGTTATAGTTTGTGATGTGGCCGGGTTGACGAACGTAGCTTCCATTTTGGAACCAACTGTACGTTTGGGGAGAACGAGGACAGGGAAGAAGGAAGGAACGAAGACAAGCAGGGGGCAAGGAGAACAAGGATCGAGGGAGGGGGACAGGTGAGAAGAAGATAGAAAGAAAATTACATTCGTCAATACATCTGTTTCTCTGCATCCAGTCACGCCGGTACTTTAAAGCACTTACGACTCATCCTCTTTCTGATTCTGAATAATTCCCTTTCATCCTGAGTTTCACCTACGAAAGTTTTATGGATTGACAAGAGCTTGTTCCTCAATCCGAAGAGGAATTGGCCATTCGCATCGTTTATGACTATACCAAACGAGGGAAGAGGTATCAGCCAAACGTACTGGGGGACTTAGTATCGCACCTCTAGTATCTCCTCCAGATTGGAAGGATAGACGGATTTTGGAGGAACCTCCTCACCTTTACGGTCCCTGAATGACATTGATTGTCCATGACATCTCACTACAGTATGACCATTTGTGTCTTTCACCGAGAAGTCGTCCTGAACACAGCACAACCAGCACAGGACGATACGTTAGCTGCTGCGATCAGTCAGCGGGGCAGCTCAGGCACTCACCCCACTCCAGCTGAATACTTTCTCCTTCAATACCAAAGTGGTAGGCTGCTGAGCAAAGTAATTGGCGTGTAGTCCCAATGGTGGATTGATAGGATGTAAAGCTGCAGGTGCTGACGAACCGAAGAATCCCATTGTTATTGTTTAGCCGTGATTTGTGTGTTTGTGATTTGTTAAGAGTCAATGAGTATTTGTATGATTATGTTGTTGGAATTGGGAGTGTGATGAATTCTGTGTGTCTCTTTATGTATCTTGTAGATGCGATTCTTGAATGCTGTGCTCCATTGACAGAGATAAGAGAGATAGAGAGGGACAGAGAGGGACAGAGAGAACGATGAGATGGGATGGTAAAGTGCTTAAAAATGCGATGCCAAGGGGAGAACAATAATGATCAATAAATTAATAAAAGATTAGCGCGTATCGATAACACAGCAATTACGGGATAAGGAATTACAATGACGTCATCGTGCATTAAACACATACTCTCGTCCTGGAAGACTACTTACTGTATGTTATGAATATCAGTCTCTGTGTCAGTGTCAGTTCTAGTATGATGCAGCTGTTCCATACACTCTGCAAGCCTTGGGATGTACTATAGTCCAGGACTTGGGGTGGACAGCCCATTACATCCATGCCAACATCGTCCATGTTACATGCCCCCAGCGAAACCACTTGCCGCCTTCCACCGTTTCCGAAGTACATGTGCACTCGCTTTGGGCTTTCTGTCTCTCGTAAAGATCCCCTTCCTATTGCCATCGACTCTGAATATACCAGTTGTAGTGGAGAAGTCGGCAAAATTCCAGACTTGCTCGCCAATCATCGCATTGATACGGTCAAAAACGCGATGGTACATCTCGTAGAGTTTGGCTTGGTATTCCTCAGACCACACCTGATCGTGGACGGAATGAAGACCTGCGACGGTGTCCGCGCCATACTCTAGCATCAATATGGGTTTGTGGAATTTTTCCTGTCACCGGTACAATTCTGTCTCCAGATGTACTTCGGCAGCCTCAAGATCACCGGTGTCCTCGTACCACCCGTAGTATCTGTTCAGGCTGATGATGTCGAAGAGATCGCCAATCGTTTCCTTTTCTGGAGGAACCATGCCGAGATTGGTGAATGTGACTGGACGGGTAGGATCAAGCTGGTGGGTGAGTTCCGCCAGAGGTTGAAAGTATGCCCTCGCTCCAGATTCTCCAGAGTCAGGCTCATTGGCTATACACCACATGACGACAGAGGGATGATTCTTATCACGTTGAACTAGCTCGCGGATCGCCTGTTTATGTGAGGCCTGTGTCCGATCGCTCGCGTAGTCGTCGCAAAATGTAATCTTGCCGCCGGAACCGAAGAGGCCTCCTCCGATATTGAGATTCAGTCCTACAGCAGCGGTCTCATCAATCACAACCCAGCCGTGTCTATCTGCGTAGTCCATAACTTCTTCGTCGTAAGGGTAATGTGACGTTCGAAAAGAGTTTGCTCCGGACCACTTCATCAACTCGAAATCGTGCACCATCCAAGCGTTATCGTGTCCTTTCCCTTTGACGGGAGTATCTTCGTGTCGGCCATATCCGCGGAAGTAGAACGGCTTGTTGTTGATGAGGAATTGCAATCCCTCAATGCGAATAGTCCTTATCCCAACAGCAAGAGTGTATTGGTCGACTACGGAAGAGTCTTTAAATAGTCGAACACGCAGTGTGTATAGATATGCGGCACCGGGCTGCCACAGATGTACATCTTCCACATACAGAGTGCCCGAGGGTGTTCCGGTGGAGGTTGCGACAACGTTTCCTTCCCTGTCGATCAGTTCAATCTGCTCTTTGTCTGCGGATCCCCTCAATACTACATCATATCTAACTAATCCTGTTGTGCCTTTCACATCCGTCACCACAGTGATGTCTTCCACTCGAATTACTGGAACTGAGCATAGAGAGACAGATCGAGCAAGTCCAGCATAATTGAAAAAGTCATGAAGGATCTTCTGCTTGACCTTGCCAGTATCGGACTGGATGACTGTACCTGGTGGGATGGTATCATGTGTTAAAATATTATTCACGGCAACTGTGATTCTAACTTCCACTCCCGGTTTAGCATGGAGATCGGCCTCGAAGGGAGTGTATCCGCCGACATGAGTAGCGATGAGTTGATCGTCCGCGTAGACCTCGGCTTCGTGAGTGGCCGCTTCAAATCTCAAGAAAACGCGCTGATCTTTGTCCCAGCCCTTGGGTATGGTGATTGTTCGCTGATACCAGACTCTACCAACGTGGTCGCGGAGTGATGGCTCAAAGAACACGTCGTTGTATGAAGCAGGAACAGGACATTCCTTGGCTCCGGGGAGACTAACAGCCCATGGAGACGATAAGTCCGGGGAGTCTACCGCGAAGCGCCATAGCCCATCAAGCGATTTAACCTGGCGAGTACAGTTGTCGATTGGCTTTAGCATGTTGACATGGACTCAGAACAAGAAAGGTCATTTACAGACTGACGAAGCTGATAATCACAAGTCGGCGTTACGAATTTATGTGAAGATAGAACAAACCGGTCGACCCGGTCCGGTTGGACCAAGTCAGGTGATGTCGCTAAAATGGTGAAGGGCAGCTTTGTACTGAGAATATGGGAAATCTTCTCGTCTTCCTGCTCTATGCTCTGCCACGAGTGTATCTCTGTTTGACCATATAGCTGATCAACGGGTCAATGTCCTATGCTTAGAGCCCATGCATGCAGACATATCGATTCAATGCCACAAACTTTTAGCTAGAATGCCGGTCTATAATGCAAAGTCTTCGCCCTATTTCTCGCTGCTCCTCTTGGAGTCTTCAGTCAAGATGTCGTTCAGCTTGGTTCGTTGCTGGCAGTTCTCTAATGCATGTATTACGGCCTGTCAGTGGTGGCTTCACATTGTGACTACGCTAGAACTGACCAAAGGAGAAACTTTTCGCTAACGCTTCTAACTCATCGAAGTCGAGATCTTTGAAGTACTCGCCGAACTCGTGACACAGCTCTTCCTATATGAATTGTTAGCGGCAATCAGTTATAGCTACAATAATACTCACAGAAAGGAGGATATTTCGAACGACTCGTCCAATGTGAGTTGCAGGCTTCCAGGTTTGAGGATATCGTGTCTTTAACGAGGGCACAGCGTTGAGGAACCACTTTTCCAAGGGATCAAATACCTCGCGGACAGGTATATCGTCACACCCCCACTCGTCGGCGGCCAGTTGCTACAAAACGTATCAGCAACGAAGGCTCGGTCATATGGACTAACCTTTTTCTTCGCTAGGAACGGTTTGAGTCGTTGCATGTACGGTGTGTCCTCGTTGACATAAACCATACCCTGGAATCCGATGTCTGGAATCTCTCAGCTCCATCCCTCAGTCAAATACTAACTCACCCTTGTATAGCCAGATTGACCAACTCGCTTTGCTCTTGGCGTAGATGTCGAGTTGGCACTCCAGGACATTATACCGCATTTCGTTGATCTCTTGCCAATTAAACATACCGTCTGCAGCGCTTTGGTATACTGGACCAAATTCGCCGTTCCAGATGGGGCTCTGCGACTCGCTTTAGCGACAGGTTAACTCAGGGACTGTACTCACTTTATGTTTCTTCATGTACTCGACTTTCCGATTGAACGATTTCTCATGCCACGCGACTTGTTCTGCCGATCCCTGGGATGGGATATGAGCCATTATTATCCGCTGAGTCATAAGTAGAATAACATACAGTAAAGTCCGCTGGAGGATTTGGGAATCCGTACCTGAGTAAGCGTCAGCATGGGCTCACTACGACTGACGAATCGACATACCTCGAATAATCGTGACAAGCGTAAACAGAATTAGGCAAAGGCTCCCCGAAATGGCTAAAGTCTGCGCCAAATGTACTGAAGATGAAATCAGTGCATGTCTACATGTTTCGTGGTTGTTCTGAAAGACTCACTTGCCGTCGAGAAAGAGGATGTGGAAAGGGTCGATCTGTCTGATAACTTTCTCGATTCTGGCGTAAAAATCCAATAGTCGGGTGTGTTCCGCATCGGTCGGTTCATTGAGTGGATTGTACCCGGCAACCCAAGTGTTATCCTTGTAATGCTACGGGAATATCAGGATCTTGAGACAGATGATCAAGCATCTCAACTTACACGAGCAAGATTCTCCCATATGAGGACTGTGCGATCCTGGAAATCCTTGTGCTCCCAAACTGTTACAATCAGTATTGTGGGTGGAACAAATCTGCTTTTGACCTACAGAGTGCCTGATGATTTCCAGCATCCGCGTGCCAATCAATATTCTGACCTCCGGGTGCCGCATGGAGGTCGATTACGGTGTAAATACCGTATTTGGCGCACTACTTCTCAATCAGCCAAGGATGAGGACATCACATGATTTACGAACCAAATCTATAACCCTGTCAAGGTGCTTCAAACCCTCTTTCTTGAACACGCGCGGGTTCATGTCGTCCTCGAAATGGCGGTAGTTGACCTTTGACATACCGTGAGTTTGCGATCTCAGGAATGGTTAGACATACCGGCAAGCGAATGCAGTTCAAACCGAGGGACGCAAAGAACTTGGCATCGTCTTCTCCGAAGAAGTATTCCAGAAACTGTAGAGATATTTTAGTCCACGAACTTATATGTCCACGAAGATACTCACTTTGTCGAAGAAGAAATCGTACTTTTCCTGTCCTACTGCTTTCTTGATCGCTGCTCTAGCCTGGAACTCGTGTCCAGGGTAGCCGGTAATGAAGTTTTCCATGTTCACTGAATGTCAGCCTCCATACTGTATCTATTTGTACTCACTCCATCCTCCCAAGCCAGCTCCTGTGAGTAAAGTCAGCGAAGACCAGCGATATCTCAGCTCATCTCACCTTTGAGTAGTATTGGCTTCCCATGCAGGATTATATCCTCGCCTTTGACTACGAGATAGTTGTTTTGAGCTGATTCGTCCATATTGATGCCAGAGAATGCAATTTGTTCTCGCTGATGTTACGAAGGAACGGGATTTGACTTGAAATACCTCATTGATATGATGTAGCAGCACAAGAGATTAGATGTTACAGTGACAGTACCCATTTTGCCGTGATGATCTCGGGGTAAACAGCGGGGCAATGTCTGAATCCTCCGAGCTGATGATCACATGTCCAGTATTGGCGGTTGTGTGCTAAGCGGAAACGTTTCGATCGTGAATGCTTCGATACAGTAGGCTATCTGGGGAGAAACGGCGAATTTGTTCGGCATATCAGCCTACATGGTGTTCACATGTTCACAAGTTGGGGAAAACGCCATCCCACCCTATGGGCCCCGGCATTTGGAGGGGTCCTAAGTCATCCAAATTGGGTTAGCGTTTCCCGCGGATGATTTACTGAAAATAGAGCAAGGCCACATGTACACGGGCGATAGTCGGAGGATTGTCCATAAAATCACTTCACGGTGATTTTGTCGCTTACTTTTCCACTGGCATCCTGTATGTATGCGGGGTTGATTTCAGAATATAAGTAGGAGCTCCACGGAGTGCTTTTACTTGAATCAACTCTCTGTTGCCAAATAAATCCTTGAAATAAGCAACTCTCACAAACAGGATCTGATCCGTCAGCGACATATTGATACAAGATGGAACACGCCGTTCACGAACCCAACGCCAGCAACGATGAGCTGGAGCAAATCATGAAAGACCGTGACACACGGTGGTATCGGGGACATCTAGGTAAACTTAACTTGATATGTGCTCTCTGCATCATCACCTCGATGAACAATGGTTACGACGGTTCGATGATGAACGGTCTCCAGTAAGTTGCAAAAGCAGCTTTAAGGTATAATTACTAACACTGTTTAGATCGCTTGATACCTGGAAAGGGTACTTTGGAACCCCAACTGGTTCTACACTAGGTATTTTTAACGCGATTCAGTCCATCGGCGGTATCGCCGGCCTGCCTTTCGCTCCGTACCTTAATGACCGATTTGGTCGTCGATGGACCATTTTTCTCGGCGCATGCAGTAAGTTCAATTATTATTCTTTTTCGAGTATATAACTGATGATATCGCAGTCCAGATGATAGGTGTCGCCCTCCAGACAGCTGCACAGTCCGTTGGCATGTTCATTGGATGTCGATTCCTCATCGGCTTTGGACTCGCTTTTTCTTGTCTTTCTGCCCCCACTTTGCTCACAGAGTTGGCTTTTCCGACCCACCGTGGACCAATCACTTCTCTTTACAACTCTACGTGGTATTTAGGCTCTATTGTAGCTGCCTGGACGACGTATGGCACGTTCCGTATCAACAACACTTGGGGCTGGCGTATCCCATCGCTTTTACAAGGCCTCCCTTCGGCGATTCAGATCGCTTTAATTTTTTTTATCCCCGAATCTCCAAGGTGGCTCGTCGATCATGGCAGAGACGAACAGGCTATCAAGGTCCTCACAAAGTATCACTGCGGCGGCAACTCGGACGACCCCTTGGTTGCTTTTGAATACAACGAGATCCGAGAGGCTCTCCGTTTGGAAAAAGCGGCCAATAAATCATCAACATATCTTTCCCTCTTCCGTACCCCAGGAAACCGTAGACGAATGAGAGTTATCATTGCTATCGCCTTCTTCTCCCAATGGTCAGGAAATGGTATCGTATCATACTATCTAAACCTGGCTTTGAATGGTATCGGAATTCGATCGGCCGGCCAGCAAACCCTCATCAATGGTATCCTTCAAGTTTGGAATTTGGGTACTGCCTACCTCGGTGCATTGGTGGTAGACAAAGCCGGAAGACGGCCTCTTTGGCTCATATCCGTTGGTGGTATGATCGCAAGTTACACTCTCTGGACCATCTGTAACGGAATCTACGCCAAGTCTGCTACCAACCTTGATGCCGACGGAAACCCTATCAACGCTAATCTTGCTGCCGGTCATGGTGTTCTTGCCGCAATCTTCCTGTACTACGCTTCCTACAATTTGGCTATGTCTCCGCTTCTCGTGTCCTACACTGTTGAGATGTAAGTTGAGCTCTTGCCAACCCAAACTCATCGAATGCAGCTGACCTCTCTCCCCTTAGCCTTCCTTTCAGGATCCGTTCCAAAGGTCTCATGGTGATGCAAATGAGTGTGAACGCCTCACTTGTCTTCAACCAATACGTGAACCCTATTGCTCTAGATGCTCTTGGTTGGAAACTTTATATCGTATACACCTGCTGGCTTGCTTTCGAGTGAGTGGTTTCGAATCGATCACGGCCTGTGCTGACAGCCAATCATAGATTCGTCTACCTGTGGTTCACTGTTATCGAAACAAAGGGCAAGAACGGTCCTCTACCCCTTGAGGAGATCGCCGCCTTGTTCGATGGCAATGAGGCTAAAGAGGATGTCAAGGCTGCCACTCGAGGCACTGCTGCAGGCCCTCCAATCAATGAGAACCTCGGTGGGGACTACGATGAAAAGGCAATCCACTCAAAAGATACTCCTGTTCACGTAGAAGACCAGACTCCTTCTTTGGGGCACAAGTACTGATATGCACGAAGCAGATGATGGGATAACAGAAAAGTGTATCGTGGATGTGATATGTAGTTTACTGGTGTAGATAGGCTGTGCAATATGACATTCATGGGATGGATGCTGGATGTTGAATGTATTATCTGAATTATCTGAATTAACAATCACTTCCGATGCCTCGCTTGATGTTGCCTCGCAGTGAGCTCCAATTCGGGGCCCGATCTTCTGATCTACGACATCATGACCCCATCTGATCGACCAGAAATGATAGAAATAATGCCACCTTAGTACAAACAATGTTCTCCTAGCACATTCTGTAGTAGTAGATACTCTGGTCATAAGAGAATTCGTCTTATCCTTTTACGCCTACTGGTTGCGATCTGCCACCATGAATCCGCTCGATTGTCGACACACGTGGTGTAACTGTGTCAGGCACCGATTTCCCCCATTGGATCGGCTAAATTGTCTCACATTATCCGGAGCCTTTGCATTCTACCGAGCAGCATCTTTTCAACATCGCCGTGCTATATGTATTCTATCTCAATAGGGTGACTGAACAGTATGGTAGTAGCACCGACAATGTCCCAATCTCCCAGGACCTCAAAGACCTGTGATCAATGCAGGACACGTAAGGTGAGTGGCGAAACGACCGTATTTGTACCGAATACTATCATCTTTCGGATCTGCGCTAGGAGCTAAACAAAACTCCCCGTCATAGATCAAATGCGTTGGTAGTGATCGCGATCAATCCAATTCGTGTGAAGGGTGTAGTAAAATTTCAATAGAATGCACGTATGGATACGTCAAAAAAAAGCCAGGGCGTAAAAACATGTAAGATTCTTTCCAACCTAGTTGCATCGTATGGTTGGGTTGATGGTCGAAACAGACTCGCGCTCGCTGCGTCCGCTCGTAGGCAGATCGAGCAAAGTAATTCTGGTCACAATGGAGCTGGCTCATCTCGTCTCTCGCCCAAGTCAGACTCTCCAAACCCCCAATCAAGTCAAAGTTTCTCCCCTACCGACGGGTCACATTTGAGCATCTCCACCCTGCATGAACCCATATCTGTGGATACGTTTCCCTCTCAGGTGCTATCTTCCGTCATTCCCCAGACCCAGTCAATCTCGTCTTTCGCTTTCTCGTCCAATATGAAAGAGCTCACCGACACGAGTATGAATTGGCTCGACTCGCTGCTAGATGACACCAGCTTTCCCCCGATACCATCGATCGCTGAGCTTAGGTCAGATCTGTCGGGTACGACCGCAAACGCATCAGAGGGTCAGATGGCTTTCTTCTCTGATCAAGCTCAACTACTATTTCTGGAAAGCCCGGTTGCACTGCAGTCGTACAACAACCCCCCTGGTATGGTGGAAACTACTGTTAACTCGGGTGTGAAAGGTGAACTGCAGCTTGAAGATCTGACCAGCTGGTCGAATATCACACACTTTGTTGCACTGTTCCTGAAATACTTGTATCCTTTATTGCCTTTGGTTCATCGACCAACGTTCTCCGAGCAGCTGGCGATAAGAAGAGATCTCATTGACACGGACTTCAGAGCTCTATTGTTAAGTATCGGTGAGTTTATATATGTAACATCATGTGAGCTTCTCTTACTGAAGTCGTTCAGTGGCATACGTCATCTCCCAGCTTCCGACTAGTCGACTAGTGAACGACCAATTCGATATCGACAGCCTCAAGCGGCTGCAGCGGCGTTGTCATAGGGCATGTAAGGCTCTTCAGCGGACGTATTACGGCCCTACCAGCTCTACGCAGATTTCCACGATCATCTTGTAAGTCCCGGACTTCTTCAAACGGCTTTCCAAAGCTCTACTATCCAGCTGATCTCAATCGGTTCACTCCAGCGATACATTCTATCTTCTCTCCATAGGTCTAGGACATACAGCTGGAGCGAGACTGGGGCAAGCTATACAGCTAGCATACTCTATGGGTCTGCACAGCGATGCCAAGACTGAGTCACTAGGCCTGGATCCTATAGAGATCCAGCTTCGAAGAAGAGTTTTCTGGCAGCTATACGCTAACGACAAGTGAGTTTGAGGCTGAGCTGTACGAGAGACTGAAGCATGATACTTTGATAGAACCAGAGCTATATCGGGCTTACCTATGATGATCAACGACTTCCAAGGCGTGTGCTCAATGCCTGAAGCTGTTGACGACGAGTTCATCACTTCTCAAGGTTCATTCCCGCAGCCAAGCTCCAAACCATCGGCCATAGCAGGGTTTGTAGCGGTATCGAAACTCTTTCGCATCTTGTCCGAGTGCTTCTTTCATCATCGATGTATTATCTCCAATGTGCGAGCTATCGATCCTGCGTGGACGGTCACCGCGGAAGATCGGCTGCATCAGCTCTTGCGGGAAGTGGCCGAAACACCGCCAGAGTCCTCTGGGGATAGCAGTGAAATTGTCAAGAATATGCTCGCCGTGCAACGAGCGAATATTCTGATCACGGCGGCCATATGTAAATTTGCGTTGGTGAGTGTGATTTCGCTTGCTCCCATGTCAGCAGCAGTAACGAATACCGTATATTTCAGTATGATCTACGAACCGCTCTACAGCTGGACAAAGAGCAACTAGCCAAAGAACGAGAGGGTATCGCGAGGGAGATTCATTCTTCGTTGATGAAGTAAGTGGCGTTATGCTCGGCTTATACTGATACTCAAATTAGTATACCTGTCGAAGACTTGGCTTCAAATGGTGAATCAGTGCGCTGTAAGATTTTCCACATTGTATGTGCTTTGTATCTACAAAACCCAGCTAGTGGCTTAGACCAGGACTTGATTCGGGATTGGTATAACATGGTAAGCTATGGTAATAATCCGGGCCATAGAGCAGAAGGCTGATATCAGGATGCTTTTCGTGTTACGTTTCGAAGTTCTCCACTATCAGCTTTGTACAAATGCCACCGGAACCAGCTTTGGACAGTCGCGCAAATTCTCCGCCCCCAACGATGCAGCATCAAAAGTAGGGGTTTCTCTTCATGTTGTGAAGTTATAACTATATGGACCAGCAATGGTGCATCTTGTAACTCATAATTGTTTAGCCGGGAGGACATCATGTAGCGTTACACTTGTTGTCAGCGAGCGGTGGGGCTGCATTGAGCTTTGGCGTATGGATTTGTGCAAGTTCAACGGAATCGGTTCGTTTTTACCGATATGCTGAAGCAGGGTATGCTCGTTTTCGAATCTCGTAATTGTACTTCACATCGATTCATTGCTCAACTATATCGATTATATCAAGAATTTCATCCTACCACACTCCCTTAGACACATCAAGCTGAACTTGGGACAGGCATTCCCATGAAGCTTCTACCATTTTTGCTTTTGAAGCTCAAGTCTTTCCCTTTGAGATGAGCATCGACGGATTCTTCAGAAACAGCATTCATGTCCAGCTTGGCTTGCTGATCACCAGGTAGAAGATCGAAGATCGCTTGAGCGTATGCGGGGGAGATCGCATACTGTTGTACCAGGTACCCATGCTGGACGATGGTGTCCGCGAACTAAAGGGAAACATCAACGCTGATCTTTACCCGTTGTTTCTGGTTTACTTACCTTGAGTAATTTGGCGGTGTTGGAATGTAGGTGTTCTCGCTGAGTATCAGTCATAACTCTAGTGTACAACTCTCGGACCTGATCGTATTCACTAGGCTCGCCTTCATGAGTCCAGTGACTCTCTCTGGAGACAACGTTAGAGGCGGCTTGGAATGGTGCCTCGGCTGCAGAGCGACCGGCAAACGTAGGAGCTCTGGATGCGGGATTCTGAGACTGATAACTGTTTGGGAACTATCGGAATCATTAGTCAAAGACCTAGCCCGGGACATCACTTACATAAGTAGGCTTGTTTGCCGCATCACCATCAATTCTCATAGCACCGAAGAAATTGTCGGGAGAGTGAAACTTGGACAAGACTGTGATAACATGAGAAGGGAATCTATCGTGTGACAAAAAGTTCGATCACTTACATGGACAGTTGACCGGGATCTAAATTCATAACGGTGATTAGTGAGCACCACAAGACACGGTCGTTCACTTACCTGATGGATATTGGCACTTTGTAACCGAGTGTATTGGGCATCACGATAGCTAGGGGAGTATCAAAGAGTGGTCGACGGGGGGGGGTTGGATTGAACTCACAAGAATGCTCGCCAGTTAAGCAAAGTGTCAGGCGAAAGCTCGATACCTGGAACCTGGATGAAAGAGCCTTGTTAATGTCGATCATCATAAGCTAGATGTTCGTACTTACGAGAGACCCAGGAGAGAAGGCCGCTTGCTCCACGTCCCGGTGATAGTCTTCGGGGTTTCTGTTCAACTCGATTTCTCCGACTTCCTGCATCGGGAATTGTCCTGTGCAAAATTGCTTAGCTAGTGCACTCCATTCTGCTCAATGAACATACCTCGCGGCCAGATCTTGGTGACATCAAATGGATCAAAGCTGACCTTAGACGTTTCTTCGGGTGTCATCACCTGAAACACATGTCAGTCTAAGGCGTGGATGGTGAAAGGTTTATACGCGTAACATCCACTAACCTGGATCATCATGGTCCATTTGTAACTCCCACCATTCTTGATTGTTTCGAACAGCTGTCGCTTGGAATAGTCCGGATCAACTCCTTGAGTCATCATGGTTTCGTTGAAGTCCAGCTGTTTAGCTCCGTGTTGGGGACGGAATTGATACTACTTGTCAGCCACATCATATGATAGAAGCTTACCTTGACGTAAACGAATTTCCCTTCCGCATTGACCCATTTGAAGGTGTGACATCTAGTTGTCATTTGAGCAATCAATCTACAATAGTCTTCCACGTTTATACTCACCCATATGCGGAGAAGTGATTACCATCTGGGGTGGCATGATCGGAAAGCAACATCATGCCAGCGTGTTGGGATTCTGGAACGTTGGCCAGAAAATCAAACCAAGCGTCTGGGAAGAAGGTCAGCTTGCAAGCCATCTAGGTTTCTGTCACTAGCATTGTGGTCACCCACTGAAGTCCAATAAGAAGTTTTGTGGATTCCTTTGCTGAGACCTGATGTTGTCCGGTCCTAAGCCAATGTCAGTATTTACGATTGACAAAGTCGACATGGCTCACCTTGGAAAGGGTCTCGAACGAAAAAGACAGGCCAGTTAAGACCGACCATGTCATAGTTCCCCTCCTGAGATTATGATCCAATGTCAGAGCAGAAATCACACAATGGAGAGTGAAACTCACATCGGTATAGAATTTCACAGCGAAACCTCGAGGGTTTCGAGCGGTGTCCGGGTATTCCCTCTGAAAGCCAATAAGCAAATCACGCCACGATCCGCCAATTCTCACTCACTCCATAGGTGACCGTGCTAAGTCTACAAAACAGAGGGGTGGTCTTTCCTACGGTGTTCAAAAAGCTAGCCTTTGTGAGATGGGAGACATCTTTGGTAACGGTGAATTTACCTTAGAGATCATAGAGATCAGTCTTCAATATGTGTGTTTTGACTCACCAAAAGCAGCCCACCCAGCGGGGTGTACGATCCGCTCTTGAATTTTGGATCTGTCAAATGCTTGCTGTTTCTCAAGAAGCAAAGCATCACCTTGATATGGTATCCCACCGATATTTAGAGGATGACCCGAATCAGGTAGCAGTTGTCCAAAGTTGGAAGTGTAGTAAGGAGAATTGTCTTGAGCTTGAGCTTCAGATACAAGACCGGCGATTCTCGATGCGGTAGCTGCGGGACCTTCATTCAGACCAGAGAAGAACTGGGCTCGCTGAAGGGGTCTGGGATCGACACCGGGGATCTTCTCGAGAGTGTCTTGGATGAACGACGCCATGATGATTGAGGTCTTTGGGAGTAGAAAGTGTATAGATGGAAAGGCAGATAAAGTCACGATGCAAGGGTATATATGAGTGAAATCACGATGAACAAGTTCTTAATGTGAATCTTTCGATGACATGTGGGTCGATTTCTAGCCAATACCAGGCGTTGCATTGTATGTTCGATCTGATGTCATTGGATGTCTACGTATTTCTCGCATCATTTGGCATTCATTGATGTCATTTTGTATTAGAATTACGAGTAGAGCACAAAAAGAAAGGCGGGGTGTTTTTGCTGGAATCAGAGCGATCGCATTCGCATTCCGATCTATTTGTGAAGGTCGGGTTCTGGAATAACCGTGTGAATAGCACTGCCGAGGATGTTAGGGTTTTGTCACTCCGCTTATGTCAGACAAATCACACCATGCATAAGTTTATACAAGAGCTGCAAGCTAAATGGCGATGCTGAGAGAGTTACGTAATTGCATCTATTGTGTGGTTTTCCAGGCCCAAAGGCTTCGCCAGTAGCTTCTCATCTGTCTATTGGCGGTATCCGGTTGCTCTTCATTCGTGTTTGCTTCCTCGAGTGACTGTGTATCAGGAAGTTTGTAGTTGTCGATGAGGAATATGGACGTCAGGAGTGCCAGTACTGCAATACATGTACCGACAATAACGATGATACGCTGCACAGATCACCATCAGTATCTTCAACCCGTCCTTGTTGGGCTCCGAGACATACCTGAGCTTCGTCTTGCGCTCGAGCGATAGCTGCTCGTTCTGGAGTTCCTGGCGGGTACATGAGAGCGAACTTGAAAGGATTTGTGTAGGCAAGAGTCACCAAGGCGTCATCGTTGAGATAATTAGAGAGTTTTTTGGGAATAATTGTGGTCCAAATACCACCGCCGATGGCGCTTCCGATACCACCCTGATAGAAAACAATAGTTAGCGAACAAACAAGATGCACTCTGATTCAGAGCGCCCAAGTACTCGGCCAAGAATGAAGTTGCACTTTCGATGAAAGAGGGATACTGACACTCAAGTAATACACCACAAGCCAGGCTGCTGTGATGGCGCCTAGGTGCTCATGGGGAGCGGCTGCCTGAATAAGGGCCTGAGTAGGAAATGGAATAAACCCGTTTGCGGCACCTCTGAGCAACTGTACTACCGCCAGCTCCCCTTGAGTGTTGGTACTGGTTCGATAACGGACCATAAGTCCCAAGGCAAGTACCTCGACTAAAAACCCAAAGATAATGATCGGCTTCAGAGTTCTGAAACGACGCGATAGGAACGCCCCGATAATGGTGGTGACAGTCCCGGCGACTGACGGGAAAGATGTGATACGTGTAGCCGACTTGACAGACTGATTCGCTGCTACCTGGAGGAAGGTGGAAAGGTACCCGGCCGCGCATCTGCCAGCCATGGGGTGGAATAAGGCGATCAGAACGCAGCCTACAACGGTTTTGCGCCGGAGCAGTCTGAAGGGCAATAGTGGATGTGGAGCGTAGAACCGCTCCCACACGACAAACGCCCCAATGACCACAACGCCAAGAACGAGTTGTGCGATGGAATGAGCATCAGACCATCTGGCTGTCTTGGAGTTGGCAAGAGTGATAGTGACGAAAAATAGTCCAAATCCGACGACAAATAGGAGCAGACCAATGAAGTCGAGCTGCCAGAAGAACGATTTGCTGGCCGTCCAGAACTGCGAAGTCGAGTGGCCTTGTACTTGAGCAGCATGTCTAGCTTTGATTTCCGCCCGATGCACTCGGCTCGGACGGGTGTATACCCAGAGAGTGATGATGATGGGTAGAGCAACCACAGGTATGATGATGGTGAAAATACCTAGTGGCTAAGTCAGAAATTGTCTTCTACAAGCTTCAGTATGAAATCTCACCATAACCCCATCTCCATTGCTTCGTCTGATCACCTTTCGTAAGTAGACTACTGGCTATATCTCCGGCAACAAAGGCGTTAATGACTTGAGGTATATTGGGGAAAACGGTCCACAAGTCTAAGAATCGAGGTGAGCAGCACAAACGCATAACAGATCTCATTGCACTCACACCTGTTCCTCAAACTGGAAATATCAGAGATGATGACATTCTGAAGCAGAAAAAGACCGGTGATCCCTAAGATGTAAATCGAGTTCCCGACGGCATAGGTGACTATAGAGGTCGAGGATGTGACAATGATGTATCCAATAACGTAGCAGACGATACAGCCTATGTATGTCTTCACACGTCCAAAATAATCGGCGAACTTGGCGATTGGAGGCTGAGACATCGCTTGGAAGACCGAGGTGACCGTGTTGATTGTGGCCTGTAAAGAGTGAGCTTCGAAGGAATAGGAAACCGCATAGTTAAGGAAGGCAGACGCCGTGTACTGGTCTGACATCTTGTCAGTCGGGGCGTCATGGATCTCATATGGAAATATCTTCACCCACTAAGTGATAAACTATATGACAGTAACATGAACGTTCCATACAAGACTGCAAGTACTGTTGTTGTTAGACGGCCTTGTAAAGCTTCCATCTCCACCACGCCTTTGCTTTTCTCTTCAATGAGATCGCCATTTCTGACACCATCTTCTAGAGCGGAATTGTCATCGAGCGAGGCTTTTTTATTCTCTCCGACTTGTTCGTCTGGATTGGTTCCAGTGTGAGGAAGGGTAGGTACATCAGTCGGCTGGGAGTTGGCAATGGCTAGGTTGACAGACTGGTTGACGGAAGCCATCTTGAAGCTACGTTTTCGAGAGAAATTTCAGACCAGATGGCATAAAATCCGACCATTATATACGCCACACTGCTCACTCCGCAGAAGCATAAAATGCTTTTGTGAACGTCCCGTTGACCAACCTCAACCCTTCCTTTTCAAGGAACCGGCCGAATGGGCAGTCGTAAATCCCTTTGTGAGAGCTTCTGGACTAAAGTTTTACTTCGAGCGACAGTCGACATGATCCAACAAGCCAAGACCTCTTTCCGGTCTTTGAGGCTCACTGTTAAACGACCAAGAAACACATTTTATGAGAACGCTTCACGGCATTCGGCCGATTATCTGATAACGAAAACTTCATCAATCGATAACGAGGATAACGAAGCGCCTCTTTTAACGCTAAGACGTGATGTGCCATCCGGAGTCACTCTGGAAACAGTTGCAGTCCGTACGGTTGAACTCGGACCAGCAAGCGAGGGGGATGCCGTGACGATCACCCGAGATTGGTCCAGCCCTGAAAGCTTGGCGAAATGGCGTTTTCAAGCGAATACGGTACATCGAAGGGCTGAGGACCTATTACCTTAATGTGACCGCTCAGTATTGCCACTTGTGTAGAACAAGTACATCACCTTGGTCTTGTTTCCCTGCAGAACGAGCTTCAGTGGTGTGAGATATACTAAGAAGATTCTCCTGTAGCGAGCTTGACACCTGGACAGGCAGTGAGTAGAGCGAATTTCTCTCATGGATTAGTCTCGGCCTGTGTAATAGATTGAGCAAGGCCCTGAATATACATATGAAGAACGCGGAGCTTTTCTCATCAAATTCATGCAGTCTAGCTTCTATAAATGCAGTCTTTGGGTTCTTTCATGGACTGATCGACCGTGGTTGCAGTGAAACTAAAGGGAGTAAATGAAATCCTCATTTTGAAGATCGGTTCTAAGGGGATGTCAGCGTTGTCGTGTCTCGACAGATCGGTACAAACTTACAAGTCCATGAATGCCTGATCACGTTGCTCTTCATCGGCAGCTTCGCGATCCTCGACGGTCTGACCAGATCTTTGCTTCTCTCTTAATTCTTTCCATCGGGATGAATTTTCCAAAGAGAGATCGACATGGGGTCCTGTTTTTCCACTGGCTATTCTTCTCTGCGCGTTACGCTTATTTAGCGCTTTCAGATACACAGCTTGAAGTATAATGAGCCCAAACATGATACAAAGGACGATTAGATTGCCTGTGAGACCGGTTTTATAGTACGGAGACTCGCTTGTTTTATATAATTCTGCCATCCAAAGAGGTCAGCAAATCGTCATTCGTTCCAAGTAGATTTGGTGGCAAGCTTACGAGGTCCCACTATATTACCGACAGTCAATCCTACAAACATCATACCAGTGGTGGTCGTCTTTTTGGTATGCCCGGCAGTATTAGCGAATCTGTAAAGTACAAAAGGTAAACGATAAATCATATTCTTGGTGTCGAGGAACGTCTATCACTCACTGCCAACTGAAGAACATAGGAGTTATGCATTGGTAGACCTGAAGGATGAAATAAACACCCAACAGTGTTGACTTGTGCTCTACACCACGAGGTAAAGTGTACAATGCGGCGGCTGCAGCTAACGGGAAGGCTGAAGTGATAAGCAAAATTGGGAGCTTCCTCTTCGAATACGTAACAGCTACTGCCGATCTGTTGCAGCAAGCTGTTAGCATCAATGGCATTCACGTATCCCAAACCGGCTCACAAGATATTCGAAACAATTCCTATTGCTCCAGGAATCATGTTGTAGAGGATAGTTTGGAAAGTAGTCAGGCCGAAACCTTGCAGGATCAGAGGTCCGAACGTCGTGATTCCTCCAGACACCAATGAAATACAGAAGACTACAGGAGAACGTCAGGGAATGTGGTAAGTTGGACTTTCAGCACAGCTCACTGTTGATCATGCAGATCCAAGACTTGGGGTCCAAAAAGCATTCTTTCACTTGGGACCATTTGAAAGCTGTATGAGTATGGAAATCAGTCACTATTGAACGGAGATATCCAGAATTCATACGCACTTGTGCTTTGAGTACCGGTGTTGTTCATCCTGATTCTTTCTAGAGCTACATATTTTTGATCGTCGCTGAGCCATCGTGCTTTGGTGGGATGCCCAGGGAAAAGGAAAAATGTGGGTATAGCTAACACGACAGCACTATAATTCCCTCAGTCAGCTGAGGGTCGTCTCAAGGGTAAATGTCAACCTACATTAATCCACAAACTAGGAAGATAAGCTGATATGGGTGTATGGAGGTCTTGGCATGACCCAGGCCATAGGTCAACAAGCTCCCAATGATAGTGGCTGTTCCATTGGCAGAGTACCAGATGCTATGATTAATCAGCAAATGAGCATTGCTCGAGTTGCAAGACCGCTCACTTGTTCCTCAAAGGCTGCTCTCGTCTGGTCCACCACATGGAAACCACGACTAGCATACTTGGGCTTATCGAAGACTCGAATGCTCCTAGGATGAACCTAAAAGTGGCTAATCCTGCGAAGCTGGTAAAAGCAGCCATAATGCACAGTGACGCGCCCCAGCCTAAGAAACAAATCGAGATCCAGACGTTCACGGGAAACTTTTTCACGCACGAATGTGTTAGCGTGGTCACACTTAAAGCTTATGTAAAAGCCTTGCCGAGCTCACCTTGACAAGAGCATAGACGGACACTGGATAAACCTGTCAGAATTATCACGAGTGGGATGCTGACAACACGTACAGGGCTGAAACACGAGCTGAGCAAAGTACACTGTGGTCATTCAATCGTCAGCGAAGTTATACTAAAGTACCCTCATCAGCCTCACCTAAGCTTGATAGCCAGGAGTACTGCTGACCACTATGCGCGAGTCAGCCCGATATGATCCACCTTGCTTAAGAGGAAAGATACTCACACCAAGTGTGCGTCGGTTTTGAGTCCAAAAACGGATGCAAATGACAATGACGACTTGTCAAGCTGCTGAGTAAAATAAATGATGAAAACGCTGATTATCAAGTCATATTAGCGACAATCACAGCATGGGCCCACACAAGCTCACATTGGGAGTAAGAATCTATCTATACGCTTCACTACTTCTTGATTCTCTTCATCTGTAATTTCCCTCCTTTTGTCTCCGGTATAAGTTGCCAGCCAAACAGCTCCCAGATCGCTACCTTTAGTCACATCGCGCTGCGCTTCTTTGCCGGTCTCCACGTCGAAATTGTTGGGCTCCTCAATGTGCTCCTCCTGAGTCTTTTCCTGGTCTTTGCGAATGGTGAAAGGCATCTTGAACGATGCGCTATTATCAGTCAAGTGAGAAAACACGATTCACAAAGAGGAAACTATCTGGAGAAATGGGGGACATTTTAAATATTCCACGGGGTCCGTCCAAAAATTTCCTCCAACCTCGTCGCCCCGGTTGGGGATCCCGAATGAAGTTATAGTGCTCCGCTGACCCGATCATTCGACCGGGACATTTTCTTTCGGACGAAAGTTCGAGTCCTTTGGACTTTCTCTTGAATCGTTTCGATTCTCGGGATGAATGACTTGGTATGACGAAATTCCACTCAGGATTCGCCAAGCCACTGAAGGAAATGCCGGTGGTTCGGTTCCGGTAGTCGCAATCCTCTACTACCGCACTCGCCGCCGGGAACATGGACCGCAGGGCCCGTCAGACCCAAGTGGGTAAAACCGGCCACATTGTGCCGGGTTTTAAATTTCGTATTCCTGAGCTGTGCTGGTATAAAATGTCTCAGAAGCCTTGCGAAATCGACTGTATCATGGGCAATATAGCTGGGAGGTCATGTAAGAAGCATATAGGAAACTCTCAACATTCAATCTGCACCGGTACCCTGAAAGAATCCGAAAGGCCGATTTGCCTCCAATTTATCCTTGTCCTCGGGAAACAGGCAAGTATGCATGTTCAGACAGCTTGTTCACGGGGAAGCTGGAAAAGACAGGTACTGATATAGACCACCAAGAAATAAATCATGACTGTTGCCTCTAGGGTTGTAGTGAACTGGGGAAATGACCCACCAAGACATCGATGTGTGTGATTATGCGTAATCAGCGACATGGCGGATTACATTGAAACGAGAAAATGTGTACCCAGTCTAGCAGAAAGTCAGGGTGATCTGCGTGCACCGATAATTTAGCTATTCGGATCATAACGCAAGATAACGTTCAGAGACGACTCACCCCGACATTTTGACCGGGACAGGTGGTAGGATCTCCACTGAATGTATCGGTACCACTGTATGCGTTCGGGCAGTTCGATCCGCTAGTACATTTTCCGGGACCTAGAGCACATTCACCAGTAAAGCGAAAGTCCATGGCGTATTTACTATGTTTACAATGTAGATCAGTAGAGACCCTCACCATCAAGGAGGACAGTTTACTCACAAATAATGGTCACCTAGACCTGTAGTCAATAGGGAGTAATCCGCCGAATTTTGACCTCCATTTCCAATCGTAAACTCCATGAAACCACAATTTGTACCATCGAATCCGCAATTCGCACTCGCCAAACCGCTCATCCAACTGATTCCACTGGTAATAGGTCCACTTATGGTTGTTACACCTTGAATAGCTTGGCCAGCACGATTACCGGAATACGCCAGCATCGGTGTACCACCCCCGCAATTGTTTATCACCTAAGTTTCCGGAGTTCAGCATCTGCGGATTTGCAAATTCAAGTAAAGTGGAAACCCACGGTGATTTGATGTGTTTCTCCGCCGCCGCCGGCCCCTGCAGCAACACTCGTTGCAGGGGGAGGAGATGCCGCAGAGGATTGCGCAGAGGAAGTTCCAGGAGTGGTTGACGGTGCAGGTGGTGAAGCACTTGCGGGCTGAGTAGCGGAGGCGCCGGCGGAAGAAGTTAATTGGGGGAGCACAGCAGTGGTAACGCTCGTTGAAGCTGGATTGCCTCCAAAAGAATGTCCTTTCCAGCCTTGTGGTATGGCTACAGATCCCACAGTTATAGTGACCAGCACCAGGAGGGGTTGAATGAACATAGCGAGAATATGTGGTGTCAAGGAATTAGAGTGAGATCTATGATGTTGGGGTTATTCGATTGTGGTCAATCAAGATAATGCAGTAATGATGCGTTCGAATTCACAACTGGCGACCCAGAGCATATTGCAGTCCCCATGCGCAAGAGTGTAGATGGTGATTTTTCGTAAGAGTAGCATTGAAGGAGGACGCGACCAAGCCAGGAGAATGGATGGGGATTGGTGCCGATCATCTGATTACCGTTCTCAAGACGCTCATGGATTGAAATATTGGTAGATTGCTAATTTCTTTGACAAGTGGTCGACACGGCTCAATGAGTGGTTGGTTATTGCCCAATTACCGTGAAATTGCTGGATTCGTTGAGCCAATTATCGATAGGGCATACGCAGATCAAGGGGATATCAGTGTCGAGGATCTTACATCCATAGGAAGCGAAAGCATCACAGGACATCTACGAGTCTATCGGATCACGAGGCATTTCAGTTGTGCTCGAAAAGAAATCGATGAGCGTAGAGAAGGGGATTTCTCACAAATACAACGAACTGCCTTTAATCCTGATGGACTGAGATCGTTCCATCTATGTATCTTTCCCAGCATCCACTGAAGGGCCTTCATCTCCATATACTGGATCTCCTTTGAACCATCCCAGCATCCTGATCGTTTCCCACGTTGTATCCTTTTCATGATCTTGACCAGTGCACATATCCCAGTTCTCACTTCCTTTGGGATAACTTCCCACCATCTGAAAAGATCCTTTATCTTCTACCATTGCGTGACCCACTCCAGCAGGTACGATCATAACGTCTCCTTTTCCCACATCAATTTGAACTTTGTTGGGATTTGAAGTGGATCCACCAAAGCATAGAGTACCAGATCCGGATACGACGACCAAAACCTCATCCACTGTGGAATGATAGTGATGTTGACGATACATTGGGAATCGCCAAGCTGGATCCACTATACCCACTGAAGACAGATGTTTCTCTACTGAGCTGGCGGAGAGTGATGATGGATACGCAGAATGGTAGATCATGAATGGATAAGGTCGGAGAGATGTGTTAGGGAAATTGTGAAATGCTGGAATGTGATATTTAGACACCCGAAGGGATGTCAGCGGAGTAGGTGTCAGTGGAGACATCTTGTTGAATCGGCTTTGGATGATTTCTCAAACTCTCTTGCGAGAACGATGTTGGGATTATGACTAATGAGTAATCAGAGCGGGGAGGATGAAGATTAGAAAGGCAATATAAGATTAGAAATTGACGATGAGAGAAACGATGTGAAGGATATTGCGAAAGGATTGTCCTGTGACGTCACAGCAGCTCTGTAGAATGAAAGAAAGAAACGGTGAAAAGCTTGACGTTGACATCTATATCATTAACAAGAAAAACTCGCTATGGACAGCTACCATGAAACCTCCTGGTGAATCACCAGACCCGCGTATGGCTATTCACACCAAGGACCATATGCACTCTCGCAGTCCCACCTGAATCCACCTTTGAAGTCATAACCCCTCCCTCCATCTTCCCATATCTTCACGGCGTTCCCCACAGCATTCAATCTTGCGGAAGGTACGAGATGATATCTGGCAGCTATGAAAGCTTTCAAAGCGAGATGCTGCAGCTTTGATTCGCTTGTCGACGATAGTGAGAGCTTGACCTGTTCCACTGGCAGCTCAAAAGGAGACGATTTTTCGAGGGGGATTATAAGTTGTGAAAATGTGTCTGAGATGTGCGTATTAAATGATTGTACTACCGAGAATTGAGACGAGAACAGCATTAAGCTTACCGTGACTAGCTTGAGGAGGTACAGTCGCTACTATACACCCCGACAACATCGCTTTGGCGATTCTGTCATCTAAAAGACCTTGCTCCCAGCCCTCGAACTGGTCCAAAGTCAGCCTTACATCTTAGAGCATGAATTGTGAACGTAGACTCACGAGACAGATGCCAGCATGTCGCATTGCTCTCGCCAACCTTTCCTCTTCTTTCGACCAATACTGCATCCAAGCACTGGTCGAAGAGAAAGGGTTTCCGCCGTCTGTGGGTCTGGGTATAGCCCGCCGTGATCCTGTGCAAAGTCTTAAATCAACAAGAATTCTACTGTGGGTTGCTGTCCATTGAATCATATCTTACGGGAATAGATCGACCAAGATGAACGCCAGGGCAATTTGGGGCGATCTCTGCTCTGTGTCGTGGATAGCGGAAAGTACACAACGGATCTACGAGAGGCAAGTCGTGAAGAAGGGTAGTATAGGTTAGGTCTGTATAGGTGTGCATGAGCGCATGTCACGGCGTCGCTCCTTGTGCTGGGAATACGTACGCGGCCTGTTGAGAGTAAGTGAGTATCAGCCGAAATTGGATCTTCAGATCCGGCTCAGCACTCACAGCTGGCAGAACATGTGTGAATAACCCCAATTCCCAACCGTCGTTGAAAGACGCCTTGAGAATGCTATGCGATGTCTCCGGTGCAAGCAAATGATGAGGTTGCGAGAGGAGAGTGAGCTGAAATACATGCGTCAATGACCAGGTATGTGTTGTCACTCGAGGTCACCCATACGGGAGGATCACATCATGACTGAATGTATCGACCTTCCACTCACATTCGCTCTTCCAGGCGTGGCCATTTCCTCTTCCACCCAAACAGCTTGGTCGCATCCTAGGTCATCTATTCTGCTATGATCGCCTACTCTCCAGATCCAGTCTGCGTCTTCACCTCCTACACGCCTTAAGTTTTCTTTGCCTGAAACATCGGGATCCCAATTTGGTGAAAACGTCGATATCGGTGTAACCTTGAAACGGTTGGAAGTGGAAAGTGAGGATAAGAGTGTGAGAGCCGTCGGTGTATGTGGTGAATCATCTGTTAACTCTATTAATTTCCTCTTTACACGTATAATAATAGTGAGGCCGCTGCCGATTTATACTGAAGTTCCTCCGAGGGAGACGGGTAGACTTACAAGGTAGGTCTAGTAGGCATATGTTAGCTCCATTTTTCACCCAGTCTGCCGTTTCTGACTTACCTATGAATAGTACCACGTTCTTCGGATGGTCGCATACCTCCTCTTCTTGACCTGTTGATGCTACTCTGTAATCATAAGGGGTTGCATGATGGCCGTACCATTTGGGAAACCCCCATTGATGAGCTAATGGTATGTTCTCACTTCATCAGCTTTATTTTACGCAAAATGCTCTACATTACGGCCAACGATCACCTGGTAAGAAGGATAACTCACGATTTTCAATCTGGGCTGCTTCAGGTATCGCAGGTCTCCTACTAACAGCTATCAAGTATGCTACAACCAGAACAGCAAGAGGGAGAGGAAGGATGAATAATGCTGAAAGTGAAGTTGATCTCGGAGGGACAGTTAGTCGCATTGCGATGACTCGAGAGTCTAGAAAATTGAGAGAGGAGCTGAGTGAGTGTCAATGCTATATGGAGGTCATCAATATCATGACCATGCCTGTGGATTGATCTATCGATGAATGAGCAGAGGGGCAGGTTCTGGAGAAAGTCAGAAAGAAGTCGTTGATTAATATTGTTAAAAGTGAATCTTGACGTTCTTGGCGCAACTCCGAATGTTTTCAAGGCACGCTGCGGATGAAAAGCCAAAATAAAATGACAATACCTGGATCCTCGAGACGAGACAGTAGTACAGTGCATCGGTACGGCTGATCATCGTACATGACCGTCACGTACAGACGTCTATACAACGTACGAATCTATCTATCGCTAAAACTCCTGATAAAACAATAAGAATACGCCCTCTACGCTCGAATGGCGTTAACATAGCCGCCTCTCAAACCCTCTCGAAGTTGCAATCCATAACCGCTCCACCCTTCTTCGTCTTCATCCTCTTCCATTACATGTGACAGCCCCTCGTCTGTTCCGTCCATCCTTAAAGATTTCTCTTCATTCTCTTGATCCCCGTCGTATAGTAAACAGAACTGCGATTTATCTTGTATCGCTAATGAAGAACCGTCATGTGCCCAGTGAAGGTCTAGCGCCGAAAAGTCTGAGCCTTTGAAGTGTTGGGAGTCAGTTCGCTTCGGTTTAAGATGAGAACATAGCTCATGGATGATGTAGCTTACGAGACGGTATAGCGACTCCCTCTATTGTGCCTCCTCTTCTGTTTTCGTCCACCGCTTCACCGTCCGTATTCTCTTCCATCCAACCCCCTTCCTCGTCCCACAAATAGATCGCTGCAACTCTTGTAGTAACTGCTAGTCTCCTACTCTTCCCTTCAGAAACAGGACACCATCTCGTACTGCGTACGGGACTTGTGAACACCAGACTCGTCAAATGGGTTATAATCGGTGTTTCCGAAGTAGGCGTTTCCAGGAAAGTATGGATGTGAACCACATTTGGAGATGATTCGAGGCGGACCAAAATTAGAGCTCCGTCCTTATCAAATGACATATGCGACACACCAGCTCGCGGATTGGCTTTTGATAAGTCCGGTCGAGTCGTTGGAAGGAGTCCTGGGCTGAGCGTACGGTCGACTGCATGACTTACACCATTAGCGGCCTATGACGAATCGCATAGAGGTTATGATACATACATTGGACTATTCCTCTCCCTCTAGTATCAGCTAGCCAGTCATTTGGTTCCCTCCAAATAGTCTTTCAAGGTCATTCAGCTAAAGCATCTGTGTCGAGCTGAAACCACTCACCGCTTCTCTGTCAGATGTCCTATTACCCCAGTTCATCACAGCGATACATCTCCAACCTTCACTCTCGATAATTCTGACTTTCCCGTCCCATCCTCCAAGAGCTATCCACTTGCCTCTAGGTGCCCATGCTACCGTTCTAATTCCTAGTCCCGGATCTTCTGTCGTTGAATTCGGCGAGAAAGTCGGTGATGAGTTTGATAGATGAGTGAGTAGAGGTCCGAGTGGTGAGTGAATGTGTATAGAGTACTGAACAGTAGTAGGTAAGTCAGGCTATACATCCGAATGAGTCTCGGGTGAGCATGATTGAGTGAAGCTGGACTTACCGATAAGGGGCTATCCCAGATCGCGAAATATCTCCCACAAGGACTCCAACTCAAGCCCTGAACATCGATAGTCGATAGTAGTATGTGCTATGACCACGATTCAGCATGTCTTCCTACAAAACAGAAATGTTCACACTCACTCGTATCAAGAGGTAGCCGTCTAAAACATCGTATACCCCCACGTACTCTTTACCCAGATGTTTTTCTACGATAGCCAAGAATCGATTGTCAGGCGAATACGAATGACCTGTATGGACAATCAGCAATTAGCAATGTCCTTCCTTCATCAAGGTGGAAACAAATTGTATACGCACAATGGTGATGTGATTTAGGGTTCTGTATAATTCTCGTTACGCCCGTTGACAGATCGTATATCGCGAGTTTCAGCTACAATCCAATGTAAGCTGTTATTCCGTAACAATGATGACATAGTATTTACGCCGTGCTCTGACCAAGCAAGTACTTGCTTTCCTGTTCTACCCCATTCTACCATCACCAGACCGTCTACACCTTGTCCACCGATTCGAGCGACTTCTCCAGATTCCCCGTCACCGTCAGAAGCTAGACCGAACACCCAGGCGGAGTGTGAGACTGCTGAAAATACAAGGATATGTAGTCCATCTTCTGACCACTCTACCGAATCAATCTTTACTTGATCATCTATATCTCTGCTGCTTGATGCTAAGCCTTGAGATTTGGCACATGCCCAAGTCCGCACAATTTGCAATGTTGAGGTGGATCTGATGATGACACGATTCTGGAATACTGTCGCGAGAAAAGTGGTCCCTGGGGAATAGGAGACGATAGAAGCGTGATATATCTGGGAGAAGTCGTAGCCTCCAGACATTATGAGCTGAAGGAAGCGGTTGCCGTCCGATGATGAGTAACAGTATATTTATAGCTACCTGGTCAACTGTTCCTTCGACATATCTTCTGTCGTATTATTTGTTGTTAGTTTTTGTTGTTTTGTTGACATACTTTGAGAAGTCAAGCGCGTACTGAATACGTAATCAACGTTGTGCCACACTCACCCTGATCCAATAATCCCGTATTTCCGGGCTGTACAACAGGCCAAACGGGCGCTGGCGAACATCATCTTCTTCTTATACCTTTGTGATTTCACCTCTAAACATTCTATCCTTCTTTCTTTCTTCTTCATCAAACCCCCATAACGGGTTGAAATGTAGTCAGCAACACACACAATGGCATCAACAGTGAGTATATTCCACTCTCCGTGGCGTTGTGTCTCATTGTTCACGTACTTACTTTATCTCACAGTCAACACGATCTTCCCGATTCGGGCCAATAGCCGCTAGTGCTATCACCTCGACCGGTTCAGGTACGGTATCATCCTCCTTACCTACGTTCGATTCTCGACAATGGGAAGACGAGCTGGGTAAAGCAGACATCTCCAAACAGTGAGTACATTCCTCAACTTCCTTACATACCCTCCTTTTTACATTATCATTATCACTCCTATATTTAAGATGAGACCTTATATTACGCAAAGTGGGAATCTCTCCTAATACAATTGAGGACACACAAATACTTAGCAACACTGAACCTTATATACTCTCTGCCTTCCAAAGTTCGAATTCAGATTTGGGTAGCATGCTGATATTGCTGTCACAAAAGTGACCTGAACACTTTAGTATTCGATTATCTCCTGATAGAAGGATTCTCTGACGCTGCAGTCGAGTTTGCCAGAGAGACTGGCCTACCTGCCGATGTCGATCATGAGAAAGTCCAAGAGAGAATGGAGATTCGACAAGCGGTCGAAGACGGGCGAGTCGAAGAAGCTGTACGAAGGGTAAACGAGCTTGATCCAGAGGTGAGTCCCGGGTGTTTCATCGATGTCGTTCTCATGTAATCCTCCGATATTCTTCACCTTTGTGCTTCCTTTTCACATTGCCAAATTATACCCCAAGGATTAAACAATCATGCACCACGCTTAGCCAGTTTAGCCGCTCGGCCATGCGGAAGAAACCTGATTCACAGACCTGATATGAGGGGTATAATCATCCTCAATTGTCATTAAGTTGCGATGAATATAAACGGACTTGATATGCTAACGCAGCGACGTTGTTAGATCCTCGACACCAATGCACCATTACTATTTCACCTTCATCTCTTGCGACTCATCGAACTAATACGGATAGATGACGTCGATAATGCACTCGCATTTGCAACAGCCGAACTTGCTCCTCGAGGTGCACAGAATCCCGAATTCCTGGCAGATCTGGAAAGAACAATGGCATTGCTTGCTTTCCCTGATCTCGCTAGATTTGCGGATGACTCGCCATCTTCATCCCGACCACCACCCGACTCTGAAACGTTGACCCTATTTCAAGACCCAGCTTTCATACCTATAATGGCTTTGATGAAACGGTCTCAACGTGTCAAGGTCGCCAAAGAACTCAATGCAGCTATATTAGAATCGCAGGGTCATGGGATGGAAACTAAACTCAGTGGTCTAGTCCGCTTGATGGCTTGGGGAGAACAGAAGTTAGTTGAATGCGGTTTGGGACTACCTGAGGAGGAAAAGTCTAAAGGTCGAGGATGGGCTGACAAGGTACTTGGCAATCAGAGTGGACATTAGAGGGATAAACACATAAACCATGTAATGATTGTATTACCTTCCTGAGAGTTGTAAGGCGCAGAATAGAATTCATATCGATCAGTTGTAATGTACGAATGTGGCCTGTCATTTACATAACATGCATTTGCATGATCTAGCGTACATTGTCTCTCACCAGTGATGCTATGGATGTCATTTCTGTCGTTTACTGATCGTGATTGAATTTCTCTCTACAGTTTCCTTCTAACCAAACAACATGGACGCTGCGACGTCTACGTTACCTCCAGCTGCTTGGAGAAGTTGTATTGCGTGATCTCGTGGTGCACCAAGGTTAATTAGCTGAAGAACAGCGTCAGCATACCCCTGAGATGATCTTATGCACGCCCAAATCACACAAAGAACACCACTTACAGTCTGTATATCGTCTTCTCTGACATTTTCCACTTTCACATTCGCAGGGCCACTGCCACTGGCTCTTCCTGATTGCTGAGACCCTATCGTACGACTTGGTGTTGTAGATGTCTCAGATGCACCAAGAGGCTGACCACTTCCAGGAAATTCCTTCTTTAAAGTGGTAGGGCTGGCAACTCCCGCTTTTACACCTTGAGCAGCAGCATCTCCCAATTCGTCGGCGATCGTAGCTTCACCTCTTCTTCTGGCTTTATCCGGAAGCTCGTGCTCAGCAAGGAAGGGAACCTCGGTATTATTGATTCGAAGGGTATTGGTCGATAAGTCGATACAACATTGGTGACGTTTCTATGCGGTTGGGATGGTCAGGTTTTGCTTATATACAAGGTGACAGATGATGTCAAAGCAGACTCACAAGCATATCCAAGCCAAACAACAAGTCTACAGCTCTTCCTTCCAATACACTGAAAGCACAGGGTAAATGAAGTCCGCCTAATTTGATTTGAGCTGAATGTATCCGACCGAGAATTCGAGCAGTGCCGACACCTTCGGCCATTCCTTCGAAACGCGTATCGAGTAATCGCATGATCCTATCGCAAGAGTCAGCAGTTACCAACGAACAAATATAAAGGCAGGTATTCACCCGCAGGCTTCTGCGCATTCTGGTGATACTATTTGTACGGTCAGCTTAAAAGCGGTAACCTGTTGGTCACCAAAACTCACTGATAGTTGTCTGAGCTCCGGAATCAACAAATGCTTTGACCGGATGACCGTTGACTTCGACGTCAATATATAACATGGTGACATTACCAAATGACTCCGGCTGCATGATTGGTGTCAGCCTTTGGGAGTTGGGTTGTAACAGCAAAAAGTGGCTGACTCACCGAATACTCCATAGCATGCTGCATATTCTCCATCACTGCCTCCATCCGGATTGCTTCTTCAATCTTCTTTTGGGCTTCTATGTCGTACGGGTCTGCATTGAGAAGCTGAAATGAAAGATCAGTTGCCATCTCTTGCACATTGTGCTACTCACTGCTGTTTGCCGCTGCTTTTCAGCTGCGAGAGCACGTTGCTTTCCTTGAGCGCGAATTAAGGCTTGTTTGAAACTCTGGGTACCGCCTTGGATTGCTTGGTAAGTCTCGGGATCTCTCTAAATCACAACAAACGTTAGCTTGCGTTCATTTGTTCCCGAGATACCAGAGGTAGGAGGCGAATCGGAATGGATTTGTGGTGGAATTTCATCACAAAGTGTATAGGAGATGGGAAATTTACATACATTCCTAAGATCGGCCATCAGACTTGGATTTCCTAAAGCTTGCAGTCGCATTCTTTCTATGTCATCATCGGAACCATCGGGGAAGGAAGATCTCTGAGATCCAGAGGCGTGAGGTTGAGTAGACGATGACGCGGCAGGCTGGTCACTGAAGCGTTGCGACGTCAGCGACTTGCTTACACGATGATCTTAAAAACGTTGATTTACTTTGGAGTAAGAAATACCGTTGCTTCGCTACCCTTGAGACCATAGCTCTCCAATGTACGCTTAGCATCGGTAAGAGGGACACCTGAATCGGTGGAAAGAAGAATAGAAGATGTTGGCAGACCGGACTAAGTATAAGTAGCGCATGTGAGCTAAAGATCATCATAGTCATGACAATGTAGGTGCAGTAGAAGGTTGTCAAAGGGCGATCTAGGCGGATTATCGGGGATACTATGATGAGCATCGTTGCTGGCTGAAATTGCTGGAGGAGTGAAGTACATATAAAGACCGAGGCGTTGAGCTGACTTACCTCAGCTTCGACCAAAGCTTGAACGTCCTGTATCTCCATGTCGGCCGATACTTCGTGCTCGTACACATTCTCCGGTGATATGATCGTCAGCTTCATCTTATCTAGGTTGTTCTTGCGATGAGTATGTGGGTCTTGATGATGATGCGGGACAGACCTTACAAAAGTACAAACAACGATGATCAATTCAAAATGATGATGAATGAAGGATGAAGGGGGATGACCGACCTCCGCCCGGATCAAAGTGCCACATCAGACACACACCCAAAGAAAACACCGAAAACACCGCTCTCACAAACCTCCAGAGTGCATCAAATACATTCTTTTGCCTGCTTTGTCCTTTGCTTCTTCTCTTTCCCCTCTATGCGACACCCGACGACGACGCTTCGACTCTTACATTTCTCTATAGCTTAGCAGTCTCTCACCGTCTCTGCTCTCTTAGGAAAGTGGAAAGTAACGGCTAATGGTGTTCTTGATCAAACAATCTTCCACTTTTGAAAAGGTGTGAAGACGGGTCTTGAGTACGCCTCGCTCTCCTTAAATATAAACGTGGGTTGGGCGTAATTAGATCATCGGTACATCATCTTTCATGCATGATCGCGTTACAGGTCGTGACTGCACAGGCAGTAGGAGGCAGATTAGACGATCGAAATGAATCTCGCCCTTACACATGCTTCGCATAAACGTTACATGCACATAAACGCAGATGTATAGAATATCAACCACACATATTAACTACATACACTTTCGCTATCCAGCTACAACCTCATTACAGGACCGCTTTACCGATCTCCTTAAATGACTCTTTCCAACGATCCACCTCGTCGCAATAGGTTTAGTCGGTTTCCATCATCCCCTTGAATTGCTTCGCGCCTTCCAGGTCATGCAACCAGCTAACTCTGAAATCGGTGAACTGTTCGATTTCAGGTTTGAGGACGGTTCCGTGTAAATCAATATCATCCACAGTACCAACTCTGAGGAACTTCACACCTGGAAAGGCCGAGCCCTGTCGCCACATCAATGTTCCACACGTCGAACAAAAGGCATTTGTCATTGTTTTTCCACTGACCGCCGTTTCATCTTGACCGAAAAGGGTGAGGTTATCTTCTCCTCGGGAGTATCTCGTGTGTGTATCCAAAGTTGTGAAGTTGGTAGCAAACATTGAAGCAGTGACCTTTCTGCAATCTGCACAATTGCACAAGAAAGTGTTCACAAGACCGGGTGCTTTGAGGGGCTATGCAGATCACATTGTCAACGATCCATGGTCTCAACTAGCGTTTGTGGATTCTGACTCACCACGACCATCTGGACTCGTCCGCAAAAACAAGTGGCTGTAGCTTCCTCTTCGTTGGACCAGCCATCATGAGTAAGACCCTTGTGAGGGAACTTTTCGTTGATATTGGGAGCTGGAGTTGACATGTCGGGTGAGTCGGTGTATCTCAAGTAATCGGGAGGTGGAGTGAGTGTGTTATTAATACGTGAGATGTTTTGGGTAGAGGAACTCGCCTCATGCTGTGCTGCACATTTATATATGTGAAAAAGCTGGACTCTGACCAGCGTCGATATGATGCATGTTTCCGCTCCATTATCGGCTTGGTCACGCTTGTTGTTAACCCATTCTGACCGTATATCCCCAATCTTGCTTATTCATGTCGTATTCCATCACAAGAGTCGCACTCTGTTTTACACCGTACCATATCTCCCTTGTCGTCTCACTGACCTGTTAACCTGATTACTTCATGCTCAGGGACGCTTAAAGACATGTGAAGATGTGGAGGAGAGAGATGCGAAAGATTAAGGTGGAGGCCAGGGTGGAGGAAAGAATTGTCACCGCACGATTCTGTTCACACTGACAATGAACATTCAAAAAAAATCATAAGATACTGACATGTCCCTGAGGATGAAGTAAGACAATCAACAACCACTCACAGAGTGTAAGCATCCAAGAAAGTGGAGAAGTCTGGCTTCTATCGTTGGGAATGCCATTGCATGACTGATCACATGTGCGTTAGATGTAGTGCGGGTGTCGTTTGAGTAATGATTGCTCATGATTAATTTGATCAGATATCCACACACAAGGGCATAAGAAACCACATATAAGGAGGACTCATATCAGTCTGGTTCTTCTACCTTCTCATATCTCATATCCCAATCATTGAAGTCGATACATAAGCATTGGGCTTCATCACTGAACTCTTCAGACACATCAAGAGCGTCATAGATATAAAATGTCTTTACCGCAAACTCACCAGGTCTGGCTTCTGAAAACTCGACCTTCTGATAAGTCGATTCCCAACGAATTCGACTTAACCACTCGACGAACCCCCATTGTCGAAGACCTCAAAGATGGCCAAGTTCTGATCAAGAACACTTCTTTCGGTAACGATCCCGCTCAAAGATTGTGGATGGATGGAAGTATCGATCCTGTAAGTATCATGACTCTGCTGAAACACTACAATCGTTGACCTTCCACACAGAAACGACTTTACATAGAGCCCATTCTAGTTGGTGATCCCATTAGGGTATCAGCCATGGGTACAGTAGTTCTATCCAAGTCTGAGAATTGGAAAGAAGGTGACAATGTATATGGTGATGGAGATTGGGCAGAATACTCTGTCCTCAATGATTCAGGACCTTTGACTGGTAAAGAGATGTAAGCCTATTCTGTCAAGCAGCAACCTCTCCCAATCAATCATTCCAATGACCTGTCCTTTTTCCGCACTATAATGCACTCTGTAATTTATGCTTAGTATGGCTTGAATAAGTACTGATGACCTGTAATAGTCTCATTGACGGTCAATCACCCTACATAACGAACTCAATTCTCGGATTGACAGGACAGACAGCATGGGTAGGGGCCTATAAAGAAATGGATCTTAGGCCTGAACATACTCTAGTCGTATCTGGTGCTGCTGGGTAAGTGTTCTCGATGTTATAGGCACTGTCTCAGAGGCTCTTGGGACTGATGGGCAGTTCCGCTTAGTGCCGTCGGCTCTACTTTAGTTCAAATTGCCAAGAAGATCATCGGTGTCAAAAAGGTGATCGGTATCGCTGGTGGGAAAGATAAATGTGACTGGTACGTCAGGTCCACTGTATCCATAACCTTCCTATTGACTGACATCTCTCATAGGGTCAATTCCATCGGTGCCGACGCATGTGTTGACTATAAAGTTGGTAATTTTCACATTGCGAGTGAAATGAAGTTACCTAGCTGATTTTGCTCAACAGGATCCCGATTACCCCAAACATCTCGCTGAGCTTTTACCTGAATACGCCGATCGATTTTTCGATAATGTCGGCGGGGAGATCTTGGACACCATGCTTCCTTTGATCAAAAGACATGGATTCGTATCTGTTTGTGGTGCCATAGCAGGTGAGTCATACTGTTGCGTAATAGCATTTTCAAGGGCGTTCTTTCGGTTGCATTGTACTGTACTGATTGGAATCCCGTTCATGTAGGATATAATGACGACGGATTCAAGTTAAAACATTGGGGTGAATTGATATACAACAGATTCACCATCAAAGGTGAGTTCAATTGATTACCTCAATACACGTATTTTGCATACTGATGGGTGTACATACACAGGGATGCTCATTTTCGATCATGCGGACTCGCTTGATGAAGCCGTTCGGGATCTTACCAAATGGGTTAAAGATGGTACGATAAGTAACACGGAGAGCGAGACGGTAGTGGAAGGGAAATTGGAGCAAGTTCCTGAGATATATAATAAACTTTTCTCGGGTGGTAATAAGGGTAAACTTATCACCAAATTGATCGTCTAGCTTACACAACGATGTTCTCCCGATCGAATTTCCCCTCGTTGACTACTCGTACTGTATACTTTATATTCTTGAAACAAATAAAGAGATTCAATGTAGTAATATAACGACCCGAGAAGCTTTCATCTGTTTGGGAGCGTCAGATACTTGTCGTATATAGCGGGGCGCACACCTATATCCCACGTGATCAGGCCTATCTCACAAGCTATACATGCACACCGAAACCCTCACCTGACATCGGCAGTAAATATCGGTTTATCAGGACAGATTACTACCAACATGTTCCCCCACCCCATCTGATCTCCCGATTGGGTTAGCTTTGTTTCGCTCTCAGTTATGCCGGATATCAGATCGGGATGAAGTTGATTTATCCCGAGCAAATACCGAGGTAAAAGGTGTTCAGAATTGTCAAAATCTATCGGTCTGATCCGTCGCGTATGGACAGCAAACGTCCAGACTCTCGAGCTTTCTCTTCCTGGATCAGACGGGTATCCCAACTGAACGTGTGACAATGTATTTCCTGGCGGAAAGCTGCCTCACCATTGATATTCCTTATTTCTGTTCTCAATCAGTACCTTGGTTTTATACCCTCTGCTGAGTCTGGCGACCTAGATATCCTCCTTACCTTTTGTTCGCTATTGCAAAGATAGCTAGCAGTCGTTCCGATCACCATGGCAACACAATTTCCAACATACGACGATGATAAGATTATGCCTGCAGCTGCAGCTGTCACTGCCATCGGTGATGAAGATGTTGGACCAATGAAGGACGATGTCAGAGTTGATGTCCATACCAATCTTTGTATGTCACAAAGCAATATATCCATGGTCAAAGCTGATACATTGCTCACAGACGATGGTGTCCAAAGGAAAATGGAGCAGAGACATATGCAAATGATCGCCTTGGCAGGTACACTTGGAACCGGTCTATTTTTGGGTTCAGGAAAGACGATCGCGCATGGTGGACCTGTTGGATCTTTACTCGCCTTCATCTTGTGTGGATCTATTGCATACTCGATGTGTGAGTAATACACCATACCATGCCCCAAATTTTACAGACATGAGATTTTATGATGAATTCGAGCTGATCGTTCAATGGTGCATAGTGGTCTCCGTCGGTGAGATGGCAGTTTATGCACCTATTTCAGGAGGTTATATCCATTACATTGAAAGGTGGTTAAACCCTTCAGTGGGATTCGCGGTTGGATGGCAGGTCTGCTTTCAATATTGCTTGTTTTTACCCTCAGAGGTAATTGCTGCTAGTATTCTTATTTCATACTGGGATACTGGTGTGTTATTGCCTTTCAAGCCGTCTCATCCTGCATGGATCCGGTTGACTAATTAAGAGCTCTGTAGCGTTCCCGGTATCGCATCAAGCTGGATACATGGTTGCTTTGATTATTGGTGCCGCTGGGATAGTGAGTCCGAGTTCTGGCTTTGATGTGTGCCCAAGGCTCTTGTTAATGTATGATGTTCCGCCCTTGTCAGAACTTCTTCGGTGTTCGTTGGTTTGGTGAAAGCGAGGTGAGCACATTTGATGGTCCGATTTCATGAAGACCGTTCCAAGTACTGACATCTCTTCTTGACAGTTCATTTTTGCATTTATCAAAAGTCAGTACCCTACCGTAATAATCATGACAATTCTCGCTGACGTCTATGGTTCAATAGTCGCCTTGGTCGTCGGTTTGATCATTGGGGGTATAGTCATTGATCTAGGTGGTGGACCAACTCACGACAGAATTGGATTTCGATATTGGAAGAACCCAGGCGCATTTGCAGAATACCATTCACCTGGTGATTTAGGGAAGTTCTTAGGATTCTTCACCAATCTATTACAAGCTGCGGGATCGTTTTCAGGAATTGAAAGTATCGCTGTTGCAGCCGCTGAAGTCAAGAATCCTCGAGTCGCCTTAACCAAAGCTATTCAAAAGTTATTCTGGAGAATAACAATCTTTTACATCCTGTTAATCTTTGTGGTCGGTTTGTTAGTCCCATACAACGATACATCTTTGCTACAATCAACTGGTACAGCAGCTTCATCGCCTTTCGTCATCGCCTTCCAAAGAGCCGGAGTTAAAGCTTTACCAAGTATAATCAATGCCGCTGTTCTCACTTCAGCTTTCTCAGCTGGAAGTTCTTTGATGTATTCAGTTAGTAGGATGTTGTATGGTTTATCGTTAAGAGGTTACGCTCCCAGACAATTGTCAAAGACAACCAAAGATGGTCTACCAATTGTTTCCCTCTGTATCGTTTCTCTGTTCTTTGGTCTATCGTTCATGACTCTAAGTAAAGGTGCTTCGACTGTACTCAACTGGTTATCAAACTTGAATGCTTTGTAAGTGCTTTTACTTTCCTCTTGCATCTCGTGGAATAACTCAGCTAGCAGATCTTCTCGCTAATACGATTCAATAGGATCGGATTTATTACATGGGGTACAATCGGAGTAACTTATCTCAGGTTCAAAAAAGGTCTCGAAGCTCAAGGAATCGATCGGAAAACGTTACAGTGAGTTATCCTTCACCTTGCATTTCAATGTCGAGACTAATCTGGACAAAATTACCTCATTAGCTACTGGAATCGATTCCAACCTTGGCCTGCATACTGGGTGATCTTTTGGTCGGCCCTCATCATAGTATTCAACGGCTGGGAAGTATTCACCAAAGGTCATTGGAGCCCATCCGATTTCGTCATTGCCTACATCACCATTCCAGTTTTCTCAATTTTGGTCGGCGGATATTGGTTAGTCAAGAGACCGAAACATCTCAAAGTGGAAGAATTAGATATGTACTCCAACATCCCAACGGATGAAGAAGTCTCTTACGAAGAGCCACCTCCCAAGAATTTCGGTGTGAAAGTCGTTAATTTCTTGTTCACTTAGAAGGAGGGATTGGCAAAGAGACGCCTATTGAAGGGGCAATTGTATTCCGCGAGGGCGGAATCGTTTCCAGGAGGGGATCAAGGTTGTTTCGGCTTGTATTTGGGTGGTTTATAGTGGATACTCATAAGGGCTATATAGTTAGCTAAGCTGAATTAGTATGTAACATGCTGATTTGTGGAGGAAAGGTTCGGTAACTATTGGCTGGGGTTGGAAATCGGTTTGATCCGTAGATCGCTTATACATGTATATGACTTGTGATTGGTGTCTAGCTACAATTGATCCACGTCGGTCTACAAAATGAGGTTATTGAGTACAAAATTCCAAATTGCGCTGCATTGTAGTTGTTTAGCGAACCATGGTGGCCCTTACCGGCGATACATTTCTGACAGGTGACATTGCTTGAATGGTGGAGGATACGTTAGAATCGGGCAAATGGTCTGATAAAACCTTCTTCGACTCCCACAGTCCGCATATATGTCTAAACAGGCTCATTATCAGCGTCTGCGTACGGTCTCTATTGGGACATCGTTCAACGAATACGCTCACTTTTTACCATTACCAGCTTTATCTTCACCGACTCTACAATCCCTTGAGCAAAAGGTTAATCCGCATTTTCTGCATTCGGGGAAATTGACACCTTCCACTCCACATACACCACAGGTTACATGTTTTGTCAGACAACTTGACATTTCGGCTGCTGCTAATGCAGGATCTATAGGTGCTATATTTCCAGTAGGCTCGAAAGGGAGTCTGCGACGAGGTGTTGAAGCCGTTGAAGCCATTTTCTCATGCATGGACGCAAGTGTGCCGAAGTGGGGAGACGAAGCGACAGCTCGCAAAGTATTGCTTGGTGAAATGGATAGTCCTTGTTGTCGATTGCTGTGAGATTTGGGAACTAATGTACATTGCGATTGTTGACATACACCGAAATCAGCTTGATCAGAGGCAGATATACTCCATCCATCCAGAGTTGGCCACCGAGTCTCTTCTTCTTCTCGAGCGGAAACTTCAGTCAGATCACACATGGATTGAGCGTGCAATCTCTTCAAGGTAGAGATAGCGCAATCGTTCTCGCTGGGCTGGATCGTGAGTGGCTCAAGCGCAGTATCGGTAATTGAAGATAAGGACGCCATGGATGGCGAGGATTTGAGTGGTGTAGAAACTATCCTTGACATTGATATGGAGGCGTTGGACGACGTGGACATCTTTCGCCGACGATGTGTGTGAGATAGTCCAACGCTCGATGTCCTTCGACTGTGTGATGAAGCCGCAAATAAGGGCTTAGGAGGAGATAGACGTGTCGAGATTTCAGATGAAGCTGTTGGGAAGGGATATCCATCCATGCCGTTCTCGTCTTGAGGTGAGGACGTGATGATGTCCAGACGCTTGGCAGCTTGCCTTATCAAGTCATCAGCGGCATCGAATCCGGTGGGCGTATGTGCGATTACGTTTCGGAAGTGTTTTTCGGCTTCCAGACCATGAGACGTCATGGCAAGCTAGAAAGACTGTGCGTCAGATGTACTTGACATTCGAATTCTTCAGTGGAAATCGTACTCACTATATAATTCGTGACTATATTGACACCTCCTCTCAATTTTTCTGCATTTTTCGAATGCGCAAACGATCCGCTCTTATGGTTCAGTATAGCCAGTCCACCTAATCTGTTCATTACTACACTTCCGAGATACCATACGTTCCTGCCTTTCTCCTTTTCGTTTCGAGGGCGTAAAGCCGCAGGAAGCTTCTGTAAAGCGATAGGTGGGAGAGCTACTGGATCTTGCGACTGAATATGTCCATGTCGATACAACTTTAAGAGTGGTTGCAGCAGATCAAACTATAACCCACGGTGTCAGTCTCTATAGCTCGAATCGAAAGATGAAGCTCACCATTGTTTGTAGAGCATCGAGATCTTCGGCCAAGCCATCGTCGCCATGGTTGAACGGATCTTCCGACAGCCCAACACCTGGAGTCTGTACAAGAGGTGATTCTACTGTCGTTCCTGAACTAGAGCTGGGAAATGATTTAGGTGGACAGAGGGTGGAGACGGAATCTGATAACGTGGAAGCTTCTTCTGTCGGTTCGATCGGTGTCATCGGTCGTGAATTGGATGTTTGCGGTAAAAATCGTTTACCTTTTCCTTTCGGGTCAAATGATAACATTTCCTCGTCCACATATTCTCTTCCTATATTATCTATAGAAGAAGACGACACCATCCTGATAGGTTGAGTTATTGACATTGTATTCCTAGAATCACTTTCTTTGGTTGAAGCTCTATCCATCTCGGATTGTACTATCCATCCTAATCCAAGGACGAACCAAGCCCCAGCTACTCCCATAGCTTTAGCATCTCTCACGGCTCTTTTCCCATCTTTCGGTATTTGCCATCCTGCATCTACCAAATCCACCGTGGGTCTTCTGTATGGAACAGGTCGAGATGGATTTGTAGTCTGTTTAGTGGTATTCGAGCCGAACATTCGATTAAAGACATTTGAAGGCGCTGTATAAGTTGAAAACCTAGACGCCATAGCTTGATTTCCGCCCTCTTCCTCATCATCGTCGCCATCCTGATATGATAACGATGCTCTTCCTTTGCCTTTCGCACCATCCACATGTTGATTGTGTTGATCATGTTCAGTGAAAGCTGACCCTCGAATCAACAGGTTTCCCAGCGCCAGGCAAGCTGCAGGAGAGCAAAAAGGCGGAAGAGCAGCTTGGGTATACAGCCTGATGGCTAAATCCAATTGATGAGCGATCAGAGCAGTCTAGAGCAGTGGTTTCAGCTTATGAGGGATTCCATTCCATTCCAGTATCAAGAGGAACACGCAATCCCACTCACTTGAGCATCCCACATCAAACCCTCTTCGTCCACATCACCTTCTTCGCCTCCGGCATCCTCTTCATCGTCATCATCACCGTCCCCGTCCGTCACATCATCTTCATCCTCATATACATTGACATGACTATCTTTTCCGGACGAGCCGAGTCCTATCAGTCGCGCCAAGTTGGCGAAGGATCCTCTGAAAGGGAGAGAGATACGTGACGAGGCTGAATTTGAAGGAATGGGATTGTGAGTGTGAGCAAGGGAGTGAGTCTGACGAGATGACGAAGCTGGAGTGGTGTCGTCCATGTACGATAGTGGCGTGTTCTGTGAGCCGAGTCCAATGTAAAGAATAATTGGTCTTGTAACCTATGTATACGAATGGAGATGATGGCAAAACAGCTTTAGAATGAATGGAGAGAAATGGGAAAATAGCAGTGTGACTCATCATACAGTGGCAAAATTGATAAATGAATATGGAAAAAGAAAAGGCACGTTTGTGGCTTACAGGATACACTTCTCCTAAATATGTTCTCCTGCCTGTATTTATGTATTGCATGACGAAAGCTGGTCACACTATCAGCGATGCAGATAGGACAGATCCAGCGTCTACAGAGCTTCGAGCTCTCTGGAAAGTTCTCAATATCTCATTCACAATGCAACAACGGTGGCAGCGACAACATCGACATCAGACGTCACAAACCGCAAGGGAAAATGCCAAGACATCCGATTCAGTAGTACGAGATCTAACTATCTATCGCTGATGATTCCCCGACTACTAGTCACATCTCAAACCAAATTGTCCCAAAATCCTACAGTACCGTTATGAGATGGCTCAATACTTGACAGTCCTAATAAACCCGTGACAAGCGAGAAAATCTCCAAGTTTTTGAAGCCTGATTTGATGAGTACAATAAGCAAAACCTCGATACCAATACTGCTTTTCCGTCGCTTGTCGACTCACTCTTCATTATAGGGGGGTCTCGTGATAAGATGACCTCACTAGATGCGCTGCTCTTCAATTGACTAGCGAAAGGCCCTTGTGCAACGAAGATCGCTTGCATTTCGGGAAATGTGTTATCTGAAAGGGCGAAGGAGGGCTATTATTTAGCATCGAATGCCTTCCATTTCAACAGATTGGGCTCACCGTATCCGTGATTACCTTTCGGTCGATAATCACCATCAAATAGCACTTCGTGTTCATGCTACAACAAATTTTGGTCATTGGAAAGTCCGTCACTAGCAGTCATACTAAAGACAACCAAACTCACATGATCGGTTATTGCCCAGCCAAGTGTAGGAACGATGTAAATGGGCGCTATCCTGTGTCCGTGACTGAAATGCCATCTTTCTGGCATCGTATCATGGGTATACCTTGGTGATGGCAAGGAAAATCAGTTGTTCATCGCACTGAGATATCTTTAAAGGGACATTGGCTCACACTGCGAATGTTCCATTGGAGGACTCAGCGGCGTCCAGTAGAAGTTGAAGGTAGTGATCCGTGTCCATTCCTTCCTTGAACCTCAGCCCAACCGAAGGCCAGCCTAGCACGACGATTGAGATTAGGATTGCATTCAGGGAAGCATGAGCACTCACCGTCTTTATGCTCAATAGCATCTACACCTTCATCCCCCAGTATATCGTCCAGATAGATCACTCTATCATTACTAGTCTCCGCCATACCTATCCGGGCCATAGAGGATGAGCATGATCCACTGTACGGCATTCCTCAGATTCGCTGAGCAGCATCAGACTGTAGCTTACCGTGATCGGATACGATGACAACATCTATTGCTCCTTCCAAGTTTCTGTCTTGCAGTCCACTTCTGAGTTCACCAATCATATCGTCACAAAGACTCAAACTGTTGTTCACCCCACCTGACTTTGGTCCGCCTTTATGTCCAGACTGGTCGATTTCGGGAAAGTAAGACGCTATGAATTCTGGCCTATCCTCTATCGGAAGATCGAGATATGATAGTATTTGATGTACCTTATCTGTAGGCTTCATTTTCTGATTACAATAGGAAATAAGCGGCTGCCCTTGCTGTACTTTATTACGGTCCGCACTGTGGATACCTACACGATATGGTACAAAGTACGAAGGAGATATACCTGCTGATGTAATCGGTGGACCTGGCCTTTAAAGTTGTTTCGTCAGCTTACCAGATATATCAAGTGGGACTATGAAACGGAAAGACTCGTACCACATGATAACAGCGCTTTTCCTTTTAGCCCTTTCTACGACGCTCCAAATAGGTTCACCCCACCACCAGTTGGAATCCCAGCTTTTATCTTCTTTCACGTAGACAAATTGGGCACCTTGACTGTCATCACCTTCCAAGCTTTTCACTGGGAATTGGGGATCCCAAAAATCGTTAGCTATGATCCCATGAGATTCAGGATGCAGACCCGTCATTAACGCCCAGTGATTAGGGAAAGTCAACGTTGGGAAAACAGGTTGCATAGATTCTGCTCGAAGTCCCCATTCTGACGTTGATAGTGATAGTAGATTAGGAAGCAGATCATAATGAGAAGATAAATAGGAAGGTCGAAATCCATCCAGCGATATCAACAAGACGGTAGGATGGAAAGGGTGTGTTCCATTCGATAGTGTGGGCGAGCGAGCATTGGCAGAAGAAGAGAAAGTACGTGCCAAGAAGGAGAGGAAGAGGAGCGTAGGAGGTATCGATAAGAGGTAAATTAGTGGTCGCGGAAGCTGGATTTGTGACTCTGTGAGTAGCTGGTCGCTGGGTATTTCGGGCAAGAGATGGGAGTCAACTTACTGAAAATCCAGATATGTTTATCCACCCTTGTCTCCTTTTTCCATCATTTACACCCATGCTCTCAAACGTGGCACGATCTTTTGAGCGACCCAGAAGCCCTTCACGTTCTTGAGATAGCTCATACCCATCATTCTCTGACCCATCATGCTGTGCGTCTCGTGGTGGGTAAATGATCAAATCGTCGTCTTCCGAGCTTGAATCACTGAACCTTGAATACGCACTTGCTTCCGTTGAATGTGGTGTGACTTTTAGCTTGCCTTTAGCTTTGGGTGATATCGGCATCACAGCGGTGTCCAACAGCTGTCTTCACCAACACCCCTCTACGATTGATATCCTATCTCTTCATGGCATTGACTGTAAAAGTGTAATCCTTGCCTGAGATGGTTGTCAAGTGGAACAACGGGGTGGAGGGGGATCAGGTGGGGGGAAATCATTGAGATCATTACAAATTATTTGTAATGAGTATTAGCGGGATCAAATGTTCACTGCAAGCATCTTCGATAATGCACTACGATTTCAATTGTAATCTGATCGCGAGCTGGTGAGAAGTTCAGTACCAGTCGCGTCTTTTGTCAAACTACAGTCTTGGTTTAACGTATCCATTACTAACTAATTTCTTGATTCACTTTTTTGTCATCCATCATCTGGGATATTCTATACCAAGGCAGAGCCATTCCCATTCCTATCCTGTATTGATCAATTTGTGACCCGAGTCCCATTCATATTCGCAAAATGGGCCGGTCATCATTCCCCATCATAGCGTTCCTCCTCGCCGTGATACTCCTCGCACTCCCTATCTTAGCTTCATCGGGCGATCGAAATCCGACATTCCAGCATTGTCTGAAAGGATGTCAGTTGACATACTGCGAACCTCATCAACCTCCCATACCTGCCTATCTAAGAGCTTTCGGCTGGACATGTAAGGAGAACTGTGGTTATGAATGCGCTCATTCTTTCACTGATAACATAAGACCTGGAAGTAAAAATCATCAATGTGAGTAGACGTTGATTCTGGAGGGTCGATGACAGAAGTGAAAGACCCACTAATCCTCTTGCTTGTGTTAGTCTATGGAAAATGGGCGTTCTATCGACTGGGACCTTTTCAAGAAGTATTCTCGATGTTAATGTCATTGGGTAACCTTTACGTCAATTTAAAAGGACTCGAACAGCTTCGCAGAAGAGTCAGAGTAGAGAACGGCTTGAGAAGCTGGTTAGCTGCTATGGGCTGGATTCAGGTTAATACTTGGGTTTGGAGCACTGTATTCCATGCTCGAGGTGAGTTTATACCTTCTTTCGAAGCCTCCGTTTTTGATTCTGGACTGACCTGATCGGATTAGACACACCCAACACTGAAAGACTCGATTACTTCTCAGCAACTTTAACGATATCATTCACGATGCTTTATGCCATTATTCGAATATTCAACTTACGAACGCCAATCTCATCCTCAAGACTTCTCATACCCGTCTCAGCTTCTGTTGGATTTTTAGTATTGGGTCATTTCACCTATCTACTCTCATTCGCATCCGGTTCATTCCCATATGGATATCACACCAAGTTCAATTTGGTTTTAGCTGCTGTGCATAGTATACTTTGGATTACATGGACCTTGTCATTCAAATATCATTTACCTACCTTCAGCATATTAGGTAAACAATTTGGATTCCCAAAACCTTATCCACCAAATGATCCATTACTACCAGGAAGTGTCAAACCTAAAGAAGCTTCAACTCCTTTAATCCTAGTTTTATTGACTTTCCTAGCTATGGGTTTTGAATTACTAGATTTCGCTCCTGTTTTCAGATTAATAGATGCTCATTCCTTGTGGCATTTGGCGACGATACCGTTGACTATCGCATGGTGGCACTTCTTCATCGAAGATGTCATAGAATTAGAAGGTTCAATGTTGGTAGGCAGAGGTACAAGTCCTCTAGGTGTCCAACCAAACGAAAAATCACTTTCAGGTGATGTCATTTCAGATCAACAACAATTACCAATAACTCCAAGAACTCCACATTTCGCTCAATTAGCTGCTGGGACAGCGAATTCAAAATTCAGTAGATTGGCAAGTCCAGGTAAAAGTCCCAAATTGGACAAGCCAGAATAGAAGTGAATCACAGAGAAATCTAATGGTGTGAAAAGGAGGACTGAGGTGCTCGTTAAGATACCTGCGAGAGCTTCTCACAGATATTACAATATCTGATCGCACCCAATGGTCATATGCATATGTCCCAAACTGAGATAAGCTTGCTGCTCACCTGTGATCGACTGCTTGGTTCGTCGGCCTGTTGACAAGTTTGAATACACTACTTTGACGGGCAGACACAATGAAACAATGACATGACCATGAAGTGTGTCTAAAAACTATGAAAAAATGCCTTTTTTATCTAATAGATCCCCTCTGAGCCGTCCACTTCTGTTCCATTTTTAATCCCCATGACATGCAGATTGACAGTTCTCCGCCCATCTCAGTCATCCGTTTTCTGTTCATCCTCCTATCAATCCACTTTTAAACCTTCTCTAGCTCCTGTCACCCTCGCCCTCAGACTTTCCTCGACTGACATAGAGATCGATCATTCCACCTCAGTCACGACGACTGTCCCTCGTTTGTTTTGAAGGATGACCTACTACATGGATGTCAATAACTGATCTCTCTTGTGTTATAGCATTACATTCAGCTTACTTTGGATTTGGAAGATCCTCGAACGTCGGCGGTACCGTTGACCTTTCCTTTTCCCTTCCCGCCTTTCTTGTAAGTGGCTCGGTAGAAGCTAAAAGGATGTTCCGAAGTCAATTGTCTCAATCCGAGAACGGGAATGAGAGCGGTGTGGTGACCAAACATAAGAAGGATTTACTTACGCAATGAAGAGGAAGAGGTAAGAAGTCAAAAGACCACAGCCGAAAAGAGCGGCACCTTCACTTCCTGCACAATCTCCAACGGTAGGGAAAGGGGTGTATTTAGTAGCGAAGTGGTTGTAAGCTGCAAGGACGAACAAACATCAGTCAGCTGTGTTGCCCTGTTAGGGCACAACCAAGACGATCGAAATGAAAGCAGAGAGGTTGAGAGTGCACATGAAGCAGTACGGCGACAACTTCTTCCTGAGCATGATAGTCGTCTTTGTCCACCTAAGGATAAGAGGTCTACATGTCAGGAAGGTAACATGAAAGGGGCGAGGATATGAGAGCACCACCAGATCATGAGGGATGTAAGTGAGAGGAGAACAAAAATAAGCGAACTAGAAGGTGAGATTGGGAATATAAAGTTGGGATATTGGTTGTGCCCGAAACGGTAGGAGAATAAAAACGTGCTGGCAAAGTAGACGATGAAGAGGTCGATGATGAATTGAGTGATTTGCATCGAAGTGAGGTATTTCTTCCACTATTTTGGTGTACCACGCAGGTATTAGCTCAAATTGGACATCAAGGGAGATCAAAGGGGAAATGAACAAACCCAGATCTTGGCACCACCAGCGGTAGCGTAGTAGTAGTAGTCTATTCAGTAGTGAAAACACAGTCAACGAACGTGCTCTTTAAACATTGGAGGGATGTACTCACACATGATGACGTGAACGAGCAGGTTGAGAGTAATGACAACCCATTGCTATACATCCCTATATCAGCTTGGCCAATACATCTTCAAATAGATGCTGAACTCACGACTGAGGTTTCACCTTCAAGTTGAGTATAACAGAGAATGGCGGTTGCGGCGTGATGGAAGACGTGGAGGAAAGCTTCAAAACAGGTTCATCAGTTCTACTACTGCCCTATCTGTGACAAATGACTGCACCCACCCAAAGGTTTCTTTTTGAGAACGAGGAAGACGGTGTCGATGAGCTCAACGTATTTGATGTAGTAGTTGATCATGTAGTAGGTCACGAGTCGCTATGTTATAACCAACGTCGTCAGTGGTTGAGGTCTGACAGGTAGAGCGTGTTTTACTAACAGGAGTGAAAGCTGAACTGTTGCAGATGGTCCAGAAGAAGCCATGTTTGAGGATCATGGGAACGCTACGCGATGTTCAGATTAGATAGCTCGTCAAGACAGGTAAGAAAGGGGTATAACGTACAGTTCTTCAAGCATCAACGCGAGAAGAAGACCGGAACCGAGTGTAAGGTATACATTGTGGAATCTAAATGGACCGGTGAGTTTGAAAGGTTGTCTATGTCTGTTGATGCGGATTCCGACGTCAGCAGATATTCATTCTGTAATCCTGCATAGCTATCAACAATGCTCACTTCATGAGCTCCCTTCCGCCGAATATGACGAGAAGGTAGGTACCGATAGCAGCTACTACCTCTTTTTGAGTTGAGAGAGGAGAGGATCCCGGTACCCATGTCTTGTATTGAATGGGGACTTTGGGCACACCAAGAGCTTCCCAAGCGGTGGTGATGGTGGTGTAGATGGGACCGGGCCCAGGTGTCCAGGCAGATAGAGGTGACATTTTGATGATCCTTGATCTGATTACAAGAAGTTGTTTATGTAAAAGGAGTTTGTGTCGGTGAGAGTAATAAGACAAATGAAGGATTTATGTATGGCGTTACTATTCAAAGGAAAAGAAAACAACGCGTCGAGTAGGAAAATGCGAGTAAAGAACGTGAAACTGGTATATAGACGTCAAGAGATATCGACTTTTCAACTTTTCGACTTGACGAGTCTGTTTGTATGCGCAATTATAGGAAGTAGAGAGTAGGGATGAATGAGCTCGAAAGAGATGAGATGCGATACTTTGTTTGTTTCTGACGAATGAGGGCAGGTTGTTTGGGATGGACCAGAAAAAAATACTCAAAGAAAGAAAAGAAGAAAAAAAAAAAACAGGGTGGACAGTGCGGAAAATTGGCAGGAATTACTCGAATAGGAAGTTCCAGTGGAACGTGGATCATATCGTCACTAGGAACACAATTGTATTCTCATTCTATCGACTCCTCTGTTTTTCTAATCAGCCATGATGAGTATTAGGAATAAATCCTAATGATCATTACCGGTATTTCCAGATTGCAGTTGATAACCGGGTTTTTGCATTTGTCAGAGGTGAAGAATTAAATCCTGTCGCTGCTTATAAGATAACCTGACTGTTAATTCCAGGTTTTTTACCCTTTCGTCGTCCCCTCTGGATTCCTGCCCGATTTGAGCATGGACAAAAGAACTCCGCACTTACCGGTCCCTTTTGCAGACCTTCATGAGCATAGTTATGTTTCAACTTGCATCCCAACGTGGACAATTAGTGGGTTCACAGCGATTACATCAGAAACACCTCAGTCTTCCAGTGAGTGATGAAGTTCAATCATGCTTCTTTATAGCACTTCTTCTCCTCGTGGATGTGGTAGGATATCCGGATAATCCTCCCATAGTAACCGGATTCACTGCCTTTGTTCTCCATTCGATTCCGATACTGTACCTGCACAAGGTTTGTTCAAGCGATTTTGACAACCAATTCAATGGACATTACTTGTACGTCACAAAAATTCAATGCACCTGAGACATATGCAATCATAAGACCGCCTGTACAACGACCACTCCATCGTCGCGAAGCTCCACTCCAGTTTCCAACGTGAAGTCCGTCGGTAAGCTGTATGGTCAGCTGTGGTAGTGTGATATCTGTGTGTGGCTGCGGCGACCTTTTTCCACTTTATCAGACTAGTAAAATCCTACTCCATGACGTGTTGATCGACTCTTCCTCGCTTAAAGCGGATCCGCAACAACCTCCTTTGATCTGTTTATAGAATCATCGGAAAGATATGTCTTGCTGTTCCTTCTCGGCCATCCGCATTGGCATCTTGTGGTCTTTCTGTAGTAAGGGGAGACCTCTGTCCGTGACATACAGTGTTATTGGCCATCAAGTTAGAATATCCAACCCAGTCAGCCGATAACCCGAGGTTAAACGAGAACTCATCATGCTGTACGTATACGGTAAGCGAGCATTAGAACCTCCTTGGACAGTATGATCAGCTCATAACTAACTTCATGGCCATAAGTCGATGGTGGTAGAGCACATGGTCGCCCAAGTTGTGTATGGGATATCAACGTCAAGCCGTCACACCGTCGAAAGCAGTCCGGTGTCGACGTGGTTTCATCGGCTCGAAAGAGCTCAAAGTCAAGATATAAAAAGACGCATCATTCGTCTTCAGCTGCCCCAGTTTCCCTCAATTCACCATCCAACTGCAACACCAAAGCATCCATACCAGAAGCCGATTTCTCGTCACCAAACTTCACAAACCTCACAAACAAGCAATATGATGTTCAACACTGTCATCGCTGTCTTTAGCGCTTTATTCGCTGTCAACGTCATGGCTACTCCTGTTGAAAACCATCTCGATGCTCGAGCTGAGTCTCATAATGTCAAAGTAAGTTGATCGCACTCCTGGGCCTCCTCTTGAGACTTGACGAATGAACTCTAGCTCGTCAACAATTGCGGTAGCGGTAAAGCTGTCTTTTTGTACCAAGGCAACTCCACTCCCCAAGGTTCTACTACCATCAGTGGTCCACTCAATGGAGGTGTAGCTTGGGTAGATGGTTTCTCCGGTGCTAACTGCTTAAGCTCTGGAGTCAACTGTGGAATTGTTGAATTCACTTTAACCAATTCTCAAGGTCAAGGTAAACAGAACGCTGCGGATTATTCTCTTTTGGATGGCCCAGGTCTCGGTAATCACAAATAGTAAGCTACGTCTACCTGTACTTTATCGAAGACTGCGAAAGCTAGATCGACGCTAACAGATTTATGTTTACTCAGCCATTACAAGATGAACTTCGGGTTCACTGGAAGTTGCACCAAGGCCCCTGGAGCCTGCACTGGCAATTCCGCCTCTCAATGTCCTGGTGCATATCTCGGTTCAGCTACCGAAGGCGGTGCTCCGACTCAATGTCTTTCTGACAACACCGGTGTAAGTACAAGTTTCAATACTAGCTTTCGATCGCAGTATAAAACCTGATGCCTGTTCTCGTGTAGATCACTATCACCTTCTGTTAGGTTAGATCACGGACACCCCTTTCTTCAGCGCATGTCTGGTCACGAGAAAGGCTCCTACAGTCGTTACGCTTTGTCCGATGTCTTGTAAAATACCACTTCAATACTGAAATAATTGAATTCATGCACGTTACTCGTACCATCTTTATCAGTCTAGATCACAGGCAAATTTCTCTCTCCTACAACGGTCCCCGTTTCCTCCTGTTACCATTAAGGCGAATGCTTGACTTCAGCTGGTGATCCATCCCAACGAAGCTGTCTCGATATGAGAAGACGACACGTCGAAGACGACACGTCGAAGGCCCTTGTCAAATGCCAAAGAAACAGAAACACGATGATGATATCACTAAGTCCACGAGGTTGACGCGGTTATATGCTTATATGAATTACGTTTTAATCGATTACGATAATCTGAACCACACTTTAAGTCGTTCTCGGAGGAGTATAATCAATCGCAGCTGGAAGCGATGTTGAGCGCAGCACGAGCATGGGCACGAGATGCTATTGGTAGTATAAATAGTATATTTCGAGTAATCACATCTATTTTTGTTGTTGATTGTTCCAATACAACTTCCACACATTGGTGTTCCTATATATATCATAACGGGTTTTGCTCCATAAATAACATTATTACAGGTCTACGTGTGCGTTTGAAACTAACTCGCTTTCACCTATCTCTACTACACGTATATTTTTTAACTTCAAAATTCGGTGAAGGAGAGGAATGCATCGATACATCCATTACTTACCACACTCATTCTGTCCCATTCGACAGCATGCTTTCTTGTATAACACTTCTCACTCTATTAAGCACTGTAGTCTCCGCTCTCACTCTCACTGCTCCAACCGAGAGTAATGGATGGACTCAATCTGGAGATCAAATAATCACATGGACTGTAAGTTTTGCCTTTGGATCCTTTATCGTATCAGATTTTGAAGAGTCAGGATACAGCCGGAAAGCTTTTGCTGATCTATAGATCCCTATAGCCTGATTCATCAGATCCCGATACAATAGTAGCCAAAATAGTCATACCCTTAGTAAACATCCGACAACCCCAGATCCTCTCTAATAACGTCAATACATCTGTCGGGTCATACATATGGAACCAACCTGATCCATCAGAGTATACTGGTGGTGGAGTCGGTTACGCTCAATCCACAGTACTTGAGCCAGGAGACGGATATGAAGTCATCCTTATCAGTCATAACGGGACACTTCTTGCAGCTAGTAACTTCACTGTATCCACTGGAACTAGGTACGTTCAGCCTATTCTCCATCTCGCACATCGGGACGCTGTTGATATAGTACAACTTAGCTCGGTATCTGCCACTGCGCAAGCATCTTATGCGTTCATTCCGATTAAATAGATGTACTGGAATGGAAATTTCACAGTCTACATTGTTCATGATGAAGCAGCATGAATTTCACTGAATGGTTTAGTGGTACACGATAATATTCTCTATGTAATAAGTTTCTCCTTCTTGTCTCCGGTCCAAATCGTTTTAATCTTTAGTCATTTGATTTCACTTGTCGCTTCAAGAAGATCAATGGGGCAATCAACACAGCTCCCAGAGTGCATAACCCCTAATTAAACCATCGGTCAGCTCTAGCTCGTGTTTAGTGAATCGTCTGACTTACCCCAGCAGCCAAGAACAGCAACTCAGGTCTTCCTACTTCGACAAAGGCGGCGTAAAGGGCACCTAAAAGAGGAGGCGAAGCAAGTTTGGCTGCACTGAAAACCATATCCAAAGCTGCCAAAGCTTCACCTGCATAACGTTTCAAGAATTAGCTAAGCCCTGCGTTGATATTGAAAAAGACGTACTAGAGTTCTCCGGTGGTGCGAAGGACACGAATACTGCTTTGAACGTGGGATTATCGCCCGCGCCGAATGCCATAATTCCAAATGCTACACCTAAATCAGCTACCGTTGTTTCGCTCAACGAGGACTGAGAGATGATTTACCAGCTAAAACTTGTTGGTATGAGAGACTTAACGACACAAAACCTAGGGCGATGGCATCGATGACTACTGAAAAGAAAGCCAGTATGACCTGATATATCCGCGAGTGGCGGGTCAATGTCTAATTCCGAGTTTTAAAAGCTAAGCGGATCACTCACATCAAAATGATTCGCATCGCTCTGCTTAGCAGAAGTATCTCTCCTCACCAATGGTTGTCTTTCACCATCGTTTGGCTTCCTGTTGTCTTTCCATAGGGCATATTTGTTATACCCAGCTCGTCCGAATTTCAATATCAGAGGGAAGAGGATAATTAGATATGCGAATCGGGAGAAAGTGAAGAAGGCTAGCATCCATGCGTTCTGTCGAGGAAGATTCGTAAGCTCTGAGAATTAGAACAAAAGGGGATGTACAACATGAACAATAGGACTTACATTTTCAGGTTCGAATTGAAATTTGTCACTCAGGAATAGCAAAGATGCAGTCGCAATGAATACAGTCTACATGGAAAATGTATCAGCGACGACGATGCACAGTTCGACTTAATCAAGGAAAAAGAGTGAACCTACACCAGAGGTGGTCATGAACAGAGCCAAAGCTACCACGAAAAGCTGCCAATGGAATCTACCCCTATGTCTATGAGGCCAAATCAATTTGAGTGGTTTCACTGGAGCTTCCAAGTTTTCGGCTATACCAGCTATCAGTCCTCCTTCCTCAGATCCTCCTTCTGACGCATTTCCATCGCTAGACTCCTGCTCGTCCTCTTCTTTCGTTGGGAATTGACGGCTTTCTGCGATGAAGAAGAATGACCAGGCTGAAGCGCCCACTTGAGCACCCAAAGCAATGAAATATGGAACGGCAATGTTGTTCACATATCGAGATACCAGCGCGGATACGACTAAAACTCAATCAATGTTGATCTGAATTATGAGCAATACCAAAACCAGGCTTACTGTAAGCTGTACCTGGACCAAGGAGTGCTACCGCTTCCATTCGAGAATAGAATTTTGTCCTGGAGAGTCATGAGCAGCTATACGTCCATGAAGGCACAGCAGAACTCACCTTGCCTCATCAGTGGCAACATCTGCCACACATAATGACGGTAGGAATACCGCCTTTGTCGAGGCAGAAACGAAAATCCCTGTCAATACCAACAGTATCCATGCTAGTGTCTAATTTTGATGTATAGCATTAGCCGTACTACCTCCGTCCGTCTGCGGAAAGAAACCCACAGTGTTATTCACATAGTCTGTGAGGAGATAAGTCAGCGTCCACCTCGAACAAGTTATCTACTTCAATGACACTCACATGCTAAAAGTATGGATCCCGTTGACACAGTTGCCAGCAAAGGCCCTGTTATCATCAATGGTCTTCGTCCATAACGATCCGACAGGCTCTGTACGTATGGCGAGGACATGAATGCTTTAGTCGATTTTAGCTACGAACACGAGATATATACGCGTCTCGAGTCCACTGCATTCCACTCACAGCATATTCCATCCAAAGTAGCTAAAGCAGCCAAAACACTACCTGCTAAAGCATGAACGTCCCGATTGTCGCATCTGTCATCTCCTACTCCTGGTATATCATCTGTACCCTGTTTGACCCAGTAATAGCGACACATCAAGTATCTCTGTGAGTGTTCAAAATTAGCCGTAATGACACGACTAGACTAGGACGTAATGATAATCATATGACTGACCACTATGAACAGGTTCGAAGCCGCAACGACTGATGGCCCAATCGTACATAAGAACACGTAGGGAAGCAGTCGATCCACTGAGTAGGATGAGTCCTTCTTCGGCGCTGTAGGCATGTTGGATGGATATGACAGCGCAGAACTTGCTGCCTGAAGATGGAATGGTGAGTGTTGTGATATGGTAAATTTAGATGACTTTTGTGATTTCAGATACATTTATGGTCTTTCGATCAAACGTTGACATCATTTACAGTACTGTACCGATCAATTACGTAATACAGCTTCTCAATCTTCCATGTCATCATATTTCTATGGTGAGTGAGTTTTACATTTCAATCCATATTGTTTAAGAGGCGAAGTTGGAATCAGTAGTTCGATTGACATCTCGTCCTTGCATTCAATCACAGCAGAACCTTATCCCACAGAGAGACAGTTGATCACCAACGAAGTGGCGTGTCTTCAGTTATGTCGGTCCACGACATCACTTTCAACGCGCTCAAGGAGATGGGTATAGATCCTATCATAGCTCGTGAAGCTGCATCTCGTTTTCATAACGTTGAACCAGCTGTCAATTGGTGTTTCGGGGATGGGTCAGATGTGAGTCACCAAGTCTCCTTTCTTACCCCATGAATCTAAGCATAACACTCTGATGTATGCACCCTGTCCTTGTCAGCTGACCAAACTGTTTACAGTGGAAACCAGAACCGCCCAAACCGGAAGGACCTCCAATTTATGATTCATGGAGACCACAAAGAGCAGAGGGTACCTCTGGTATGTCACCGTTCCTTCTATCTTTGGAGTAAGGGGTTAAGAAACCTGCCTGCTATGTAGTCGAGCATCGAGAAGTAATCGACGTTGATACCCCGTCGTCTGGGGAACCAACTCCATCCGCCAATCCCCAGTTTGCTTCCAATAACCCGTTCCGTCAAGATCAAGCCCGTCCCCCACCTCTACCTCATCGAAACATAGCACCGGCACGTTCACTTGCACCCACCATAGTAGGAGATGATGATGACGACGAGGATCTACGCAAGGCTCTTTCGATGTCTGTGGCAGAGATTGGGGAACCAATTGAAGAGGACGACAAGCGTTTAGAGAGGGAGAGAAGTGTTAGAGCAACTGGACCTCCACCACCAAGTCCTACAAACGATGAAGGCGAAGTCACAGATACACTGCTTGGACCACTATTTGGACCAACAAATAAGACTGATGAAGAAGGAAAGATGGCTCTGGTACCAGCTAGTCATGTATGTCCAGTCCTGACAATGGTTAACTGGGGTGTGCTGACGACGACTACTAGAACAACAATACAACTTCCACGTCGAAGGAAGATGAAGATATGGACAGAGCAATACAGGAATCCCTTATGACTGCAAGTCTCCATTCCAATTCAGCGGTGAAAGATGTCAACAAAGCTGTTCCCACAGAGCGAGTCGCTGGAGCGTGAGTCAATCCCATTCACTTCCTTGTTTAGCCGACCTACTTTAGCTGATACAAAGCATATGGTTTTTGCTTTCTTCCCGTTTTACTATATCTCTCCTGCAAACACTCATTATAGACCCCTCGTTCTCTACTCTGAGACAGGCCATTCCACTTATGCTGCCAACTTCCTTCAAGCTATGTATGCAGTACCTCAACTTCGAGATGCCGTAGCCAATGTATTGGCATCAAATCAAATAATGGAGGCTGCCGATAGTAAGTGAACCTCGTGCACGACATATCCCAAGTCTTGATGTAAATAGTGAGCACAAAGCTGACTCATGCTCTGATTCAGAGGGCAAGGTATTTGTGGATCTATATAAATCTTCTATCGAATCGAAATCCAGCTTCGTCGAGGTGGATGATCCGTTGAAGGAATTGCGTGATGGAAAAGAACCAAATCAGTTGCCTCCCAATTACCCTGCTCTGGGTGAGTCAGTATACATTGGTGCAACAGATATAAGGGTTATCACTTACGCCAAATGATCATACATCTATGATACCAGAATTGCATAAACTATTTGTACATTATTTCAGCAATCTCATGCTATCTCAGGTGGGAGATGCATCTAGTCCAGAACACTGGCAAGCTCTCGATACACTTGGTCCCGAGCGGTGAGTGATCCGCTACCTCAACGTATTCGACGCAATGTACTGATCATCCTGCTTCCTATCATCAGAATGTTTCAAACTCACGTAGACGGCGATCATCCACAGCGATCTTCTTATGTGACCTTCAACCGAGGATTTAATACCCCACCGGATATCTACTCTCACTTAGCCAACGTACTCTGGCAATCAGATTCAGCTTCCCAGAGTCTGGTCGATTTGGGGGATATATTGACCGTCATTCTTGACTGGACGCCGGCGGCCACGAGGGAGGTATGGAAATTGGACGAAAGGGTTGTACTAGGTGATCAAGTTTTCCTGACTTATCATCTTCCTTTGAGTGGGCGTACTAATATACACTTTGTATAGATCGGTTCATGAAATCCAACGCTGCCTATGCAGCCCAGAAAAGAGCTCTTCAATCTGTGATGGCTGGGAACGCAAGACGCACCCAGGAGAAGATTGATCATTTGACAACACATGAGGTAGGCCAGACTACTATGCTTTTATTATCCCGTAATCCAGCGCTAAGCCTCGATCCTACTCAGGGAAATGACTACCAACAAAGCATAGCTACGTAAGTAACGAGACTCGATATCCGGCAATCCAGCGAACGATGAAGTATAACTGACCTACAAACAGGTTGATCGAGCATCTGGACAACTCGCCTCTTACTGAGGACAAATTGCAGAATGAATCTCAGAGGGAGATGAAGGACAAGGTAAGGATTTGCCATTTCATGATAATCATGTTTGACTTCGGAGCTGACTGATTGGTGATTTAGCTGGAGAGGATTCTTAAATTCTTGCAGCAAGGTGTATCTGATTTGAAAGAAGAGTTGAAGGGACATTCGGAAGCTTCTTCTGGCACTATGTTCGAAACCGATGATCCTGCGTATAACCAACATGTCGTTAGTCAAACGGCACATTCATAGTTTTCATAAAAAGGCAATGCTGACCTTGACCGCTAGTACATCCTACGTGGTATCCTTTTCCAAGACGGTGCATTAGTGGGAGGTAAACACTTATACGCTTATATAAAGGGAGAAGACGGAAGATGGTGGAAAGTTCAGGAATATCAGATAGAACCGGTATGTCTGATTGTACCTTCTGCAGCTGGGGTGTTGTCAATGTGTATAGTGGCTGATTGCAGTGATCACAGATTGAGTGGGAATCAATTGTAACTGACAAGACTGGATTATGGATGGATGGAGGCGCTTATATGGTTTGTGCAGTTTTCGTTACGGAATCTTCGTGTTTGTTGAATGCTAACGCAGGGTTGACCTGATTTGGTATAGCTCATCTATTCGCGGGATGGACCCAGACCTCCACCTCCTGCACCTTCCCCTGCACCTTCTCATTCACAGCTCGAACGACAACTCTCTCATCAGGAAGCTTCCCCTGCCAAAAGCATCCAAGCAGAGTCCTTACCTCACATCTCCCCCCACGTAAACGATCTAATGGATATCAGCATGACCAATCCATCAACCACTTCTACAAGGCAAGGCTCACCGGAAGCTAATCAAATAGACGTTGATATGAGATCTGCTGCTACTTTGACTGGTGAGAGCGAGGATGGAAGGATTGAAGACAAGGAGACGAAAGGGGATTTAATCAATTTGTAGGTACACTTATTGTATGTTGTCATTGAATTTCAGAGAGAAATTTTTACAATTGTCCTATGTATCACATAGTGCACCTATGCAGTATCTCATCATGCGTATCTTGCATATTGACCAAATTACGCCGCATAAATATATATTCACCAATGTCTTGGGATCGTTTGGATTCAAATGGATAGCATGACTGCCGGAAAACAATACTTTAGTTAAGCGTTATCTCCCCACTTCCCCACTCATTCTAACCAAATTCGGGCGCTGAAGTCTCATTCGATTCTGACCATACAACACGCGCAACACGCGCCAGCGTCCTCCGCTTGACCAATTAGTCTATTTACTTGATCTCTGTGTCATCGTAGGAACTAAAATATCTTCGCCACCATGAAGAAGCTGCTTCATTATTTACAGGTCTTTGAAATGCAGGCTCTCTTCTTAGTGTCAGTCAAAAGGATAGACTGTGACCTGTGTTGGACCTGAAGGGGAGTTCTGGTGAGCAGGTCAAAATACGATACAATACGCACACACACATACACTCACAAAATATACAGTTCGATCATATCCTTTCCCTGAACCATTGGTAGCGATCAGCACACGACATGGCATTGCCGATGATCTTTAAGTGACAAAACAACATGAAACGTACTTTTCCCTCGATGCAGTGCAAAGTCACTGCCGCCTGAAATCTACTCTTCATTGTATTTTGATGGTGACTGAATATAAGGATATGCTAGTCGATCATCAGGCCTGGAACTTCGGGACCATTTGACAACCGTTAAAACCATTTTGGCACTATTGCCATACCCTCTTTGCTTCATTGGGGAATGGAACTCGAATTTTACGAAGGGTCAGGAGACCAGTCCTCACCTCAGCAGAGGGACGAGACTTTGCCTTGAATCTCAGGCCACGACTGCCGAGGAGGACCAGCGAGGTACCGAATGAAGATTCTGTCTTTCTCTTAGCATTCTTCGAATACTAGTGAAAAGCGATTTTCTTCGTAAGCATTGTTAATCGTTCTCCGATCATCAAGCATCATCAAAACCAATAAACACACAACACTTGTAAATCTACAAGATATCTTCGCTGATGTAACAAGCGTAGAACGAACATTTGAATTGTAAATGCACAGACTTCTTCACTCAACATCCACACGGTGTCGGCGTCTGATTCCCTAAAATTGAAGAATTTCGACTTTTGATCGGAATATTACTGCGATGTTTTTGCTTGTCCAAAAAACAAGGGGGTTTCCTTTTCTTTCCCCCTTCACTCGGACAAGGTCAAGCAAAGGCTAGACTTCGAAAGACCCTAAGGAGAAGGCGGGATGTAGTAGAGCCTTAGGGCGATGAGTGATGGTAGTGTGAGAAAAAATTCACTTCAACGAACAAGTGATGGTTGAAGGATCAAATTTGAACAATGAGATGAAGTTGTGCGAGATTTTTACTTGAGTATTTCACCAAAAGTCAAGCTATTCATCCTTCGAATACGATATATATAATCCTATTCTCTTTCGCAGTTTCCATTCTCTATTTTCCATTCCTCACATTCGAACGCATCTCTCAAGTATCAGACCCATATCAAACCAGTCCCTTTTCGTGTTAGTAACAGTCACACGACAACATCTATTGAGTCGACCCCACCCTTATTCCGCCTGGCAGCAACTAGTCGTACAGAAGCAGAGCATCATGTCGTTCACTCCGAAGTCAACTCATACAACCTTCTCTCCCACGATCTCGGTCCTTATCCTTCTTATGGTTGTTATCCTCCTGTCAGCACCGGCCAACGGTCAATTTGCTCCCGTCTACATGTCATTCTACTGTAGACAACAGTGCGAGCAAAGGTTTAAGATGTGTGCCATGGGTGCGAGTGAGTTTCAGATTTTTCATTCATCATAGCAAGACGATATATCACCTCTTTCGTATGCGTGTGATCCACATCGCCTTGTCATTGTGTAGAGAAGAAGTATGACCGATGAATTAGTCATGTGATTCTTTTGCCACCCTTATCCACATCTCCTTCGGAAGATTTTCTCCTTTTCTTTAATCGCTTCGGTGACAACGGCCGCGGTGACCGAATTGCAGTACACGCCATGTTGATTGTGTTGATCGTGTTTCTTAAAGATGTTTTACTAACTCTGGTGTACTTCTCGCCGTAGTGTCTGGCCCTCGCCTTGCCTCGTGTTACTCCATCCGAACAGTCTGCTTCATGCGTTGCTAATTATATTCGACGCAATAGCTCTCTTTTCGCCGTAACCTGTAAAGGCATCAAATATATCAATATCACTCAACATAGATTACTTTATTTCTATAATTCTAAAATGTGCAATACCTGGACATGTATAATAACGCAGAATTTCGACAAACATAGATGGATGAATATGGTTAATACATTTTACAATTGTTGAATATCGTTTAAATAATGCATAACAATAACGATGCTGCCAAGGGAGGACAGCGCTTTCTGATTAAATTGCCCACTGTTCTTTCATGGTAGAATTGAGATGATGAGACCATAACGACTCGATAGGATCTTGTATCCATCGGAAAATGGTGCCGCTATCGGCCCGGGGATATTGTTGTTCCTTGATGTTCTTTTCCATCTTGATTTGTTTGCTTTGACCTTGTATGAATAATCGGTGCGATCTGATCACCAGTGCACAGTGATTATCGGCTCGTTTACTTGTGTGAATGTTTCTGATTGATCCGACAAACAAAACGGGACATTCCGATGCGCTTAGCGCGTGTTTGTGGCTGAAATGAACGGATCTTGAGCTCAGTAGTCTCAAAAGTGCTCGGGAAGGGGTCGACATAACGCACGTTCACGTCGTTGTAGAAAACGGTCACTTTGGCTATTATGATGGTTGAGCACTGCTTGACGGCTGATGCACTCCCACTTAACTGAACTTCTTTGCTTGCTAGAGTAAATTGCACAACTACCTCGTCAGCTCCTGCTGGAAGTAGAATATCAAATTTCAGCTTGCACGTCTTTTCTATCTATCATCACAGCATAGCTGAATGGAATCGACATCAAACAAACTTCTCCTCTTGGTTTCAAGGTATGCAGGTGGCGATAGAGTTAACAAATCACAGTCAGATGCGCCACTTACCGCTCCTCTTCTTATCCAGCTATCGACTGATTTGCATCAATGATCAACTCAGATGGAAAGGGTTGCGCATCCTTGTGTGTATTTGATTACATGTAGAAACAGACTAAGATGATTTGAGAAAGGTAGTGATCCACCCTGATCATGATGACTTTCAGCGTGTTCACCAAGTACTGATCTTGGCTTTCTTCCCCACCGAAATTAGAGATAAGCCACAGAATGACTATCTGCCAAGTAAACAAAGACAGGTATAAAACCGATGATCATGAGTCGATATTCCATGTTTCCCCCGCATCAATATCTCTTCATAGTATCCAGCAAGCTATTGATACCCTGTCAGCTATCACTCTGTCAGCTACAAGCAAGCCCTGTTCTTCAGTGAGTTTCATAATCCGACATCACATCTCATCTCTTCGACAAACCCCCATATTATACTAATGGATGCCATCTACAGTAGCACCGCCGACTAGAAGAATCGGTAGAATCATTCCGCCTACATTCCATTCACTTTCGATATACTCTTATTCGATAACTTCACACACCATGTCAGGACCCAATCCTCCGCTCCTTCCGAAGCTTGCATGGATACTGTTCTTCGTTATGTTGTTGGCCTTTGTACCGGTCGGTAAAGCTTGGAACCCATACATTGCTTGTAAAGCAACTTGCAATGCGGGTTACCTGAGCTGCATGAGTGTATATGGTAAGTCATACACGAACTTTACATTAATCTCCCTAATCCCCGCTTCGGCTCTTCACCTGCAGATCATTGATGTTGGCAGTCAGCAGCTGACACAAAGATCACTGTTCACAGGTAATGTGAACATCTGTAATGTTGCCCTAAGAAGCTGCTTTGCGCGATGTCTTTAACAGGCACGAACTGCCATGTGTGTATCATATCAGCTTTAGGTCTGATTCTGCTTCAACCAGAACAAAGGTAGTCATACGGGTCTCATTTAAGGACTATCTCAATATACTATTTGAGGAATCTTGATGCATATATACCATGCATTGCATGCTATGCCTATAGCGACACTGTCAGACTAATCGATGAATACGATCCATGTTTATATGATCTGCTATCATACCCTACTGTCCCACAAAAGAAAAACTCGCGCCATGGCCCAGACCAGACTTTCCTCATCACATCAGTTGGGTAAATCTTTGCATGTCCCATTGCGCCTTGCCCCACTAATAGCAGGAAAGGAAACCCCTGTGAAGACCCGCTATTCCGATCACTTGTAACCTGGAATGTCTCTCTAGTTCACCTTAGCGCGTCCTTTGGACACAAGACGAGCATTATGGTACGAATCTTGTGCTTAGGCGAAAAAGGAAGCTGCCGGCGCATCGGATCAGCAAAGTGTAATTACAATATTTGAAGGTGACGAACATTTACCGAGTCACTCAGGTTCATTCTTCACAATTGCCGCATTAGTCACTTCGTACACCCCTAGATCTCGTAATTGTGCTACCGGCGGCAGCAAAAGCGATTCCGATTGTGTTCGTAAAAAACATAGTTGCGTAGGGTGGAAAAACTTTTTCAGGCTTTTTCGAAATGACGTTAGGGGCGTTACCGTTTATACTTGGATGGATTCAGACTAAAGTTTTTCATAACAGTTATAACCTGACTTTATCAACTTGCCGATGTCGGATCAATTAGGGAAGACACATCCCGCAAAAGGAGAGAATGGATGTCACAAACGACAAAATTTTCTGGTGGTCTACCAATTGAAGTACACCGGCCACAAGTTTCGAACACGAGAGGAAAGACGCAGCCTCCAAATATTCTGAGAAATATAAACAGCCCCTTGGGGAACACCGACAGACAAAACGCTTACCAATTGTTACACTCAAAAAGTTTTCTTGTTGTTGATATCTTTTCACAATAACAACAACAACAAACTCAATAATCGATAGAATTCGATACCCAAAACAACTCAACATCATAGACCAAAAATGGTAGCTGCGGTTGCTGCTGGAGACTCAGGACTTACGTCATGGGGAGAATGGTTCAAGAAAGAGTATAGAAGACCAATCTTATTCTGTGCGTTAATTGCCATCGCACCCGTTGCCTATGGGTATGATGGAACGTATTTCACCTCTTTGTTAGAGACACCTGTATTCGGTACGTGACGAACTCCCTTGCATTCCGTCAGATTTAGTGTTGACAGGATTCCCGTATGATCGCTTTTCAGTCAGACAATTTGGTGATTCCAATGGAGACGGTACATATTCTATTTCAAGTGGTGATCAATCTCTCTGGGTATCCATTATCCAAGTCGGTGAAGTATTTGGATCACTCGCCGCGGGACCTATTGGGTAGGTTCTGTTTTTGTAAATCTGAATACACTTCCCGAGACTCGCGAGATCTCATTGTTGACCTTGAATTCATAGTGATTACGCCGGACGAAAAGGTGGTCTTCTTTCAGCCATCATCCTGCTTGCCATCGGTGTTGTTTTACAGATGATTATAATAGGTAGTTCAGCGTGAGTAGTATTGCCACTGAATCTAATACTGTCAACCAGTCAATAACATCTTTGACTAGTCTTCTCACTGTCGGCCGTTTGATTGCTGGTGCAGGTATTGGCATCATATCTAATGCGTAAGTCGTTCCACGCGACGCACGAAACTTCCATTGATAATAACAAAAATTGTGCAGAGCACCACTTTACCTTTCCGAAATCCCTCCTGTGGAAATTCGAGGTGCATGTGTCTCGAGGTAGGTTCGAGTTTATCCCCGGACAATGCCATGTTGGGAGATTCGCTTACACTTTATGATAGTTGGCAACTCATGTTGGCCATTGGTCAAGTTATTGGTGCTTGTGTCGGTCTTGCTTCCCACAACAAATCAGACACTTCGTAAGCGCGATACATTTCAGTAGACGTATCAATCGAAATTGATGTGCTGATGCTTTTTTCAATGTACAGATCATGGAGAATCCCTATTGCTATCAATCTTGTTTGGGTTGTTCTTCTCTTCGGAGTCCTTTTCATTGTGCCCGAATCTCCTCGATGGCTGTTATACAAAGGAAAATCTGAGAAAGCTGAAAGAGCATTATTCAAGATTCATGGAGGATCAGAATACAAAGAATCTCTCGTTCAAGAACAATTGGCCATTCTCAACAAATCAAGGGAGGAAGAAGCAGAAGCTTCAAGTAGTGAATCCAAATGGAGTGATCTGTGGAGTAAGTGATAGTGCCTTTTCGACGAAATTGGCCATCTGCTAACTGACAGCATGATTTTGTTTTCTCATAGGGAATCCCGTTGAGAGAAGAAAATTCATTGCAACAGTTGGTATTCTGGTCTCCCAGCAGATTTCCGGTGTTCAATTCATTTTCTCATACACCACTACCTTCTTCACTCTCGTTGGATTAAGCGACACTTTTATCATTACGGTGAGTGTGATTGCCCATTTATTGTGGGGATTCTTGATTTCAATACTAATGATGACATTTCAAAAGATCATTGTTGATTGCATTGAGGTTCTTGGTGTACTTGCGAGTTTCTTCGTTGTTAATCGATTTGGTCGACGACCGTTGTTACTTTACACGTAAGTCTCCCTTCTGATGCCTAATGTGGTTTATATTGATAATGACTGACATGGGCGTCGCAGTGGTATCTTCATGTTAATCACTTTGCTCGTTGTTGGATGTCTTGGAGCTGTTGCAGGACAAGGAAGTCGATTTGAGCCATACCTTAAAGATCACCCTGCATTCGGTAAAGCAGTAGCAGCCATGATTTGTCTATACGTCTTCGCCTTCAACGTGGCTTGGGGACCTTTGGCTTGGGTAGTAGCTGCTGAAATGTCAACTGGAAGAAACAGACAAAAGCACTTGTCTATTGGTACTGCCCTTTTCTGGGTTTCAGCTTGGGCAGTCACATTCACTCTACCTTACTTGTTCCAACCTACCGAGGCTGGTCTTGGTCCAATGATCGGTTTCGTGAGTTAATTGCTAGTGAGGCGTGACAACAGCCGTTTATTGACCAACCGCCTCCTCATGATCAGATATACTCCCTTGGTGCTCTCGCTTCTTTGCTTTTCGTCTACTTCTTCATTCCTGAAACCATCGGTAGAACCCTTGAAGAAATTAAGTAAGTTTGCACTCCATTTGTCTCGCGAAACATCAAAGCTAACAGTGATGAATTAGCTTCATGATGGAAGCTAGACTCCCCACTAGACAATGGAAAGATTTCGATCTTGCTACCGTTGTAGCCAAAGATGAGAAGAAAGGTACTCGAGGCACTACAGAGCACGTCGAGACTCAGGTCAACGGAAATCCTACTGGACCTAAAAGCGAAAAGCCTAGAATAAGAAGATTTGAAACTTCTTTTATGAATAAAAAATCTACTGGAGCTCACGCTGCTGAAGATTCTCCTTAAGCCAGAGGTAGATTCAAAGGTCACTTTGATAGCTCAGAGGAAAAAGCCTTCCGACAGACAGGCACCAAGATGCAGGAGACTGAATGAGAGGATGTTAGCCTCCGTAGTTCTACATGCATTATAGATAATAGACCAACGAGGCATCGTATGCTGGTCTACCGGGTTCAAGGATAACAGAAGCAAGCGTGACAGAATGCTCAGACACCCTTTCGGTCTCTCATCCCCCACATTCCCTCAACACGTATATGAGGGATAAGAGCGCACAAACTAACATCTACGGCCATAGAACCTAGAAACCGCCCCATCCCGTTTGCTCTGGGCAGCTAAGCTGGGTATCGCTCGATTAGTACCATCGTGGGGGACCAGATGGGAATCCCGGGTGCTGTAGTTTTTTTTATTGTGCATCGGTATTTAGAGGGATGAGGAATTTAAATACTGGGTCTCATTGCCCCTTGCCATTCAGCGCGTACTCATCTGTAGTGATGTACTTGATAAATGTGCACATGCATTCCATTGTATATCTTTTACTCTTCACCTTCTTCTGATTTTTGATCGATTCTAGGGAAATTCCAAGCTTGCCAAACTAATGCACTCTCGATGAAAATCTCTATAATTGCGATATATGCCAAACCATCTCTTACTTCAAATTTACCGACGATAAAAGGTAAGTAATATACCAACACTGAAACTCTATATCCCAATATCATATATGCTGTTATAGCGTAATTACCTGCGAATGTTTTGGATGATTGATTTTGGGCGAGCTGTAATATATACGAAAATAACTCGATGGTGTGAGTTACGGATGCGACCAATGGTTTATTCAGTATTGTATCATCTGAAGGATTTGAGGAGGTCGGAAGCATGTGTGGTTCAATGAGTGAAAGATCATATCGATTCGGTAAGTAGATCAGACCTAGTAAACCGATGAAAATCTGGATGACGAATGAGTAATGTCAGTATATGAAGGACCATAGATGATGGCAAGAAGAACGCAGAGATATTAGATGGATACTAGTTGTATCAAAACGACTCACCCCTGCCAAGACTTTTGGATCAATGCCTGTGCCCCTTCTCATACTGTTCCTCTCTTTGTGAGTCCATCTCCATCGCTTCATTGTCATTTTCCATCCATTTCTACTGATTTCAACAGGTAATACTGCTCTGAGCATGAGAAGAGAAGGAGAGATCTCAAGGAGACTCAGCAAGACTGAGAGTAAAAATCCCGTCACTCCATCACGTTGTTTCCAAGATTCAAACAGGCTGACGGAAGCGTTGAAGGTCATACCCGCTGCTGCGAGGTATGTGGATAAATGGTTGATTCCTGCGGTACTGGTTCGGGTGTACCAGTATATAACATTCAAAACGAACAATGGTAAAGCGATGAATGTTCTGATAACGTTGATAATGAAACGTCGCCATGGATGTGTTCCTTCTGCTTTAGCTCCAAATACACCACCTACCATAAAGATATAGAAATGTCAGTTTTTTTTTCCAAGTATGAACGATTAATGAAATGGTAAATGAACTCACTGGTTTGTTCCCAGTTGTTGTGTGCATGTGCTTTCTCGAAATCAGTAGCATTGTGAGAAACTCTTTGAGGTTGGATGAAATTGTTTAGTAAATTCACACGACCAGGCGTAAGAGACGAGAATCTCAGGGTATAATTGACGGCGAAAGTCTCTGGATCTGGTTCGATGGAACTTGAGCAATTATGTCGAGTTACAGGTAAAGCGTGTACGTCCTGGATACCACCAAACAAGTGGTTAGCTATAACGAACGCCATTTCCATCATCCTGATCGAAGCGTGCTCACCTTGGGTCCAGCTGAATGAGTCAAATGACCTAAATACGGTCCATATGCCAATTCCTTCTGCTTCTTCCCTGAGCCTTCTGGCGAATTCAAAACGAATCGGTTTTCCCAATGACCATTCGATTCATATGTGCGACTACAAAGCCATCGCGAGATTTGCCCACCAGGCATAGCTTTACCGCACTAGCACGTTCCGATTGTCAGTTTCATCTACACAGTCTGGTTTATTCACCTGGGTCTTAAATGGGTAAGAGTATACGATTAAGATTATACGCACGGCAACTCTCCGCAGATTCTTATGAGCCTTATCATATGCCTTTCTATCGAATAGACGAGTCTCATTCATGATATACACGTGTGATCTAGCGATGATCATTTTCATCAATCACACAACCAGGTAGACATATCGATGATAATCAGAACTCACCTTGATACCAAATGAGGTTGCAACCCAGGTGTCACCTTATCTTTCAGCTTGTCAAACGGTTTCCTAGGGGTCACGCTTTCCAGCTCACTCTGAGCTACAGTCTTATTCTCAGCTCCTCCGTCTTCGTCTCGTATACTAGCGTACAGATCATCCTCGACATCATCTTCATCCGGTGCGGAATCGGTGGAATTACAAGGATCACCATGATCATGGAATTCGATCAACGGGAAAGCATAAGCCATATGTTCTAAAGATAACCAATGTGTTATGAATTCTTCTCCTTTGTAATTTGGAAAAAGGGTTTCCGCGTATCTGTTTATTATTCTCCTTTTAGCTCGGGATACATACCCATCAAAAGGAGGATCAGAGGGTAGCGAGAATAGTTCAGATTTGAGGATGCAGAGATTCAAGCAGGCTGGCTACTTACTTTTGATCAACACGTCCAATCAAATCTGCTTCCTCGGGTCTCCAATTAGTATAATCCTCCATTCTCTCTAACTTGTTCGGGTGAAGCGGTATGAGAGCGACGGCAGCTCTGACATCAGAGGTGTACAGAGACCGATCGTAGCTGTGACGAGTTTGTTGCGATAAGTTTCAGGATGATAGGTGCGAAGGACAGATGCTAGCTTGTGGTGGACTCACAATCTCTTCAGAGGTAGTTCGATTTTGACCGTTTTCTCTACATCCCTATCACTCAATGATAGTCCTTTCAATATGACATCTTCGAAGATGACCTTCTCTGTTGGCAGATGCTTTACCTCAACAGGTGGTATGCCAGTTTTAGCTGCGATAGCCATTATATCCCTCGAATAATCAGTCGAATTCCAAGCTTGTGATTCATCCTCATATTCATCTTTATATCCCGTTTCGTCATTAGGTATTCTACTGTATATTGTCAACAAAATATCAAACTTCGTTTCTTCATCTATCAAAGGTCTGACGACTTGAGCTGAGGTGAGATCTGGTGTCACTGTACCATTATACAATAACGATTTATGTGGATCTCTGACTGTTTGTACGGTCGATTTTACGAATGAAAACACAGCAAATGTCACCACTAGTCCAATACCGCATACGACGAGCACACAGGAGACGGCTAGACATCTTTCGATTGTTCGTTTAGGTCGCGGTGGACGTGGAACGGATGATTTGTCGATATCCATGATTGGAGATGTTTAACGTCGTAAGAGATACAGGACAGGAATGTGGATGCACACAACCACCGGGTCGGAGGTATTTATACCAGATTCCGTGGTCGTATAAGTGGAGATGCCTATGATAGTACCCTTCTTATTACTACAATTGCTTCAAGCAAGGCTGTGCATGGTATGATCAAGGAGGGATGCCGAAATGTTTCGTACAATGATTTAGTTGGACCACTGGATAACAAAATGTATCCCATAGTCTATTTTCGTACTCTCCTCGTCGCCCGTGAAGTACTCGATATCATCTGAAGCCGACGTGTGCATTCCCTGAGCCTACATGTGCACATTTCTACCCTCGGCCTTATCCTTGTTTCCGCCTGTAGCGCTAAGTACTCGTGAATTCGTAAGTATATGTTGTGTTCTCGAGATCCGCAATCCCATAACCAGCTTTGCTTGCATCAATCGTTAGCCTGTAATCTTACCTGGAGAATGAAACGGGTATATATATATGTGACTTTTTCAAATTTCGAAATCTCCCTCTGTGCGGGCGACATAATTGGTTATTATGCTTATGAAGCCAGTATATGCCTGTGCCCTCGACGTGAGCATCTAGTATAGACTCTTTGAAAAGGTTCACATGCATGTATAAGTAAGTTTAAACGAATATCGGTGGTAACAACGGGTAAAATGCATAATAAACGACTCAAAATCCACCGGAATGACGGATCTCCGCGGTTGGTCGAAAAAACGGAGAAAAATTGGGGTTGATTGGGGATAAAAAAAAAGGATCCCATGACATATATATACCTACTTTCTCACGTTCACCCTCGATCTTTCCTTTTCTTTCTTCTAATTCTTCATCCATCAGAACAACAAACTACACTTCAATAAGTAATCAAAACCCAACAATCCAGGTCAGTCAGAAAACACATCCAAAGATGTTTTCTACCACATCTCGGTTCTCGTCGATCGAGATTATTTCTTTCTCTCCTCTTTCGTGCGGTATGAAATAAGTCGTCTTGTGGCATGACAAAGTCCACAACGAGTGAATGGAGACAAAGACAAAAACCAAACTTGCTAGTCTAAATGCTCGATTGTTCAATACTCCACTGTGTTGAACAATCAATACAATATGAGCATTGACAATCTATCTTGTTTCATTTATCAAATTTAATCTTCAACAGATTTTGATAGACGCTGTTATTATATTCCCTTCTCTTAGTAATTTATCACATCTTCACGTGTATGATTGATAGATGAAAAGGGAAAGGAATATTCAGTGAATAAAATGAAATGATAGATAAAAAGCGACACGGGTGCCGGGTACACTTGCAATTTTCTTTCTCCAAGGAGAGAGAAGAATCAAAGTGGAAACTCGTGCTGAGATCATACCGTCGTTAGCGGATCAGGATAATGCCTGCGTCGCTAGTTGCTTTTTCTATGTTTTCGTTTCTTGTCCTCGAGCTCACAAGATCATAGTAAATTTCAAAAGGATGTCCGATTGGCATAATATGTATGTGTGGTTTCACTTTTCTCGGTTTCCTTTAACCTTCCTTCGTCCTTCATCCTGTTCTCCAAACTGATGATGCCATTATGCACACCCTTAGCGCAAACGCGAGCGATCACCTGAAATGGCATCAAAACAAAGGAGCACTCAAGCTCAACTTGTGAGTATCACTGCCATGTCATTCAGGAGGAAATCCACTGACAATATTTGCGCAGTTTTTTGAGTATCATCTTCGTTGGAATGATCCTGAATGGGTGTACGTTTCAGCTAATCTCCTTTTCTCGCCATTCATGGATATCCTGACTGATGTGTTTTCAACAGACGACGGATCTCTCATCTCCGGACTTCAAGCTTCCGATGCCTGGCAAGCGGATCTCAATTACCCAAATGGTGTCAAACTTGGTCTTTTGAACGCTTGTGGTTCCTTCTCTGGTATTCTTGTCGGTCCCATTATCAATTACATCGATGAACACTTTGGTAGACGATGGGGTATTCGATGTGAGTGAAATACTTCAAGGCCTGTGGCCGAGACGTAGCTGACCACCTTCCGACCTTCAGTTTACGGCGTTTCTATCCTTGTCGGATCAGTCATCGGTTGTATCGCTGGAGCTGCAGGAACAAACGGTTATGCTCGTGAGTCACCATCGTTCCGATTTTTAACATTTGGAACTCTTCTGACTCAGCATGCCTAGTCTTCATCACTGGAAGAGTCATCATCGGCTTCGGATTGACTTCGTTCCTCATGACAAGTTTGATTGTAGTTCAAGAGATCACTCACCCTCGTACTCGAGAAACTCTCGCTCATTCATGGGTGAGTTGTCATGTTTCGTAGCCTTTGCATCTGTGCTTAACCTCCTTTTTAGAATTCCTGGTACATTCTTGGTCTTTTCATCGAAGGATGGGTCGTCTTTGCCTGTGTTGGATATATTGATTCAACATCATCTTGGTCATGGAGAATCCCCTATATAATCCAAGTTCCTATCGCTCTCTATATCCTCATAGCGGTACAATTCGTTCCCGAAACCCCTCGATGGTTATTCGCTAATGGCAGAGCAGAAGAAGCTTTCCAGTTTATGGTTGAGTATCATGGAAATGGAGATGTTAACGATCCTTTGGTTCACTTTGAATACGAAGAAATGAAAGAAGCTATTCGAAAAGAAAAAGAAGCAAAAGGCGAATCTTGGAAAACGATTTTAAGTCGAAGATCAAATGTGCATCGGTTGGGTTTAGCCATCATCATGTCTTTCTTGACCAATATGTCCGGTAGTTCGATCATCTACTTTTACTACACCATCGTATTCGATCAGGTTGGTATCACCGATCCTACTACTCAAACTGGAATTGCAGCTGGTCTGAACGGGTTCACATGGCTTTGTCAATTGGCTGCCGTGTATGTCGGTACATTTGTTGGAAGAAGAAAAATCATACTCTGGATCTGGCCGTTCCTGCTTCTGTCCCTGATTGGTCTTTGTATTTCTGGGTATGTACAAATTCGCAACTTCTGCTCTTCATGGAAAATCATTAGAAGCTAACGCCTATCCACAGTGGTCTATACGCGAAGGCCGAAGATGGAAACACTTCAGCTGGAATAGCGACTGTTGCCCTCGTGTGGATCTACCTTGGGTTTTTCAACGCCGCTTGCCCAATCATCTATTCTTACCCTGCAGAAGTACAAACTTTCTCCATGAGATCTAAAGGCCTATTGGTCTGGAATACCGTTTATCAATTACAATCTGCATATGTCACTTGGGTCGATGCCATCGCTTTGGAAGCTATTGGTAAGTGGTATCTAAACTTTCTTGAAGTCTCAGAGGAGATACTGATAGTTTGGTCATCACGTAGGATACAAATACTACATCGTTTATATGCCTTTGGTGATCATCCAATTCGCTTTAGCTTATTTCTGTAAGTTTGCTGTTATCCAACCATCCTTCTACAAAGTCTTTTGCTGACAAATGTACTCAGTCATGGTCGAGACCAAAGGATACACTCTCGAAGAAATCGCTGTAGCCTTTGATGGCGGTTCTAAAATCAGCTTGGCAAATACCGACATTTTACCCGCGGTCGAGCACGGTCAACAAAATGGAAATGATAACGAAGCGAGAGATGCGGAGGTCGAGGGAGATCATAAAGCTCGATTTGAGAGCAAGTGATCAGCCCGATACTGAGGATCATCGTGGGACGGGCTATCCGGAATCAGGGAAGATAGTCGGAATTATCACTGGAAAGCGATTGGTGGAGGATGAGCTTTAAGAGTAACAAAGGCAGAAGAGTGAGGAGCGGCAAGGATGAGTTCAAGTATTACAATTTGAAGCTATGTAATCATGCTCTCAGAGTGTATGGAAAGGTAGAAAAGACGAGGGCAGGTCAATATAATCAGATATGCATGAAGCTCAGAAGATTAATTGACAATTCTTTGTTACGCTGGAATGATTGTTAATATACAGTATCATTCTTCGAGGCCATTCGGCCCTGTACTTGTATGTCGAGTTCCCTTTTCACTTGTCTTTGCTCTCTTCGAAACAGATACAAATAGCAGTGATCAAAGCAAGATCGACCCCAGGAGCAACATTGACTATATACTGATGTAAATAATAACAAGTCACATTAGTCGTCAGCAACGATCCATATTCATAACCCCATTCTACCAGATCCACCCACTTACAGTCTCTTTAGATGGATCTAAACCTTTACTTTGGATTTGCCTCCTTGAAAATTGAGCTATCAAAGGTCCACTAACAAGTAAGATATCCGCTGAACCTACCCAAAAATCACCTCGAAGTTGTATGAACCTTCTCCTGGATGAAAATGTATCTTGAAAAGAAACTTCCATTGATGAACCGACTTGAAAATGTACACATCTCAGCATGAATCTCGACACATATACCACTAATACAACTCACGAGCAAATTTCTTCTTCATCCTGAATATTTCTTCCCCATTCTTGCCTTCCCCTATGTATGATCTACTGATTGATGTTTTACTTTTTATTGATATCATTGTATTTCCTTGAGGGTCAGTTATGACTATATAGATACGAAAAAACGATATTGTGGTTTAGCGCGTCTCTATCAAGATGCAGTGATACATACCTTTTCTCCCGTTTGACGCAGAGCTAGATCTGCAGACTACTCTCACTTCACCATCCAGATCTCGAATACAGAAATCTTCCTATGAAATATACCGCAAGTCATCAAAGGATGGTTATTCAGCTCATCATCAATTGCCGCGTATTCGAACTGAATGGAATCGCTCACCCCGTGATTGTCAAATGGATCAGACTGTAATACCAGTCCAGTACATTTGTTGACTACTTGTTGGGTATGAATCCCAATAGAAGGTGACACTGGTGATAAGTCCTGTCCGGGACCTGCTCTAAGCGAAGAGATGGTGACTTCGTCAAATGGTACAGGAATGAAAGATCCGATAGCTCCCATGTTTATGTTTACGAGCTGTCTTCAAATGATGTTGATGCATGAGGTGACACTCAACGCTCTTCTTTCAAGTAGTAGTGTCAATAAACAGATACCACACAAAGTGCGACTATATGTCATTGATTGGTTTTCCATGACCAAATCCCGTCCACCGAAACGCCAAGACACGATGACATGCATATTTGTGGTCTTTCGGCCGCGGATGACGTGAGCGCTTTTCAATCTATGCAAGGGAGGTTCTCCACATTAGCGGATCCCCAGCTGTTCTTGAGTGGGATCAAGACTGCTGACCCTCGTTCCGATGACGATGAAAAGGGGGAAAGCTGTTTAATCAGGGAGCATAGACTGTGTCGTGCCTCAACGAGAAATCACCGGTTATCATCTTCATCCAGCAAGCATTCCTCAAAAGGATGTCGTGTTCTCAAACCTTCGCGATCAAGCGCATAATTTCGACTAGACATTGAATCAGAGAAACCGACTCGCAGCTACTTCGACTCTCACTTCATAGTTGTTCAAACGACCTACATGGCATCGGCTGTAGAAATCGTTTCCCTCTGCGATGTTGAACGATTTTAGCATCAATTACAAATCCCTTTTCGTCCTTTCAACTTCCATGATCCTTTCGACCTTCTTCATCGTCATCTTCCTATCTCTTACTGGCACTGTCTTGGTGATAATATCATCCCAACTGTTCCAGACAAGTCCAAGAAACGACAGACCCAATACAAGCTCGGACGAATCAAGTCAGGATCCTCCGAAAGGCAAAGTAGCTGTCATTGGACTTGGTGAGTTTCACATCTGGCCATCATGTTCACTTGAGCTCTTCCAACGATCTTTGTGCGATTGTCGTATGTACATGAGTGACGCAACCTCTCTTGCATCTTGAAGTGTTCGGCAGTATTACCGTCTTCCTGATTCTCACACCTGAAAGACGCTGACGAGAGACGTGTCTGTAATAGGTATATCCGGTTTAGCATCACTGAAGAATCTCTTAGAACAAGGATTTGACGTGGTTGGATTAGAGAGGAACGACTACATAGGTGGGATATGGGAATGGACAGATAACACCAAGCAGACTTCGGTGTTGAAGAGTGAGTGTCCGCCCAGTCAACTCGCCAAGTGGTTGTGCAACTGACGAAATGACGGCTATGCGGTCATGTAGCTACCGTTGCCAATTCCTCCAAGCAGTTTGTGAGCTTTTGGACTTACATTTTGTTCACACTGCACCATGGAGATACTATATAAACTGATAAAAGCCATCCCCGTTAGGGCTGTTTCACCGATTTCCCCTTTGCAGATGGTATGTCTCCCAACATCACGTTTCTTTACTTATAAAGAGATCGTACAATGCTGACTTATACGCAGATATACCAGATTATCCATCAGCTTCAGACGTCTCTGCGAACCTCCGCGCATATGCGGACTACTTCAGCCTTCATCCCCATATCAAGACAGGAGTGAACGTCCTTCGCATAGAGAGATCAGGCGATGGTCAAGCGTGGGATATCCATCTCATCGACAAAGGGGAAGAAAAAACAGAAATCCAGAAGTATGATAAAGTAATGATCTGTACAGGACCATGGGAAAGAAGTTGGAAGCCTACTTATAAAGATGAAGCGATGTTTCAAGGTAGAATGATAGTGGGAAAAGAATATAAAGGGTGAGTTTCTTGCGTCGCATCTTTCTTATAGATTTCAAATCATCTTCCCACAGCAGTGACCTGACTGAAATGAATTCACGATTAGACCTCAGGAGTTCAAAGATCTCAAAGTAGTAGTAGTTGGAATGGCAAACACAGCTTGTGATATCGCTGTAGATTTGGTTGGAAATGCCAAAGAAGTTTACATTTCCCACAGATCTGGTACCAGAGTTGTGAGTTACCATCTGTGATGTAGTCTTCCGTCATTGAAAAGTCAACTCCGCATTGACCCCATATGCTCATCTGTATTACCATTCACCTTTCAGGTCCCCAGAATGATGAACGGTAAACCCACTATTAATTCCATTACGCGACAATTGACCGGTCTCATGTCATTCTTCGATAAATACCTTCCATCTTTAGGTGAATGGGGTAGCAATCACTTCGCCGAAACCAAGATGTTGAAAAGTTTCCCAAATATCAAACCGGAATGGAAATTATTACCAGCACCATCATTCAAAAACACCTTGGGAGTGATCAACGATCGTATTATTGGAGTAATGGAGACCGACCATGTTCAATCATTGGGCGGGATCGAATCATTCACTTCTGATGGTATCATAACGGATCAAGGAAGACATACACCTGCTGACGTGGTGATCTTCTGTACTGGATCCTATTTCGATTTCTCAATCTTATCGGATGAAGCTAATCCAACTACGAATCGTGCAACACATGAATGGGATAATGCAGAACACTCAAATGGGTTGAGATATCCAAGATTGTATCAAACTTTATTTCATCCAGATTTCGCCGAATCCCTAGCCTTCCTAGGCCCTTGTAGAGGATTTTCATTTGCAGTTCATACAAATGCAGATTTAGCTTCTCAGGCAATCGCTCAAGTATGGAAAAACAATCATCTTCTACCAAGTGCGTTGGAAATGAATAAATGGTGTGATGGAAATTACCAATCTGCTTTGAAAGTCATAAAAAAGTGGAGAACGTTTAGAACGGGTCATTCGAATGCTGGTGATTTCGAGTATTGGTTGAATGATGTAGCAGGTACAGGTGTAAACGAACATTTAGGTTATACATCGCTGAAAGGCTGGAGTTTCTGGTGGAAAGATAGAAAATTATACAATCTGATCATGAATGGTGTCAACACACCATTCGTGTATAGGTTATTTGATGGAAGACAAGGTGGAAGGAAGAAATGGAATGGGGCGAGAAATGAGATATGTAAAGCCAACGGGGTGATATTTGAATCCAGAAACTGATCATCGCGGAATAATGCTCGTTCGCATGGAGGGGATAGAGAAGGGGAGGTAGGTTTTGTCTATTTGTTTGGAATGTTCAACTTTCTTTTAAATGTAATCCGATGAACACTTGTCCAATATCAAAACCACTTTTCTCTCCAGATACACGACAACACCACTTCGTCCTGTTCGACAGTCAGGGTTTCGATCTCATCACGTTCGCGTACTTACTACCAGCGTGGTCACAGTCAACGAGGTCAAACATGTAATTTTCATAACACTGCCAAAATCGCCGACCGCATCTCATGTGTCTGTATGAGAAGCCAAGACCAATAAAAATGCAATCAGATAACAGTGTTGACCTCGGCTCTATTGAGTATATATAAGATAGGGGTTAGGGGTTAGGGGTTAGGGGTTAGGGGGTTAGGGGTTAGGGGTTAGGGGTTAGGGGGTTAGGGGGTTAGGGGTTAGGGGTTAGGGGTTAGGGGTTAGGGGTTAGGGGTTAGGGGTTAGGGGGTTAGGGGTTAGGG